>NC_134354.1:179532356-179864912 GCF_048569485.1 Anomaloglossus baeobatrachus
TGATGAACCAGGGTTATCATGGCAGCGATCGGGTCCCTGTGATCGCATTCAGGGGTATAACTACTAGGAGCAGTGCAGGGACCGCTACGGGCACTGAGAGCCGGGTTCTGACTGTAACATCAGCTGGAGACCCTGCAGCGATCACACAAAAAAAAAAATCAGGAAAAACTGCATGTGAAAAAATGCACAAATGCAACAAAAATGTGTGTTTTTTCAGCTGTTTTTTATCTACCAAAACATGTTTTGTTTATGTGCAGAAAAGAAGCACAGAAAAAGCAACGTTGGCATATAGCCTAATAATAGTTTGGCACCAGGTAAAAGAAAAGGGGAGATTAATAAAGTTTATGAACACTTCGCTTCTGAAGAATCCACTTATGCGTTTGATTGGCAAATGTTAAATGCTTCAGGGGATTGTGTGAAATTACATAATTATTGAAATAAAGCAGTGAAAATAATGTGCTGCAAAGCATTTGTGCTCTTGACTAAGTGCATTGCTGCTACAGTATATTCTTTTCTCTTCCACTAGTGATTTTGCTTCTAGTACAAGTAATCCCCGTCACCATCAGCTCCTATGCAATGCAAGGATTCAGCTCCTAAGAGGTGCAGCCTCACTTGACATTTCAAGTTGAAGAGAACTTTAAATCTTGGGTAAAAATTAAATACACCACTCCTGGGTGCCGTTATGTAGAACACATTGTATATAAAGACGTTTTAATAATGTGGAGCTACCGATAAGGGCAAATGTAATGGCCACATTTGATCTTAAAAAAATGTAAGGTAACTATAGTTATATATGTGCATGAAAAATGTGTCCCAAAGCACAGAACAGTTTTCTTTTCATTGTCAACCCATATTTCTACAAAAATCTTTACGTTTCTAAGAAGAAAAGTGACTGGTGTCATACTGTACTATTCCATCTTACTCAATGTTATAAATGGAAACAACCAGAATTAATGCCATACAGGTACTGCATAACCTGAGTGTGTATGCAAACTGAAGCTCATCATGTTTTCAGGTGCAGATATACTATTGGTGCAATCAATGCAGCCATTGTCACGGGAGTGTCAGGGTAACTGAAGGAGGGACATCTAAGATGGCCCTTAGACTAGGGACCCTACACTCTCCCTCATCACAGAGGTATGCTTAATGGTAGAGAGGTCTGGACCACCAGCGTAACCCTAACTCCTGTCCGATCCCTGATCTAAGACCCCCTCTCCCTCACCCCAGGAGAGGGCCAGGACCAGAGTAGAAAACTTCACAAATTCCACAGAGAGGGGGGAAACAAAACAAACTCATACACACAGCAATCAGTCACAGGGGAGAGACAATAAGTGCCCTGAAAGAAATAAACACAGGGAGGAAATAAACTACCAACAGGGATATTTCCACACCACACAGGAAAGCACACAACAGATGACCAGACTATGGATCATCACAAAAGAACTGGTATCGCTAAAGCAAAGCTGAGCTATATTCGGTGGCAAGAAACCAGATCCAGCACCTTAAAAAAAAGTGAAGGTGGATGTGAATGGTCATTAACAGCCTGAGCTCCTAGCAGCAGTTCACAAGCCGGCAGGAATTAACTCCTGCAGATATGAAGAGCAGTGAACAAGAAACAGCCGATGCCCGACTCAGGCTCAACAACTAGGAGACCTCAAGTTGCTTATCAGACTCCCGTGTGTGAACAAAGATCGACGCCGCCATGACACCCAGCGAGTGCAAAGCAGAACACTGCATGACAGCTATATATCGCGGGCGGGGAGGAGGGTGTCGGCACACTACGCTCACCCCTTCTGCTCGGGTCCGGCGGCTGCTGCTCAGTGGTGGCTCGAGCGGTGGGCCGGATCCCGGGGGTTTCTCGAGCGGCACTCCTCGCCCGTGAGTGAAAGGGGGTTTGTTGGGTGTGGGGATGATTATTGTCCGTGACGCCACCCACGGTTGTGGTGATTGCACCACCGCTGCTCAGTATGGGGATCCCGGGGATGGTGATGCGGAGCAGCCAGGTGTTGTGTTGCCCCTCCGTGGGTAGGGGTTGGTGATCCCGGGGCCCGGTGATGAGATGTGAGGTGCAGGGCCTGGTGGGCGCAGGGACGCGGGGGCAGCGCTGTGCCTTGTGGCACTGTGGTACTCACTCAGCCTGAGACGTTGACACAGTTTTTACGGTAAACCAAACGGCTGGTAAGACGGTCCCACGGACGGCTGCACTTGCTCTCCCAGTAGGTGACGGTGATGTCCCTCTTCCTTGCACCTTTGTTTACTTGTTGGTTGCGATGGGTACAAGGAGGTAACCCACTCCCCGGCTTCAAGCTGGATCGGGGGAGCTCTACTCCTTGCCCGCAGGCACTGGCCCTGAGAGACTGGTGCCCTGGCGGTGGCGGTGTCTCTCCTACACTGGTTGGGCTGTTGCCTTCAATCGGGACTTGGTTGTTGGGGGATCTATGTCCCCTTCACTGACGGATTTGGCAAATTATGGCGACTCCTAGCCTTGCCAGGGTCCGAGAGGCCCCTGCCCTGGTGCTGACTGTCCTTCGGTACACTGCTCCAGACCGCCGGGCCACTACCCGTCCGCGGTCCTTCCAGGAACTTCCACACGGTCCCCCTCCAGACAGTCACCGCCGTTGCTGACCTTGCTGACCTGTCCTGCACACAGCTGGACTACTTCAGGCTGTACTAAACTGCCACTTTGCACTTTCTCTACTTTCACTTCTCTGTCACTTCAGCTTTCTTCTTCAGCTCCACTACACTTCCCTTCCTTCCACTTCCTCCTCCCTGGCTGAACTGCTGTTTACTCCTTCATGTCCCTCACTGGACTCCTTTACTCAAGCTCTTCCCTGAGCTGACTGCCTGGTTTCTCCCGCCTCCAGAGCTGTGAACTCCTCGGTGGGCGGAGCCAACCACCTGGCCCACCCCCCTGGTGTGAATAATCAGCCTCTGGAGGAAGGCAACAAGGATTTCTGGTTAGCTGTGGTGTTCCTAACTGGGATGTAGGGTGTGGTGGTGTGATGACCTGTGTCCCCTGGCTTGCCCAGGGCGACACATTCCCCCTTAGGAAAATGCAGACCGTCCGCGGGCTGCCGTCCAACACCGGTTTTATTTTTCTGTAAAAGATAACATGGTAAAATAACATATGTACATTTTTAATAAATCTTCCCTTAACGGGAGGCACATTTCTTTAACGTTGCAAACGGTTTACGGTTACGGTTTCCGCTCTCTCCCACCCAAGCAACCTGGCCCTGATGCTGCCCCTAAAGCCCAGGCAGCACCCCTTGACCCACAGTCCAGCACAAGTTACCCGAGCGGGATCTGTCCTTCCCCTCCAGAGGGTAGCCACCGGTTCCTTTGGTGGCTGGGCCCCAGCCTGCTCTGCTGAGGGCCCTCCCTCCAACCTGCCTCTCCGGAGGCAGCATTGCGGAAAACGGTAACGGCAAACAACTTATTTACAAGCCACTTAACGTTTGTGGTTGCCCTGCAAGTTCACGGGCTTGTCCATGGATAGTTCTCCATGCAAAACTTTTTAAACGGTCCCCACAGGGACAACGGTGCCGGCTCCAGCCGGTAGCAAATCACACAGAGAATCAGGTGAAACTTCGGTAATCATTTTCTTATCATTTTTTTCAAAACTTTTAAACAAACAAACAACCACTCCTTTTCATTTCCGGACCCCTTTTACTCACAGAACGGTCTCCCTGTACCTAAGTGGGGGTCTACCTAGGTTGGGTCGGGTGGACCTTCGGGGCCCGGTGTCAGTGGTGCTAGACAGTGGGACAGAGGGAACAATCGGTTCCTCCTCCCTGCTATAGTGTGGGGCAGGCGGAGGTGTAGGGGAGCTGGGTACAGGTTCATCCCTGGGCACTTGCACTGGTTCTGGCTCACGGTTAACCGCTTCCACTACTTCTTCATCCACGGGTTGTGGGAACAGTATCACTGGAAGAATCACCGCGCCGTTCTGTGTAGGCCAGTTTGCTGGGAAGTCACCCATTACAGTGTGCATTACCTCTGCTGCCTTCTCTGCTGGTGGAGGAACCGGTACTTCAGCTTCTGCCTTCAACGCTGGCGGGCACCTTTTTAGATGGTCCCGGGAAACTGTGGCCAGGGTGCCCCCTTGGTCACGGCTGATCTGGTAGGCTTTCCCATCTCCCCATTCTGTGGGTTGTTTGACGTAAGGGACTTGCTCCCACTGATCATCCAGCTTGTGGGCCTTCCTCTTCCGTTTCAACACTACATCTCCTGGCTGGAAAGGACCCGCGGATGCCTTCTGATTGAACCGGTGCTCCTGCTGTTCTCGACTTCGACTGAGGTTTTTCTCCACATATTCCTGGATTTGCCGGTATTGTGCTCTCCTCCGACTTTCCCACTCCACCGTCGACGGGAGTGCTTCTGGGGCCTCCAACCCCATCTCCAGATCCACCGGCAGGCGACCAGGCCGAGCCCTCATCAGATACGCTGGGGTGCACTTCGTCGAGCTGGACGGGATATTATTGTACATGTCGACCAAGTCGGGTAACTTTTCCGGCCACAGGTTCCGTTCTTCCAGTGGTAGCGTCTTGAGGAGCCCCAGGACCAAGTGATTCATTTTCTCGCACATGCCATTGGTTTGGGCGTGGTACGGGGTGGTCCGGATCTTCTTGCAGCCGTACAACTGGCAGAATTCGTGGAACACCTCTGCTTCAAAGGCCGGGCCTTGGTCAGTCAGCACCTTTTCGGGGTACCCATGGGGTCGGCAAAAATAAGCCTGGAACGCTCGAGCAGCAGTTCGACCAGTCAGGTCCTTAACGGGGACTACCACCATAAATCTTGAGTAGTGGTCTACAATGGTCAATGCGTAGGTGTACCCACTTCGGCTAGGGGTGAGCTTGACATGGTCTAGGGCGACCAGCTCCAGCGGCTGATGGGTGACTATTGGATGCAAGGGTGCCTTCTGGCTAGTCTCATCCTTTCTCCTCAGCGTACAAGGACCGCACTCTCGGCACCAGGCTTCCACCGATTCACGCATCCCACTCCAATAGAACCGCTCCCTCAACAGCATCTCCAGCTTCTTCCACCCGAAGTGGCCAGCACCATCATGATAGGCCCGCAGGACAGTAGCGACGTCAGCTTGAGGAACGACCAACTGGCATATTTTCTCATGGGTTTTCGGCTTGATCAGCTCACGGTACAGCCTCCTTTGGTGTAGGTAAAGCCGTTTCCGTTCTTTCCACAAGCGTTGGGCTTCGGCTGGAGCGGCAGGGTCTATTCCCATAGCACCTTGTTCCACCAGAGTCTTGACAAGGCGAACAGCCGGCGCTTGGTCCTGAGCTTCCTGCCACTCTTGACTGGGCCGTGGGTCCAGATCCACCCGTTGCTGATGTACTTGTACCCTCTCAGTAGGCGGCTGGTGAAACGCAGGCAACTCGATCTCCTCGAGGTCGTCATCCTCGCACCCCTCTTCTGACAAATGGGGCATTCGGGAGAGTGCATCCGCATTTATGTTCACACGACCGGCTCGGTACTTTATGGTGAAATCATAGTTGGCTAGCCGGGCTACCCACCGCTGCTCCAGTGCGCCCAACTTGGCCGTGTTCAGGTGAGTCAGCGGATTGTTGTCCGTAAACGCGGTGAATGTTGCTGCCGCCAAGTAGTGGCGGAACCGCTCCGTGATAGCCCATACCAACGCCAACAGCTCGAGCTTGAAGAAGCTGTAGTTCTCAGGGTTCCTTTCGGTCGGCCGGAGTTTTCGGCTAGCATAGGCAATCACCTTCTCCTTTCCATCCTGGACCTCGGATAGGACCGCTCCTAGCCCCACGTTACTGGCGTCCGTGTGGAGGATAAACGGGCGCCCATAATCAGGGTACGCCAGGACCTCTTCTCCGGTCAAGGCCGCCTTCAACTGGCAAAAGGACTCCTCATGCTCGTCCTCCCACGACAGTGGGGCTCCAATGGGTCTACCACCTTTGGTCTGTCCCACGAGGAGGTCCTGCATGGGGGCAGCCATCTTCATGTACCCTTCTATAAAGCGCCGGTAGTACCCCACCAGACCCAGAAACTGTCTTACTTCCCTCACTGTAGTTAGTCTCGGCCAGCTCTGGATGGCAGTGATCTTCTCAGGGTCGGGAGCGACACCGTCCGCACTCACCACATGCCCTAGGTACTGCACCCTGGGTTTCAGCAGGTGGCATTTAGAGGGCTTCAATTTCATCCCGTACTTGGCAAGGGACGCGAACACCTCGGCCAGGTGCTCTAGATGGGCCTCATACGTCTGGGAATAAACAATCACATCATCCAAGTACAACAGGACGGTCTCGAAGTTTAAATGTCCCAGAGAGCACTCCATCAGCCGTTGGAAGGTTCCAGGGGCATTGCACAGCCCAAACGGCATGCTATTGAATTCGCAGAGCCCCATCGGGGTGGTGAAGGCGGTCTTCTCCCGGTCCTCTGGGGCCACGGCCACTTGCCAGTATCCGCTGGTGAGATCAAGGGTCGAGAAGTAGTTTGCAGTTCTCAGTGCAGCCAAAGACTCTTCAATACGAGGTAATGGATAGGCATCTTTATGGGTTATCTGGTTGATCTTCCGGTAGTCCACACACATCCGCATGGTACCATCCTTCTTCTTGACCAGTACCAACGGAGCGGCCCAGGGACTACAGCTGTCCCGGATAACCCCTGCCTCCTTCATATTCCTCAACATATCTTTGGCACACTGGTAATGTGCAGGCGGAATAGGTCTATACCTCTCTTTGATAGGGGGATGTTCACCGGTGGGGATGTGGTGTTGGACCCCCTTGATCTGCCCAAAGTCTAGGGGGTGCTTACTGAAAACCTGTTCGTACTCCTGCACCACCCTGTATACCCCTGCCCTGTGATGTGTAGGGGTATCATCAGTGCCTACATGTAGCTGTTGGTGCCACTCCTTTGTCTCCCGCTGGGGTGGGGAAGTGCTGGTGGTAGGTGGGAGTGTGGATGGACTGGCTTCATGGATAGTGTGCGGGTCCAGGGTGAGCAGCTTGGCAATGGTGGCATACCGGGGAAGCCTGACTTCTTCCTCTCCACAGTTCAACACCCTCACAGGCACTCTCCCTTTCTTCACATCCACCACCCCTCGGGCGGCCATTACAGTGGGCCAGTGCTCGGAAGGCATGGGCTCCATCATCGCAGGGTAGTCACGCCCCTGAGGCCCTACTGCTGCCCTACACCAGATCATCATCTCACTCCTAGGGGGCACAGTCAATGGAGCAACATCCATCACTCTCACTCCACCAATCTCCCCTCCTGTTGAGCTTACATGCTGGCGGTACATCAGGGCGCGGATCTCACGCTGCACAGCTCTCTGCCGGCTCCCTGCTGCTGTGGCGGTTAGCTGTTGCAATAGGGTCAACACATCAGCCATGCAGTGTTCCATCACATTGGTTCCCAGCACTATTTTCGGGTTATGATCACTGGGTTCATTCATGATCACAATCATACCCTGGTGTTGCAGTTCAGCTTGCCCCACTGTCATAGCCACTTGTTTATACCCCACCTGGGTCAATGGAAGTCCATTAGCGGCAATCAACGTTATACTATTGTCTGGGGGCGCCAGCTCGTCTATGGCCCAATACCGCTGGTACAACGTGTACGGTATGGTAGTTACCTGTGATCCAGTGTCCAAGAGAGCCATCACTGGTATGCCGTCCACAGCCACGGGGATGATGGGGCGGGCCCCGATATATCGGTCTCGCCAGTCCGGGGGGCCACGATGTTCTACTCCAGAGGATTGGCCCGGGGCCCCAGGGGTTGCTCGTTTAACGGGCACTGTCGGAAGTAATGGCCCGGCTTACGGCACTTGTAGCAGATTGGAGGTCTGCTCCGCGGGTTGTTAGCACTTTTCCGCTGCATCCAGGGAACATCCTCGGGACTGTCAGCAAGCTGTATCTGTGCTGGAGGCTGAGATCTGGTCAGAGGTTGCAGTGCAGCAAGGATTTTGGCAAGGTCTCCGTCCATTCGACGGACCTGGGCTGCCAGCTCTTCTACTGTGCTGCTCGGGGCTGCAGGTATTGGGGAGGTTGGTTTGGCTGAGGCCACCACAACGGGAGCTGTCTCGACGGGCCACGGGACGGGTTCCAGAACTTCGGCAGCTGGGGGCTGTAGTGCTTTGATAGCCCGCTCCTTTAACACAGCAAAGTCCACATCAGGGTGTTCCAGGGCCCACAGCCGGAGTTGTTTACGATCCTCAGGGGACCTCATCCCCTGCGCAAATTGCTCCACTAACATCTTGTTGCTATCCGCCTCATTAATAGAGTTCACCCGCTTCAGCGTGCGGAGGGCGGTCTGCAGACGTAGAGCTGGTAAAACTGCATCCTCAGCTCAGCTTCAGTCCGGGTCTCGAAGGCAGTCTGTAGCTTCTCAAAGATGGTGGCTACAGAGAGCCGGTCCCCCTCGGCCCAGGTCTTCGCCTCCTGCTCCGCCGCACCGGTTAACTGGCCTAGCACTATCGCTGCACGTTGCTTATCAGTCAGGGGGTACAGCTCTAGCAACGGGTTAAGCTTTTTCCGGAAAACCTGTAGGGCATCCGGTTTCCCGTCATACTGCGGTAGCCAGGCAGCTCCGGTGTCACGCTCCCCGGGTCCAGTGCTCTGCTCCCCGGCTCACCTGCCACGCTCCCCGGCTCCCCTGCCTCGCTCCCCGGTTCTTCGGTCCGGTCTCCGTCGCTCCCCGCTCTCCAGCCTCCATTGCCTGCGCTTCCCAGGCGTCCTGGTCCCCGCTCCCGGCGCCCGTCGGCTTCTCAGCCCCAGCCCGGCTCTGCTGCTTCCTCCTCACCGCTTCCTGCTCTGGCTTCTGGCACCCGGGCCGCGCGCATGCGCATTAGGGCGCGCGCGCGGTCATTGACCCTTTCTTAAAGGGCCAGTGTCCACTGACAGGAAATGAAGCACACAGGTACAGGGTATAAAGGGGTTTAGTGTCCAAGTGGGCGGGGCCTGTTCTTCGTGTTTCCCAAGCTAGGAGTCAGGTCTCCTTGTGTTCCTGTGAGATACTCACCTCTCTCTCTTCTAGAGCCGCTCCTGCCTCGCCATCCGGTCCTGCCGAATCCCGAACCCCGAACGCTGTCTATCTGCCATCCTGACAGTCCGTACCATCTCTGATCCCTGCGGTGACCCGTCATCTCGCTCCAACGGTTCCGGACTCCGCCTGACATCATCTCGGCTTCCGAACCTGAGCTCCGTCACCCGGACTACCATCAGTGACTCCGTGGTCCCAGGGACTTCTCCATTATACTCTTGTGCACGGACTGTCCTGCTACCTGTAGTGCTCCAGCTACCGGACCCCTTACCATCATCAAGGAGTTCGGCCCAGTGGATCCACCTCCTGGGTATGCCCGTCCACCTGGCCCTAACAGTAAGAACAGGCCATGGATCCCGCTGAAGCACTAGCAGCCTTACAGGAGGAACTCACACGCCAGCGTGAGACTCAGACCCGCATGCTACAATTCATGTCTTCTGTGGACGCCCGCCTGAACACGCTACAAGCGTCCGTTACATCTTCAGCATCTCGGGCTTCCACTAGACAATCCACGGCTCCAGCTCCCGTGGCAGCCTCTTCGGATGCTTCCAGACTTCGTTTGGCCTCACCACCCCGGTACGCCGGAGATCCCAAGACCTGCAGGGGATTCATAAACCAATGCTCCCTCCATTTCACGCAGCTGCCGCATTTGTTTGCCTCCGACCAAGCCAAGGTCGCCTTCATCATGTCCCATCTAGAGGGTGAGGCACTGGCGTGGATGAACCCCTTGTGGGAAAGGGAGGATCCTGTGACCACGAACATCCAGGAGTTCCTGCAGGCATTTCGTGGCACCTTTGACGAGCCCGGACGCGCCTCCGCGTCTGCCTCATCTCTTCTCCGGTTACGTCAGGGGACTCTGACGGTGGGTCAATACGCCATCCGTTTTCGCACCTTGGCTTCGGAACTCGGGTGGAACAACGAGGCCCTAACCGCTGCCTTCTGGGAAGGACTCTCGGGTCGAATTAAAGATGAGCTGGCTGGTCGTGACGTACCGTCCACCCTGGATGCCCTGATTACCCTAGCAACTCGAGTGGACATTCGCTTTCAGGAGCGATCCAAAGAGGTGTCCCGTGAGAGACGTCCGGTACGGCATTCCTCTCCTCCGCAGAAGCCCGCCGTACTTCAGTCAACGGCATCTGGTGTCTCCGTCCACGAGCCCAGGCAGATCAACCGTGTGCGGCAGTCTGAACAACGTCGAGCAGAGCGGCTCGCCAAGGGCCTCTGCTTCTACTGCGGAGAGGGCACACACCTGCTACGCTCCTGTCCAGAGAGGCCGGGAAACTCCAAAGCCTAGGGTTGGTAGGAGAGGCCACCCTAGGTGCTGGGACTCTCTCAGACCCGGTTACGTGGACTGTGCAAGTGACAACGGGAGAGACGCGGTTCACGGCTGAGGCGTACCTCGATTCTGGGGCAGCAGGCAATTTCATCCAGCAGGCCACGGTGGACAAGTACCAGGTGCCTGTTACTCCACTCGACAAACCCCTCGTGATAGCCTCTGTGGATGGGAGACCCCTCTCTGACACCATCTCCTGGATCACCAGGCCGGTCGAACTGCGTATCGGTGCCCTGCACACCGAGAGCATCGCTCTCTACGTCCTCCCACACATGTCCCATCAAATCCTGCTGGGACTTCCCTGGTTACGGACACACGAACCATCAGTCAGCTGGGGCACTGGTGAAATCACCCGATGGGGCTCTTCTTGCCATGAGAACTGTCTGAAGACCATACAACCCATCCGACGACCTCCGGTTCCAGAGTCCCTACCGGGACTGCCCTCGGCCTATTGGTCCTTCGCGGACGTCTTTGATAAAAAGGAGTCAGAGGTACTTCCGCCACATCGTCATTACGATTGTGCCATCGACCTGCTCCCGGGAACTACACCACCTCGAGGATGGATATATCCACTGTCTCCGGCCGAAACAAGGGCCATGTCTACTTACATCACAGAGAGCCTGGCAAGGGGATTCATTCGGAGATCCTCCTCTCCTGCTGGAGCAGGCTTCTTCTTCGTTAAGAAGAAAGAAGGCGACTTACGCCCATGCATAGACTAGACGGGGATTGAACCAAATCACCGTGAAAAACAAGTACCCCCTGCCGCTCATCCCCGAATTGTTTGATCGGCTTAGAGGAGCTCGTGTGTTCACCAAGTTGGATCTTCGGGGTGCCTACAACCTGGTCCGCATCCGCTCTGGGGACGAATGGAAGACCGCGTTCAATACTCGCGATGGGCACTATGAATACTGCGTGATGCCCTTCGGCCTGTGTAACGCACCAGCAGTCTTTCAAGAATTGGTGAATGACGTTTTCCGGGACCTTCTCTACGTCTGTGTGGTGGTGTATCTGGATGATATCCTTGTCTTCTCTCCGGACCTCCAGACCCACAGAGAGAACGTGCAGCTGGTTCTACAAAGACTGAGAGAGAATCGTCTGTACGCCAAGTACGAGAAGTGTGTCTTTGAGCAGTCTTCTCTCCCCTTCCTGGGTTACATCATCTCCGATACCGGACTGCAGATGGATCCAAAGAAGGTCTCCTCCATTCTCAACTGGCCTCCTCCTTCTGGACTGAAGGCAATCCAACGCTTTCTGGGATTCGCCAACTATTACCGCCAGTTCATCCCTCACTTCTCTGCTCTGACTGCTCCTCTCTCCGCCTTGACCAAGAAGGGGGCTAATCCAAAGGACTGGTCACCTGCGGCCGACGCTGCGTTTGGCTCTCTGAAGCGGGCATTTGCCTCCTCTCCTGTACTCCGCCGTCCGGAGTTAAACCGCCAGTTCACCTTGGAGGTGGATGCCTCCTCCTCGGGAGCCGGAGCAGTGCTCATGCAGAAGTCCTCCTCCGGGAAGATGGTGACTTGCGGTTTCTTCTCCAAGAGCTTCTCAGCGCCTGAACGCAACTACACCATCGGTGACCGAGAGCTATTGGCAGTCAAACTGGCTCTGGAGGAATGGCGCTACCTTCTGGAAGGAGCAGTGTACCCCGTTATTATTTACACGGACCACAAGAACCTGGAATACCTGCGGTCTGCTCAGCGACTGAACCCACGGCAAGCCAGGTGGTCCTTGTTCTTTGCCAGATTCGATTTCCAGCTCCATTTCCGACCCGCGGACAAGAATGTACGCGCTGATGCCTTGTCCAGGTCTTTCATGCCCATGGAGCAGGAGGAGGAGACATCCCAACCCATCATCTGTCCTAGTAAAATCATTCCGGTGGCCCCTGTCACCCTGGCTCAGATACCGCCCGGGAAGACCTATGTCTCTGAGACTGACAGGCAAAAAGTGTTACACTGGGGCCATGCCTCGAAAACAGCTGGTCATGCTGGTCAGAAGAGAACTTGGAGTGCGATTGTACGTCATTACTGGTGGCCATCCCTTCGCACGGACGTCGCTTCTTTTGTCTCTGCCTGCTCCTCTTGTGCCAGGAACAAGACGCCCAAACACCTGCCATATGGCCGTCTTCTGCCTCTGCCTATACCCTCAGTTCCGTGGCAACACATTGCGATGGACTTTATTACGGACTTGCCATTGTCCTCCGGACACACAGTCATATGGGTCGTGGTGGATCGGTTCTCTAAAATGGCTCATTTCGTCCCTATGGCTGGACTGCCCTCTGCCCAGGAACTCGCGGACGCCTATATACATCACATCTTCCGCTTGCATGGCTTTCCATCACACATTGTGTCCGACAGAGGAACTCAGTTCACCTCCCGCTTCTGGAGGGCTCTCTGCAAACAACTGGGAGTGACTCTGGACTTTTCTTCAGCCTACCATCCTCAGTCGAACGGCCAAGTGGAACGGGTCAATCAGATCTTGACCTCCTTCTTACGTCACTACGTCAACGCCCATCATGACGACTGGTCCACGCTTCTTCCTTGGGCTGAATTCTCCCATAACCACCACGTCAGTGAGTCCTCCTCCAGCTCTCCCTTCCATGTCGTTTACGGACTTCAGCCTTCCGTCCCATTGCCTGTATCCTCTTCCTCGGATGTCCCTGCTGCTGATGCTGTAGCCCGTGACTTTACAACCATTTGGGACTCTGTTAAGGCGTCCCTTGCACGTGCCTCCCTGCGGATGAAGAGACACGCAGACAAGAGACGTCTGGATCCTCCGTGTTTCTCTCCTGGAGATCTCGTCTGGCTTGCTTCCAAGTACGTCCGATTGAAGCTACCATCCTACAAGCTGGGTCCTCGCTTCATCGGGCCGTTTAAAGTCCTCAGCAAAATAAATGAGGTCTCCTACAAGCTGCAGCTCCCGGCCACGATGAGGATACCCAACTCCTTCCACGTCTCCCTGCTCAAGCCGGTTGTCCTTGGTCCCTTCTCCGCTGCTGCCAGTTCGGCTCCTCCTCCTATTGCCGATGACGACATCTATGCGGTAAGGGATATCGTGGCCATGAAAACCGTACGGGGTTGACAGTTCTTCCTGGTGGACTGGGCAGGGTATGGTCCTGAGGATAGGTCCTGGGAGCCCCGGGAGAATGTGGGCACTCCTCTGATCCGTGCCTTCCTGTCCCGGTTGCGGGGAGTGGGCGTGGGGGGGGTACTGTCACGCTCCCCGGGTCCCCTGCTCTGCTCCCCGGCTCACCTGCCACGCTCCCCGGCTCCCCTGCCTCGCTCCCCGGTTCTTCGGTCTGGTCTCCGTCACTCCCCGCTCTCCAGCCTCCATTGCCTGCGCTTCCCAGGCGTCCTGGTCCCCGCTCCCGGCGCCCGTCGGCTTCTCAGCCCCAGTCCGGCTCTGCTGCTTCCTCCTCACCGCTTCCTGCTCTGGCTTCGGGCACCCGGGCCGCGCGCATGCGCATTAGGGCGCGCGTGCGGTCATTGACCCTTTCTTAAAGGGCCAGCGTCCACTGAAAGGAAATGAAGCACACAGGTACAGGGTATAAAGGGGTTTAGTGTCCAAGTGGGCGGGGCCTGTTCTTCGTGTTTCCCAAGCTAGGAGTTAGGTCTCCTTGTGTTCCTGTGAGATACTCACCTCTCTCTCTTCTAGAGCCGCTCCTGCCTCGCCATCCGGTCCTGCCGAATCCCGAACCCCGAACGCTGTCTATCTGCCATCCTGACAGTCCGTACCATATCTGATCCCTGCGGTGACCCGTCATCTCGCTCCAACGGTTCCGGACTCCGCCTGACATCATCTCGGCTTCCGAACCTGAGCTCCGTCACCCGGACTACCATCAGTGACTCCGTGGTCCCAGGGACTTCTCCATTATACTCTTGTGCACGGACTGTCCTGCTACCTGTAGTGCTCCAGCTACCGGACCCCTTACCATCATCAAGGAGTTCGGCCCAGTGGATCCACCTACTGGGTCTGCCCGTCCACCTGGCCCTAACATCCGGGCGCATAGAGCAAGGAAAACGGCATGACCTGAGCAAGCGCGGGGGCCGCGGCACCTCATACCGGTACGGCCGGGACCTGGGCAGGCCCATTCCCATCCGCAGGTGCCGCTGCGGCTGCGACCACCGCTCCTCCAGCGGCTCCGTCGGGCGCAGACATCTTGTTTCCGTCCCCCTTAGCTCTTTCCGGCCCCTCCTCTCTCGGGGCAGGGTTTTGGCCTTCGCGCCTCTACTACTCGAGAAGACGCTCGAGCGGGAACTTTTCGCGCCAAAGATGGCGACTTCTGAAATTTTTGTGCCGGATACCTCCGGCGGTAACAAGGCGCACCTCTACCAAACGGCAGAGCGGTAAGATCCTGTTAGTGATGCCAAGTTATCGCGGGCGGGGAGGAGGGTGTCGGCACACTATGCTCACCCCTTCTGCTTGGGTCCGGCGGCTGCTGCTCAGTGGTGGCTCGAGCGGTGGGCCGGATCCCGGGGGTTTCTCGAGCGGCACTCCTCGCCCGTGAGTGAAAGGGGGTTTGTTGGGTGTGGGGATGATTATTGTCCGTGACGCCACCCACGGTTGTGGTGATTGCACCACCGCTGCTCAGTATGGGGATCCCGGGGATGGTGATGCGGAGCAGCCAGGTGTTGTGTTGCCCCTCCGTGGGTAGGGGTTGGTGATCCCGGGGCCCGGTGATGAGATGTGAGGTGCAGGGCCTGGTGGGCGCAGGGACGCGGGGGCAGCGCTGTGCCTTGTGGCACTGTGGTACTCACTCAGCCTGAGACGTTGACACAGTTTTTACGGTAAACCAAACGGCTGGTAAGACGGTCCCACGGACGGCTGCACTTGCTCTCCCAGTAGGTGACGGTGATGTCCCTCTTCCTTGCACCTTTTTTTACTTGCTGGTTGCGATGGGTTCCCACCGGTAACCCGCTCCCCGGCTTCAAGCTGGACCGGGGGAGCTCTACTCCTTGCCCGCAGGCACTGGCCCTGAGAGACTGGTGCCCTGGCGGTGGCGGTGTCTCTCCTACACTGGTTGGGCTGTTGCCTTCAATCGGGACTTGGTTGTTGGGGGATCTACGTCCCCTTCACTGACGGATTTGGCAAATTATGGCGACTCCTAGCCTTGCCAGGGTCTGAGAGGCCCCTGCCCTGGTGCTGACTGTCCTTCGGTACACTGCTCCAGACCGCCGGGCCACTACCCGTCCGCGGTCCTTCCAGGAACTTCCACACGGTCCCCCTCCAGACAGTCACCGCCGTTGCTGACCTTGCTGACCTGTCCTGCACACAGCTGGACTACTTCAGGCTGTACTAAACTGCCACTTTGCACTTTCTCTACTTTCACTTCTCTGTCACTTCAGCTTTCTTCTTCAGCTCCACTACACTTCCCTTCCTTCCACTTCCTCCTCCCTGGCTGAACTGCTGTTTACTCCTTCATGTCCCTCACTGGACTCCTTTACTCAAGCTCTTCCTTGAGCTGACTGCCTGGTTTCTCCCGCCTCCAGAGCTGTGAACTCCTCGGTGGGCGGAGCCAACCGCCTGGCCCACCCCCCTGGTGTGAATCATCAGCCTCTGGAGGAAGGCAACAAGGATTTCTGGTTAGCTGTGGTGTTCCTAACTGGGATGTAGGGTGTGGTGGTGTGATGACCTGTGTCCCCTGGCTTGCCCAGGGCGACACATATACAGTGGACCTAAAAGTAGGGGGCTCACATCCACCTTCAAAGTAGTAAAAAGCTTCAGTCATAGACACATTATCAGACTGCAAAGGGCTCATATACTTGCTTGCAGTGGCGTAGCCAGCGTTCAATGGGCCTAGGTGTAAAATTTGGACCTGCCCCCCCCCCCCCGTCTCCTCTCACCTCCCCCCAGCTCGGAGTACAGGATAGTTATGCTGACACTCGGACCTTTCCCTCAGCACCCTGCTCTCCCATGGTCTTCTATACATATTTTCCTCAGCACCCAGTTTTCCCATGCTCTGATAATCCTCTTTCCTTCAGCACCCAGCTTTCAAATGTTTTGCTATACATCTTTCTCTCAGCACCCAGCTTTCCAATGTTCTGCTATGCATTTTTACCTCAGCATCCCGCTTTCCGATGCTCTGCTGTACATCTTTACCTCAGCAAGCAGCTTGCCCTTGATATCAGAGCATGGGAAAGCTGAGTACTGAAGGAAAGATGTATAGTAGAGCATGGGAAAGCTGCATGCTGAGGGAAAGATGTGTTATAGAACATGGGAAAGCTGGGTGTTGAGGGAAAGATATTTAGTAGAGCATGGGAAAGTGGGGTTCAGGGACAAATTTATAGAAAAGCATGCAGAAGCTGGGTCCTGAGGGAAAAAGCCTTACTCCCTCACCATCCAGTTTTCCTATCCCATGCTTGTATCTTTGTCCCCCATCCTCGTATATGTTCCCGTCCTTGTATATGGCCCCATTCCCCTTTTCTTCTGTACATATTTGTGCTAAAAATAACATTATAGATTTATTCATTTTGCATATAAAATGGTAGTTGCTTTTTAATAGTGCACGAGTTTTGCCATTTTTAAGCGGGTTTTTTGGTGCTTTTAGTAAAATGTCGCATGTACACAATCACTTATTTACACAAATACAGACATGCACATTATATTTGTTATATATTTATGTTGTATACTGTATGTCTGCATTTTTAAACACACTGTATACACAAAGAAATAAGAAAGTTGGATGTCTGACAGCAAACCATGAAGATGAGGAGGCCCGGCCACCATCACAGGACAGCAAAGAGGCATCATCACCTACAGGGCAGTGGGGGAGGGAGCAGGAGAGTGCAGCTGTGGGGGAGGGGCAGGAGAGTGCAACTGTGAGGGAGTGGGCAGGACAGTGCAGCTGTGGGGGAGAGGGCAGGAGAGTGCTGCTTTGGGGGAGGGGGCAGGAGAGTGCAACTGTGAGGGAAAATAGAATGATAGGTGAAGGAGAGAAGAGGAGAGTGGGGATTGGGGCAAGAGAGTGAAACTGTGAGAGATGGGGCAAGAGAGTGCACCTGTGAGGGGCAAATAGGAGGATAGAAGAGGGGAGTGGGGCTACAGACATCATTCAGGGAGCTCCTGTACACACTTCAGGTTGCATTGTGTCCTCTGGAGTCTCCCACTCCTACTACTGCGACTACAGAGCAATGGCAGTACAGGGGAGAGGGATACAAACTCCTCAGAAGTCTTTCATATTTCTGCAGCACACACTGCACACAGGCAGCTCCAAGCCGGTGGGCGGTGCCTACTCAAATGGGCGTGGCTGGCTTTGCTGAGGAGTAGGCAATGATCAGCTTTGTCCCTTCTTCTGATGGACGGGAGGGACGGAACTTACATGCAATATACAGTGTCTGTGCTGTATATCGGAAGAGACTGTCAGGGACCCATTGGGGGATCCACTGACTTCAATGTGGGCACAGAGCAGTGAAATCTTTCTCTTTAAAAGCAGTAGACAATCGCCCAGCAGATACACACAGCTGTGGGCCGGGTGATCACTGTGCTGTCATTACAGCTCTCCCGCCCATAAGCCCACCCACCTCTCACCATGGGCTTCAGTGGAAAGAGGTGGGCGGGATTATGGGTGGAGAGAGAAGGGCATATGCATTTTTTAAGTAGCCGGGACATGTGTTACCCCAGAGCCGGCTGCAGTGACTGTGTTTCGCCGCAGTTTGCAGAACAGGATCCAGACTGGGGTCAGTGCTGCAACACATGTCAGCTGGATGTGGTATTCAGGTTCACATCCAGCTGAACCAAGTGCTGAGATCCAGGACGGGTCCTTTGAAGTCCCCGGCGCAGTCGCGGTGGCGACCCCTGCTACCACGATCGTTACACCCTTGCGACCGCGATCGTTACACCCCTGCTTGCTTGTACAGGAACACTCTGTTCTGCACGGTGGCTTAGTGGTTAGCACTGCAGTCTTGCAGTGCTGGGGTCCTAGGTTCAAATCCCACCAAGGACACCATCTGCAAGGAGTTTGTATGTTCTCCCTGTGTTTGTGTGGGTTTCCTCCCACATTCCAAACACATACTCATAGGGAGCCTAGATTGTGAGCCCCAATGGGAACAGTGTTGCCATTGTATGTAAAGTGCTGTGGAATTAAGAGCACTATATAAATGAGTAAATATTATGTATTATTATCTGCAGCCCTACATATTTTAGTATTAAATAAGGTATATTGTTAAAAATCAAAATATTAACCAAATATTTTCATTTGTTTTACAGATCGTCTCAAAAGTGTGCCATGAACGTGCTGGGCGTTCAGGTGGTTATGGTCAGAATAAGATTCAGCAGCAGCCGTGTAGATGGCAGTGGGGGTATCTCTAGAATGGCAGAATTCAGGTAATAGGGCATTTCTGAATGTTAAGAGATGTGATATTAATAGTCACTGTAAATGTTTGCACATTAAGAGTTGATTTTTCCACGCTTTTCCACACATTACTGCACAGCAATGAATAATAATTAGAATAATAATCTTTTCTTAATATTTCTCCTTAAGGACCCCATGTCTCCTATCTTAGCTGTATGCTCCAATGCTTAAAAGAATTATACTCGAGATTCGGTTGTCCTCTAATGGTCAGGATATAATGAACTTTGGATCCATCAATAACTTGTTCAGCTGGAGACAAAATGATACAGAAGTTAGGGCTATTAAAAAATGACCACTCTTGTGGTTTTCTGGCATAACTTTCATCTCCACAACTTTGAAATTGCTCTTCCAGCCTTTTGAAAGATTGATATGAATTAATAACAGGTTGCTATGGAAAGCAGTAGGGATTGCTTATTCTGAGAAATTCTGCTATAGTGTTCTTTTGTTTTATGCAGCCATTAGCAATTACAGGTTGTATGGCATCCTGAAGGGGAATCTATCATCAGAAGAGTTATAATTTCATCTATCTTTAAACTTAGTCTGGAGCACCGCAGAAGAGTTTGCTGTTCTATTCTTATAGTTGTTGCGATACAGATCTACTACTGTTGGGAATGCATTTCTATGCTTTTCCAAAGTTGCAGGTATGGAGTAGACATTCCCACTGGAAACTCAGTCAAAAATACTCAGGGTCGGCATTGGCGAGGAAGGGAACTGGGCAATTGCCCATGGCCTCCACCCCTCTTAGGAGCCCCCAGCTTTACAAGTACAAACTGCAGTGATAATAAAAGTTTTGTATTATATTTTCAGTGTCTGAGGTTAAAACTGCAGAAAAATCTTTGCTGACATCACGGACAAGTGACTATGATGTCTCCAAAAGTCCTTAACACTACAACAGTCAAAGCCTGCAAAATATGCGGCTCACAGGAACTTGGAGATGCCGCTTCCTTCTTGTTATATTCATACATCTGAAAGACGTGAATACATTTAAATAATGTGGCACCAAAACTGGAGCAGAAAAGAGCTCATCATCAGCCCCCACACCAACATTCACCACACAGCTGACTTCATGATACAGCTACCAGCGCTTGGGCTGCAGAGATGGAGAGGACGCTGCAGGCCCTGGTTAGTGCTATATAGAGGAGCTGAAGGTGAAATGTCATATAATTATGTAAAAGGAAAGTTTGGTGAACTATTTTGGAGAGGGGCAATGTGTGGGGAATATTATGGAGGGGTGAAGTGTGGGGGGATATAATAGATAGAGGTAGTATGAGGGAATATTATGGAGAGGTGTACTGTGGGGCATATTATGGGGAGGGGCAGTGTGTGGGGGACATTATGGAGAGGGGCAGTGTGGGTGGATATTATAGAGAGGAGCAGTGTGGGGGAATTTTTTTGGAATGGGGCAGTGTGTGGGAAACAATAAGGAGAGGTGCTGTGGGGGATTATTATGAAAACGGGCGGTGTGGCAGGATATTACAAAGTGTGACACTGTGGGGGGATACTTTGTTCAGGAAACACTGTGAGGAGCAATTATTTATTCAGGGTCGCAGCATAGGAGATACTTAACTTTCTGGGGCATTATAATGATATTTTTATTTTAAAGGCCCCATGTTGAGATGTGTTGCTGAAGATGTAAAAGAGGCAAACCTGGAGAGAAAAGCTGTGGGAGTAAAATCTCATCATAGCGTCTGCACTATATAGAGGCAAAAGGTAAGGGAAAAATTCCAATCAGAGAAAATGTTACCTATAAGTTAAAAAAAAAAAGTTAAAAAAAATCTATCAGCTCACCACTCCTAGAAAAGTCCTGCTGCAGGCGGTGCTCGGAGTGTCCAGTCCGGCTAGCTGGCTTGACAAATAGTATGCAAAAAGAAAATGTTCTGCACTCTTGATGATAGAAATCCAATGTAAAATTAAAACATCACATTTATTATAAAGTTAAAAAAAGGAAAAATACAAAACCAAGCAGTAGACACAGTCATCACTGTGCTTGGATACGCTTGGTGCTTGGCCAGGTGCAAGGCACTTGCAGTATTTAAATGGCTCACAATGGGGGTACAATCAGTGTTATCGGATGTAGGGTGTAAAAAAAAAATTAAAAACCCTGCACTCCTCCCGGTAGTGCTCTATTCATTGCTGGCTGTATGTTGGTGGAAAACCAAACTGCCCAATCAGTGACTTCCAGTGGGGTTCAGGTGAAGTCCGGGTCCAGAACAGAACTTTGTCAGAAGTCCAGCTGAACCCAAAGAACCCCAACTTCCATGGGTCCACTCATCTCTATTCACAACAAAACATAGACACACATTAGAGGGTAAAAGTTGGATATTTTCTATTTTATTTTAAAAAAATGACTTCTTTAGAAATTGATGGCAGCAAAACTTCTCAAAAAGGTTGGGACAGGGTTAACAAAAGGATAGAAAAGTGAATGGTTTAAATGAAAAACATTGGTTTAAATGAAAAACACAGTCTCTCAGAAGCAAAGAGATCTCATACTTTTGTCCCGCTGGTCAATATACTGATCGGCTGATTGGTAGAGTGGGAAGATTTTCTCAGAGTGTCCTGTTGTTGTTGTTGCGGGCGGGGGCCGCTGCCGCTTCTCTCTCTCGGGGCCCTGCTCGGATCTGGGTTCGCTGCGGCGGTTCGAGTGGTGACCAGACTTGGGCTCGCACAGCCGCCCGTCCACACAACTGTTGGAAAGGGGATATTTACAAGGGAGGATGTCTGTGACGCCACCCGTGGGTTGCAGTGAAGGATGTTGGCACTGCCGCTGCCTGTTGATCGGGGCGCCCGGGGCTGATGGAGCGGGGCAGCAAGGTGGGATCCCCTCCACGGGTAGGGGAGGTGTAGTCCCGGGGCCCTAGGATGGAACATGGGAGTGATGGCTGCTGGAGGTGGCGCGCCGGACCGGACCGGGGAACAGTGGTGTATTCACAGTTCAATAACTTCACACAAGTCCAGTAGTAAACCAAGTTGCCAGTGGCCGGCTGCCTTTGGAGAGTGCATTCAGGTCCCACACCCGGGTTGATGAGCAGATAACCCTTCCTCCTGGACTTTGTGTTTCTTTCTCTTTTTGGACAACTTTGCATGGAACGAAAAAGTCCACTCCCGTTTCTATTTGTGTTGGGAGCTTTGGCCCGCGAAAGCTGACCCTTGGGATTTCAGTGGGTTCTTTGCGGACACCCTATCCCCCGCGTTGGGCTTCCGTTTCGCTCTATCTGGGCAGTAAATTGGGACAATGTCTGGAACCTTGTCCCTGGCTGGTTAATTGGAGAGGGGCTTGCAACCTTCCTCGCCCTAGGGTCCAGGCACCCTGACTGTGCACGGCCTCCGGACCAGATTCCCACTGTCCGTACCGGCGGGCTACAACCCTGCCCCGGTCCACTTTAGGTCTACCGCTACAGGATCTCCGTCGCCTGTGGCTCTGCCCACCGTCTGCCACCTAGCCAAGTAGTCCAGGGTCTATGACCCCTGACTACACTGCTGTCAGCTCTTCACACTTTAGCTGTCATGACTTAAAAGCCTGAACTTGATCTACTGTGTTCCCGCCCCTGACTCCTCAGGACCCCTAGGTGGGCGTTCTCATCCGCCTGATCCCGCCCACTGGTGTGTCCTAGTTATGAGGGGGTGACTGGGATTTTATGGCTGTGTGTTATGCCTAGGTGTGGGTTGTGATGGAAAACAAGGAGGATGTGTACTGTTTGTGACTACCTGGTTTTGCCAGGGCGTCACACTATGAACCCCAGGACGCTACTTGTAAGCTGTCAATGAGCTCCAATCAGAGTGCTTAGATCCACGCATGCGCAAATGGAGCGGAAGTGATTTGACCCCATGATATATTGTTCTCAGCAAGAGCACTCTTATCTGAGTTTCATCGAGGGCTGGGGAATAGGAGTTAGAATCTGAGTACGTTTTGGAAGAATAATACTAGAACATTATTCTAAATACTACATGTGGATAAAGCCATAATATTAAATATTTAACTAAGAAGTGATATGCTTAATAAATATATGTAATATAAAATCAGGAATGTATAAGATATATACAGTTTATAATACTAGCAAAATACCAGCAGTTTCACAGAAAATATGTTAAACTGTTGGTTACACTTGCTAAGGTTAAATTTTCGTTTTCACCCTTAGTTTCTCCTGAGAATGATGTTCTCAGATGTTTCACCTGCGTTTGATTTAACCTGTCTCATTGGTTTCCTTTCAAGTCGGAAATCGTGTTGTTCACTTGTCTAAGCTTCTGTATTTGAGACAGTTTTACTTTCTTACCTTTTGGATTAACTTGACCAATAGTTGGTCTTTTTTGGGCGGCATTTTAAAAACAGTCCATAGTATTATGACACTTAATAGTCACCTCACACTGATCAGAGATCTAATAGGTGAATCTACATATATAAAGCAGAAAATGTGTGTCCTGAATTATCTGAAATCTCAGTTATGAAAACTGCCTCACAGTCAGACTGCTCTAGTTCTCCATAGCAACCAATCAGAGCTCAGCTTTCACTTTACCTCAGCAGCTTCAATCCTGAAAGCTGCACTCTGGTTCCTGTAGGCAACCAGAACGATCGTACTGTGAGGCAATTTTCACAAATTAGGCCTCAGTTACTTCTGCACTGGTTGTTGAGTCCCATTGCTATAATTTCAGACTTTAGAACAACTTATTAGGTTGCCCCTTGTTAGCAACTTTATGGTAGCTGATCCCTTTAAGAGTGACTCTTTGGGCACCGTGGCTTTACTTCTTTAAGACCCTGTCAGCAGCTTTAATGCTGAAAGCTGCACTCTGGTTGCTATAGGCAACAAAAATGATCTTACTGTGAGACAATCTTCATAAATGTAACTTCTGCACTGGTTGTTGACAGCTGTTGATATAGTTACAGACTTTAAGGGGGCTTTACACGCTACGACATCGCTAATGCGAAGTCATTGGGGTCACGGAATTGGTGACGCACATCCGGCCGCATTAGCGATGCCGTTGCGTGTGACACCTATGAGCAATTTTGCATCGTCGCAAAAACGTACAAAATCGCTCATCGGTGACATGGGGGTCCATTCTCAAATATCGTTACTGCAGCAGTAACGAAGTTTGTTCCTCGTTCCTGCGGCAGCACACATCGCTCCGTGTGACACTGCAGGAACGAGGAAGCTCTCTTTACCTGCCTCCCGGCCGCTATGTGGAAGGAAGGAGGTGGGCGGGATGTTACATCCCGCTTATCTCCGCCCCTCCGCTTCTATTGGGCTGCGGTTCAGTGACGCAGCTGTGACGTTGCTGTGACGCTGAACAAACTGCCCCCTTAGAAAGGAGGCAGTCGCCGGTCACAGCGACGTCGCCGGGCAGGTAAGTATGTGTGACAGGTCTGGGCGATGTTGTGCGGCACGGGCAGCGATTTACCCGTGTCGCACAACACATGGGGGCGGGTACGCACGCTAGCGATATCATCACAATATCGCAGTGTGTAAAGCGGACTTTAGAGTGATTTATCAGGTTGCCCCACCTTAGTGACTATATGGTTTCGGTGCAGTCACTTTTATTCTTTAAGAACGTTTGAGCAAAAACTGTGGTATTCAACACACAGACACCCTTTTTCGCCTTCATTTTTATAGAAACTAAATTTGGGGGGCCTAATTTTGTGAGAAGGGTGATTTGAAATTTAGAGCATTAATGTTCACAGTAGTTTTAGTGTGGCGTTAAAGACAAGCTGTGCAAATTTCACAGAAATTGACTGAAAACGGGCTACCACTGACAGATATTCTGCAATCTCTCTCTCTCTCTCTATCTACAGTCAGGGCCAGAAATATTTGGACAGTGACACAAGTTTTGTTATTTTAGCTGTTTACAAAAACATGTTCAGAAATACAATTATATATTTATAATATGGGCTGAAAGTGCACACTCCCAGCTGCAATATGAGAGTTTTCACATCCAAATCGGAGAAAGGGTTTAGGAATCATAGCTCTGTAATGCATAGCCTCCTCTTTTTCAAGGGACCAAAAGTAATTGGACAAGGGACTCTAAGGGCTGCAATTAACTCTGAAGGCATCTCCCTCGTTAACCTGTAATCAATGAAGTAGTTAAAAGGTCTGGGGTTGATTACAGGTGTGTGGTTTTGCATTTGGAAGCTGGTGCTGTGACCAGACAACATGCGGTCTAAGGAACTCTCAATTGAGGTGAAGCAGAACATCCTGAGGCTGAAAAAAAAGAAAAAATCCATCAGAGAGATAGCAGACATGCTTGGAGTAGCAAAATCAACAGTCGGGTACATTCTGAGAAAAAAGGAATTGACTGGTGAGCTTGGGAACTCAAAAAGGCCTGGGCGTCCACAGATGACAACAGTGGTGGATGATCGCCGCATACTTTCTTTGGTGAAGAAGAACCCGTTCACAACATCAACTGAAGTCCAGAACACTCTCAGTGAAGTAGGTGTATCTGTCTCTAAGTCAACAGTAAAGAGAAGACTCCATGAAAGTAAATACAAAGGGTTCACATCTAGATGCAAACCATTCATCAATTCCAAAAATAGACAAGTTTGGAGAAGAAAGGGAACGGCACATGATCCAAGGCACACCACATCCTCTGTAAAACATGGTGGAGGCAACGTGATGGCATGGGCATGCATGGCTTTCAATGGCACTGGATCACTTGTGTTTATTGATGACATAACAGCAGACAAGAGTAGCCGGATGAATTCTGAAGTGTACCGGGATATACTTTCAGCCCAGATTCAGCCAAATGCCGCAAAGTTGATCGGACGGCGCTTCATAGTACAGATGGACAATGACCCCAAGCATACAGCCAAAGCTACCCAGGAGTTCATGAGTGCAAAAAAGTGGAACATTCTGCAATGGCCAAGTCAATCACCAGATCTTAACCCTATTGAGCATGCATTTCACTTGCTCAAATCCAGACTTAAGACGGAAAGACCCACAAACAAGCAAGACCTGAAGGCTGCGGCTGTAAAGGCCTGGCAAAGCATTAAGAAGGAGGAAACCCAGCGTTTGGTGATGTCCATGGGTTCCAGACTTAAGGCAGTGATTGCCTCCAAAGGATTCGCAACAAAATATTGGAAATAAAAATATTTTGTTTGGGTTTGGTTTATTTGTCCAATTACTTTTGACCTCCTAAAATGTGGAGTGTTTGTAAAGAAATGTGTACAATTCCTACAATTTCTATCAGATATTTTTGTTCAAACCTTCAAATTAAACGTTACAATCTGCACTTGAATTCTGTTGTAGAGGTTTCATTTCAAATCCAATGTGGTGGCATGCAGAGCCCAACTCGCGAAAATTGTGTCACTGTCCAAATATTTCTGGACCTAACTGTATATATATATATATATATATATATATAAAATCTATATATACAGTGTGTATGTATATATATATATATATATATATATATATATTAGAAAATAGATTTTAATAACATTTAACATTTTTAAACATTCTTAATTATTATTTTGTTGATATAATTAAATATTTAGGTTAATAACTATGTAAATATTAATAGATGTTATATAAATTTAGGCACAGTGGTTCAGTGGTTAGCACTGCAGCCTTGCAGCGCTGGGGTCCTGGGTATAAAATCCCACCAAGGACAACATCTGCAAGGAGTTTGTATGTTCTCCCCGTGTTTGCGTGGGTTTCCTCCGGGTACCCCGGTTTCCTCCCAAACTCCAAGACATACTGATAAGGCATTTAGATTGTGAACCCCAATAAGGACGGTGTTGCTGATGTGTGTAAAGCGCTGTTAAATTAATAGCACTATATAAATTAATAAATATTATTATTAGTGTATTTAAAAAAACAAACAAAAAACGCTTCTCTTGTGTAGAGTAAAAAAGGAAGAATCTTCTGATAGTAGTATATATACTGGAATAACTCATTTGTGCTTTTTATCTAATGTCCCTGATTGTGGTCTTATACTGACACTCCATCGTCTTCACCATTTACCGACACCACTCTGATCCCGCTGCACCATATTGTGACTGCAATGTTTGACTGGCCAGAATTTAGAAGTTACGTCACAAGCTCCCAACTCAAGACTATGAGAGCAAGAACGAGGCTCTCTTATACTTGTATTGAAGAGTGATCTCCATCTCGATCCATGAAACACTGTAGAAGCTGCCAGAACACTATCTGCAGGAGACTGTCATGACCCTGGAATTGTTGACTCCGGTCTTCTTCATATACTCCACCCTCCATCCCCATTCTTGTCTAAAATAACTACACAGACACCAATTATCTTTGGATAATTTTGGCCATAGCAGCCATTTATTAAACAAAATACATAACCAATAAAATTGCAATATGGTAAGGTCCTTGAAGCTACAAACCCTGGTGATTCCTATAAACCGAATCATAAAAAACAACTTGCTCCCAGCCGTTACCCACACAGGCTCAGGTGCACCACACTGTAAGGGTTTATCCTTCGTTAACCCCAAGACACCCACAGGGGCCCCGACATACCCCGTCGGGATTCCCCCCAAAATCACCAGGTGACCAGCCATTCTGCCAATAAGGGGTTCTATACCCGGATGGATTCCCCAAACCAATTTTAAACCAACTTCAAGGACCCACCAATAAACAATGCCACAACGAAGGCACCTTGATAACCTTCAAGTGCCTGAGACCCCCCCACAACCACAGGGCCCTTTCAATACCTCGCTGCAGGCCGAGGGCCCACAAATCAATCCCCACCGCATTCAAGTGCACCCCATCAGCCAACCAGAATTCCTCTTCCGTCCTTTCCAACTCAACATGCCGGATGGAAACACCCCCGTTCCGACTAACAAACTTCGAAATCGCCCTACTAACCTTCGCCCGCGCCTTGTTCAACCTATCAACAGACTGCGCTTTCTGCCAACTCCTTCTCACCACCATCTCGGACCAAACTATCGTTATACGTGGGAAAGCTATATTCGTAACAAATCATGCTTGATGTCTTTTATCAAGATTCGAAAAGGCTGCTCACCTAGATCATTCCCCCCGACATGTAAGACCAAAACGTCAGGAGGCCTGTCTAACCAGACGTATCTATGCACCTCTTGTAACACCCTGTTCCACCCCACCCCAAACCCCGAACCCCAAGCCATCGAACAAGAGCCATGTCCCTCTTGAAACCTAACTGCCTCCCGTTCCTTCTCTCATCTGCTCGCCGGGCTCCCCAATACACGTAAGAATGGCCAAGGATCCAGACCAGCGAGGGGGAGGGAAGGGGTGTTTCTGCAATACAAAATGCACAAACAAACAACACCATTTTAGTGCATTATAAACCCAAATTGAAAAAACATCCAGACCACCCCCCCCTTTTCTACTGTAGGGCTCCCCCCACTCAGTTGCCGACGACCGCCTGGGGGTGGACATACAACTTAAAATGTTGCAACTTCCACCTACCAATCTGCTTAACCGTCTCTTCAGTCAGACCGCACATAGAGGCCTCTGTCGCTGCCCCGATGCGAAAAGAATGTGATGTGAAAGACTTCGGATCTAACCCCAACGACTTCAAACACGCCCTAAAAACACTCACAAATTGGTATCTCGATAAAAAAGACCCATCCTCATGACATAACAGGGGGCCGTCCACCTTTGGACGGATCTGTTCGAAATTCCCGAGACACTTAAACGAGCACATATCCGATCCCACAACCACCCCCAAACGAACTAGTCTGCCCGCACCTCTTTGATCAGTTTTAGATTTCCTTATCCAAAATTCGATTCCCTTTTCCACAGCAATAATGTCACCACGACTCAAGCCCCCGGGGGATGCCTTACTGGGAGATACCAATTCCCCAACCCGCAGGGCTCCATAAAACGCCAAGGAAAAAGCTAACCTAAACAAACTCTCCTCAAACAGAGATGTACAAACCCCCCGCAACACCCTACCCAGCCGTTCCAATAAGCCAAATGACACCGGCCGTCTACCATCCCGTAGCTTTCATCCTTTACGAAACCTCTTCAAAGCCTGGACAACCAAAAAGCTCTTAGTTAAATCCCGTAAACCTCGCAACCGGAAAACCAAATGCTAAACCTGCAACAAAGCTATTTACCTTTTGCAAAAGACCACCCTGTAACCGCCACCTCCCCCAACTTTTCCAACAATATTCCCAACTGATCCTCCTCAGAAAACCCAAATACCCTGCAACCACTGCTCCCAACGAACCCATCCTGCCTGATACGCTGTCCATGTGTTACCCGACAAGGAAGCCCAAATCAGTGGTCCCGCTGCCTGAATACCACGTTCCAAAGCTGTGTTGGAAACTCCAAGCTGCTGGCCTCTGCCTCTGGTGCACAAACCCGGAACCGATCCCACTGGAAACAAGAGAGGGAATCAGCTATTAGGTTCTGAACACCTGGCACGTGAGCTGCCGTAACACACGCATTGATTTGCAAACAAACCAACACCAACTCCCGTAACACCCGAACAACTGGAGGAGAGGACGCTGAAAATGTATAAATTACCAACACCACCCCTATATTGTCACAGTTAAAACGAATCTTCTTGTTCGCCAACTGGTCTCTCCAAAGATGAAGCGCCACCAATATTGGAAAAATTTCCAATAGCGCCACATTTTTTGTCAAGCCTTCAGCCGTCCACTTGTCCGGCCACCGACCCGCACACCACCGACCCTGGAAGAAAGCCCCGAAACCCGAGCTGCCCGCCGCATCCGTGAACAGCTCCAAATTGAAATTGTCCACTACATCCTCCATCAGCAGAGAACGACCATTGTATTGCTCCAAAAACTGTCCCCAAACTGCTAAGTCTGCTCTATGTTCCGCCGATAACCGAACGTAATGGTGCGGAGCGAGCACCCCCGCTGTGGCACTAGCAAGTCGTCGCGAAAAAATCCGACCCATTGGCATTACCCGACAAGCAAAGTTAAGTTTTCCCAGTAGGGACTGAACCTCCCTTAATGTCCTTGCTACCTCGTCCTTCAGCGCGGTGACCTTGTCCTCGGGAAGCCGAACATCCCAGGCCACCGAATCGATCACAATACCCAGAAAACTTATGCAAGTAGTTGGCCCCACTGTTTTTTCAGGTGCCAAAGGCACCCCAAAGCGGTCCGCAACCCACTCCATAGTCGCAAAAATCCCGGCACACTGCGCCAAATCGGCAGGACCTACACACAAAAAATCATCGAGGTAATGTACCACTGATAACAAGCCCGAAACATCCCGAACAACCCACTCCAAAAAAGAACTAAAAGTTTAAAAAAAATGCACACGAGATCAAACACCCCATGGGCAAACAGCGATCTACAAAATAATCCCCCTCCCAAAAACAACCCAACAACCGAACGCAATTTGGATGCACTGGCAAGAGCCGAAAAGCTGATTCAACATCTGTCTTAGCCATAAGTGCCCCCTTCCCACACCTTTTTACCCACCTTGTAGCCTCATCGAATGACGTATATACCACCGAACACAGTTCAGCCGATATCCCGTCATTCACCGACCTACCTCTTGGGTAAGACAGATGGTGAATCAGCCGAAATTTCCCCGGCTCCTTTTTCGGCACCACCCCCAACGGCGAGACCACCAGATCGGAAAAAGGAGTGGCCCGGAACGGGCCCGCCATCCTCCCCAACACCACTTCCTTGCCTAATTTCTCTGTTACTTCCGCCGAATGCTGGTAAGCTGACAAAAGGTTCCTAGTTGCACCCGGAACATCAAAAACGGGTGCCGGAATTCTGAAACCCTCCCCAAATCCCAACCGCAACACTTCAGCTTTGTCCTTATTCGGGTACCTATTTAGGTACGGAAGCATCGCGGCTAAGCTCACCGGCGTCAGACCCTTGGGTATGAGTGGTTCCGGGCCGCTCCATGGGATGTCCCGTTACAATGTGTGCAGAGGTGCTTGAAACGGCAGGTGGCCCCAAACTTACATTGCCCCTCATTGAATTGCCAGCACACACCGGGCTTTTGCAATCCCGCCTGACCCTGTTGAATACCGGCACCCTGTGTTCCAGACTGGCCGGCCGACCCGGCCCCGCCTTGAAAGGGCTGGCCATACCTGGATGGCGCCATAACCTGCAACCACAACCCTATATCTTTTTGATCCCATCTTATAGATGGACGTACGACCTTCCTCTGACGAAACTGTTCGGCATACCTAAGCCAAGTCTGTCCCCCATACACCCTATAAGCCTCGCCAATGGAATCCATATAGCAAAACAAATGCGAACAGTTCTCCGGCGCCTTTTCGCCAATCACGCTCGCCAAAGTTGCAAATGCTTGTAACCAATTATTAAACGTCTGGGGGATCAAGCGCCACCGCCGCTTCTCCTTATCCTCTTTCTTGCTATCCTCCTTTTTTCCTTTGTCCAAATTAAATTTGGCCAAAGGAAGAAGGGAAAAGATCTCGACATATTCATCCTTCCAGATCTTCTCCCTCACCTCCTTCTTAAGATGAGAACCTAAGGGGCCCTCAAAACACACATAAACCTCGCCACGCGCCCAATCATCTAAATAAATCCTATCCTCCTTATTCTTTTCCGTCTGAACCGACACCAACACTGGGGAAGAAATACCTGCAACCGTTGGTTCGCTAACGCCCAGTGCAGGTGGATTAACCCAAGCCCCCACAGGCGCTGGGGGTTCCCGTGCCCCCCCAATCCGCTCCAGCAACGTACGCATGCAACCTATAAGCTCTCCCAGCTCCCCCCTTCCCAACGCATACCCCCCACCACCCATAGGTACCCCCTGACTAAACCCTGGGTGACCTACCTCCCCCCTTGCATTCTGGTGCTGACAATACTGAGCAGACAAACAAGACATAGAGGCCTACTCACCGGGCTGCACGAGGGTAGAGGCCCCGCCAGCCGGACCACCTGACTCCAGACGTCCCTCCCACTGCTCTCTAGTCTCCTGGCTCCTCTCATCCGCCTCCCCGCCGTCGGCCCCTGCCGCCGCAAGGCCGGAAGATCCCTCTGGTTGCAGATCCTGTAGCTGACGTCTGCCCCGCCAGCCGGCTGCAGCAGGGAGCTGACTGCTTTCTTCCCCATCCCACCAGCGCAGCTCCCCAGTGCCATTCCACGTGGCCCCCTCTTCGTTCCAGGCCTCTGCTGATAAAGGCCCTGCATGCCAGGCCCGGTACACTACCGATCCCAGCCGTCTTGCTCCGCCCCCTCCGCTGTGGCCCGCCCGCTCATCCAGCCTGCTCTGCTGACGGGGCTCAGGGCGCTCGGCAGGCACATAACCAGAGCGTCCCGCCGCAGTGCCGACATCCACCGCTGGCAGTGGTCGGATGGAACAGCATACTATATATTGCCTGTAGTAGGTACTGCAGATCCACTGCTATTCATTTGAATAGGGGTGGATGTGCAGTGTCTATCTGTGATCATTACACCGTTAACAGAATTTTGTTGTTCCATTCTGCAACTGATTAATTCTGGCCACCACAGGGAACAGCTCAACAGCAGGGGTGCCATATGTTGCACTCCTACCTATATAATACTGATGACCTATCTTAAGGACAACCCCTTTGATAGATCGTTTTATTCACATAGTCGATATTCTTGGCAGCACACGTCCTGTTCAGGGGAACTTAAAAATCAATACACCTGAAGAAGCAAAGTTTTGCTCACTCATTGGTTGATTGGCAGCCTGTTTACATTGTTCGATGATTGGGAAAAAGGATTCCTAGGAACACTTGTCCCTAATCAGACAGCATAAATGCACCTGTAACGCTGGTGTACCTGTCTTTATATTCACTGGCATCCCCATGCTTACCAGCATCTATGCCCATACGTTCCCCTCTCCAGCTGCCCAGCAGGGACACCGATGCCGGTAACTCTTCGGCCACCTATTATTCCTTGCGGGCATGCTAGTGGTCCATGGCCCTCTGCTCTCCTGCACAGCCATCCTAGCGTTGCATGGTCCTCTGCTCACCTGCATGGCCACCCACAGATTGCGTGATCCTCTGCACTCCTGCACGGCTATAATCATGTCAAGTGGTTCTTTGCTTGCTCATGTGACTGCCCACTGGTTGTGTGGACCTCTGCACTCCTACACATTCACCCACATGCTTCTCGGTCCCCTGCTCTCCTGCACAGCCATCCTCATGCTGCACAGACCTCTGGTTTCTCACGAGGCTCCACACGGGTTACCTGGTCTTCTGCACTTCTGCTCTGCCATTTACGTGTGTCTGGGTCTTCTGCTCTGCTGCATGGCCACCCACATGCTGCTAGTACTCTGCTCTCCTGCATTGCTTCCCATGTGTAGTACAGATACCAGTTCTCTTACGCAGCTGTCCACGTGTGTTTCAGTCCCAGCTCCTGTCAAGGTCCCTAGGCTCCAAGTCCTGCGCATGTGCTTAAGGTTTCCTGGTCTCTAGTATAGGGAGCACGCGTGAGTGTGTGACGCCCTGGACGGGCCAGGTAGTCACAAATAGGCCCCTACACAACACCTTCCCTCTCAGGTGACATCAGCCAACCTTCAAAACCCTAGTCACCCCCTCAGGGATAGATAGACACACCAGGGGGCGGAACCAGGCAGTTGGAAGATGCCCACCAAGGAGTCCAGACAGTCCGGGGCAGGGAAAGTAAACAGTTCAGTTCAGAGCAGTTCAGTTTTAGAGTTGAATGAGAGTGAAGGTCAGACCTATGTGTCAGGCCTGAAGTAAACTGACAGGTATCAGGGTAGCAGCTTTGGTTCCTTTGGCTAGGAGGCAGACGGCGGTCTCCATCTGCAGGAGCCGGGAAGACGAGGTGGACCGGGACAGGGTTGTAGCCCGCCAGTACCGACCCGGGGAACCGACTTGGAAACCGGAGCACACAGGGGGGTACTCGGACCCTGAAGCCGGGACCAGAAGCGACTGGAACCAGCTAATTAACCGATTAAGACAGAGACCACCAACCGGGTGGGAGACCAGAACGCAGCCGGCTGCGGGCACCAACCACCATCACCTTGGTTTACCAGAGACTCGTGTGTTTCCTTCAATAGTGAGTATACCAGCACCCTGCGGTCACCCTTCTCCCTGCACTAACAAACCCCAAACGGGTCCCGGGGCCACCATCCCTGCCCACGGAGGTGTTAACAACTTGCTGCACAACATCTCCCCCGGGTGCCCCCGTAACTGCAGCGGTGGTGTCCAAACTCACCACATACCGTGGGTGGCGTCACGAACCTAGTACGGCCCAGCCCGTACATATACGTCCTACATCCACCACCCCCCAACCCTATTCAAGGAGACCCTTGAGCCACCCACCGGAAGGCCCGGGCCCGGGCCCGAGCAGCAGCAGGCTGCCGGCATGGGGGCGGCACAATTGCTTCCTGCCTTTTAAAGTGGCAGCGCGCACCTTGAAAAGGTTTCCCCTGTCTAACACTGGGAGGCACCAGGTATTTAATGCTCCCTCTCCTTGGTGGGAGCGGCCTGAGCAACACATTAGGTTCCTAGCCTAGTCCTGTCATGTTAGTCCAGCCTGTTGCTCTGGTCTACCTGTATCAAGCACCAGTCCTGCCTGTAACCAGTTCTGTATCAGATTAAGTTCCTGATCCCGTTCTGCCTGTGTTCCTGGATTTGTCCAGCATGTGTACCTGTGTCTTTCCTGTCTATGTTCCTGGACCTGTCCAGCCTGTGTTCCTGTACCTGACCTGTTTCATATTCCTGACCTGTCCTGACTATGTTCCTGAGTCTGTTCCTGTGTCCTGGTACCAGACGGAATCCTGCACCTGTTCCTGTGTCCTGTCTGAGTCTGTTGTCCTTCCTCTGTCCAGTTTCCTGCCTGTGTCTGGCATATCCAGCATCCAACGTATGCAGGGATCAGGGTATCCAGGTATCGGTGTATCCAGGGTCCAGTATATCCAGAGTCTGGTGTTCCCAGCCTTGCCTGTATTCTTATTCTTGCACTTACCTCGCCTGTGTACCTGCACCAGTACCACCTGGTGTCCTGTGCCTGATGACCTGTGCCAGTACCTGATGACCATGCCAACGTCTGCCGTCCTGCCAGTATGTGATGTCCTGTGCCAGTATGTCACGCCCACAGGGTCTCAGAGGGGGTTACTCGTCACCAGGCCGGTGTCGGTTTGGGATGTCACAGCGGCCTGGCCCAGTTTCGTGACCCCACCGGTCTCAATAAAGATGGGGATGGGGATGATGGGAGTTGTTATTCATGATGCCACCTGTGCCAGTTATCAGCCGCCACTGCGGAAAGTCTCTCTCTTCTGTGGCAGATGGTGATGCAGCTTGGGTGTTGCAGCTCTCCACAGGTAAAGCTTTTCCCCAGGGAGGATGGGAGTAGTACTCGCCTATTGCGCAGGGGCGCAAGAATGGGAGCGCCAGCAATGATGGGATGACACAAAGGTTGCAGTTAAGGTTCTTTACTCACTGAGATGTCACCGCCTTTGGAGTACTGGGGTTTCACCGTGATGGGCTCCAGCCGATCCCGGATAGTTCAGAGGTCAAGGTTGGTGTCTCCTTCTGTGTGTTCTTTCCAGTGGTCTTCCCTCCACCCAAGCTTCTGGGCCGTGGAATGGGTCATGGGTGCCTGTTGCACTCCCCGCGAACCCTGGGATCCCCCTTCTTCCTAAGAACCCGGATTGAGCCTCCAGCTACTGACCACGGGTCCCTTTCTGTGCTGTGTCTTGCGACATCGCCTCCTGAGTCTGACGTGGTGCTTGCTGCGCCCGAGCTAACTGCATGCTATTTGAGATGGCTCCTCACTTCCCCTGCAGGTGCACTGCCTCTCGGATTGCTAAACTAGTGGGCAAGAGGTCCCATACCTCGTGATGGCCACCCCTGGCACCTACCCTGGCCCAGTCCCAGTGACAGGGCTCCCGAGTTGTGTGTTGTATGTGTTGTAGTGGTTTACCAGCGATGACATCATCCGTATCCAAGATGAGTACCGCACCCTGGGTGAGGTGCAGTACCCTGTGGCGCCTGAAGCCGCAGGGGTGCCACAATACAACATTATGATTGGAATTAATCTCTTTGAAATCATAATAGTTCCCCTAAATTTCCACAATTTTACAGGTGTTATCAGTGCCGCATCAACCACTTTCTATAGAAAATTAAAAAGCTGCAAAAATAATGAAAAAAAAAATTCAAACAAATCGTCATAAACTATGTAAAAAATTTCTTCAAGCCGTATCACATGTGAAAAGTCATGTCCAAAAAAAAATCTCATGTAATCCTACTGATAACAAAACTTCTTGTGTCGCCATTTCTTCACTTTCACGAGAAAAACAGCTGACAAAACACCAATGTTGTTGGGACCGTCAAAATTACAAGTTTAACGTGAACACACAAATCCCTATAAAATCACTTTTATTAATCAATAATTATTTAAAACTGCCCAGGTGATTCACCCACACACTTAAATAGCAAAGGGAAGTTCCATAATGAACAGAGGGATCATCCAAAAAATAATATTTTGTGATATACTACTTGTTCTGGATGATTAGGCAAAGGTCAGATTACACTGGAGAAATCTCCTTAAACAACGATAAGGGTCAAATTATGGAAAAAATTATACTCAATACCTTCCTACAATGACCCTACTAAATACCTAATGCTGACCCCTACCTGCCAACGGAGGGTATCACACCATAACTTGTCTGGGCGCCCCCGTTCCTCGTCGGCTAACCCTCACTTACCCTTCACTTTACCTACCAATCTACCATAGGAGAACAAAGATATCCACCAAATGCACATATATTGATAATTATACAATTGATAGCTCGTGGTCTATCGGCTCTGATTTCACATTAGTGCCAGATTATTGTACCCTAATTAAATAGTGCATAGCACTCAACCAATTGTATCAGTAAATCACCCACAAATTTTTTTTAGAATTAATAAGGGATGCTAACTGGTGCTAAACAATGCACTTTAATTAGATATTGCCAGGCACCTAGCCCAATACATCAAAAAATCACCCTCCTGTAGTAATGTGCCCATCCTTGACTTCATCCTGTAGTAAAGTGCCATCCTTGTGCCCTTATAGTAATGTGCCCCATGCTGGTTCCCTTCTTGTAGCAAAGTAGCCATCCTTTTCCTATTTTTGTAGTAATGTGCCCATCCTTGTCCCCATCGTGTAGTAATGTGCCCACTCTTGTCCCATGTAGTAATATGCCCCATCCTTGTTCCCGTCCTGTAGCAATGTGCACCATCCTTGTCCCCTTGTATTAATGTGGCCTATGCTTGTCCCCTTCTTGTAGTAATGTGCCCTTTCCTAGTCCTCTTCTTGTAGCAATGTCTAATCCTGTAGTAATGTTCCCTTTTGTGCCATTCTTCACCTACAAATAAAGAAAATGAAAAAAAAAAAAGATTCTTCTCCCCTGTCCCTCGTTGTTGTCTTTTCTGTTCTTGCGGCCCGCAGGCACCTAGACCCCTTGATGATTGTGGCCGGCGCAGGGATTCGCCGCAGTCAGCACTTTATTTCAGATGAATGTATTGCTGTCACCACACAGAGACAAGCTCTATACAGCTATACTAATGGCAGCAGCCGGGTCAGATGCAAGCAGCTGAATTCGTTATATGACGTCAGCTGCTGGACTGTCATTGGCCAGAGGATGCTATTGGTATAGCTGCGCAGACAGCTTCTCTGTGTGATGTCAGCAATACATTCATCTGAAATAAAGCACTGATGGCGGCGGCCTCCTGCTGTATAGTGACATTAGCTTTGTGTACAGTGTTGCAGCATTGTCCATATAGTTTGTAAAACACAACTCCTGTAGGAAAAATCAAATTCCCTTATTCCTTACTTTCAAGGAAAATGAGGTTTAATGTATAACATTTTGTATTCTGTGAATTAATTTCTTTCAATGTTTTCTAGTCAGTACCTACTACCATTGAACGAGGAATATCCTGTTCTATTATCTCGTAATTAGTATTATCAGTCTGATAATAAAGCTGTAGTAATTCCGAATCTCCAAGTTATAGCCATAGATGCATGTGTTTTGTCAAACAGAGATTCATCTTTATTAGCCCACTTATTCTCTACTGCCGGTATCATAGAAAATTCTTTATATGAATGTTTACGTCACTTCAGGTCAATTCACACAACCCATTGATCTTGTAAGTAACCCTGTCAAGCAACGTATAAGCTCAGCGCTTCGTTTTTAGGACATAAGGAGTAATACTCATGTGACCTGTGTAATTACCAGACAGAAAGAGACCATGTATTTGCTTAAAACATTATGCCGTTTGCCTCATCAGACTGGAGTTGCATCATTAAGCCCCTCTGCGTGCTTTGTAATGATGAAGTTATATGAATCATTAAGCCACCAGTCTGCACAGTGTCACCATGAAACGATATATCTCATTATAAAATGTGCTTCTTATGCAGTTTACATTATAACACTTTCATGGACACCTTGCAATGATGCTTCACATAGTGATGAAGTTGTAAAAGTTCAATTTTATATCTATGAATGCAGGTGGTCAGATATAAGGATTTTCCATGTCACAGACGAACAAAGATGATTGTGCTTCTATATCCTCAGTTAACACTTATATTGAAATCCATGGCTCAGTGGTTATCTCTGCTGTCTTGCAGAGTGGGGGTCCTGGGTTCAAATCCCACCAAGGACAACAACTTCAAGGAGCTAAAGGCCCCTTTACACACTGAGACTTTGTAGCGATCCCACCAGCAATCTCGACCTAGCCAGGATCGCTGGAAAGTCTCTAACAGTCGCTGGTGAGCTGTCAAACAGGCAGATCTGGCCAACAACGCAGCAGTGATACGGACCTGCAGAATGACCTCGCTGGAAAGGGAACGCTAGCACGCCTATGGGCTGGGTCGCTAACGATGTAATTGTAACGGTGTCAAACACACCGATACATGCTGCACAGCAGGAAACAAAGGACCAAAGAATGGTCCTGAACGACTTGTAGCGATCAGTGACCTCACAGCGGGGGCCAGGTCGCTGATGCGTGTAACACTGTCACGCTCTCCGGGTCCCGACATTGTTCCTCACTCACCGCTCCGGTCCCCGGGTCCCCTGCCTCCAGCTACACGTCCTCCTCGGCACCGCTCCCTGCTCTGGCCTCCGTCACCCGGGCATCGCGCATGTGCATTAGGGCACGCGCGCGGTCACTGACCTCCTCTTAAAGGCCCTGCACTCCCTAACAGGATATTGCATTGTCGCGGGCGGAGGAGGGGACGCTGCGCTCTCCCACTGCTCGGGTCCGGCCGCTGCCGCTGCTGCTCGGTGGTGGCTCGAGCGGTGGGCCGGATCCCGGGGACTCGAGCAGCGCTCCTCACCCGTGAGTGAAAAGGGGGATTGTGGGGATTTGGATATTGTCCGTGACGCCACCCACGGTTGTGGTGATATTGGTGACACCACCGCTGCTCTAGACGGGGATCCCGGGAGCGGTGACAGGGAGCAGCTTTGTTGTTAGTTCTTCCCTCCGTGGGTAGGGGGTTGGTTGTCCCAGGGCCCGGTGATGGAGGTAGGGATGGATGACAGGCAGGGTGCAGAGTCGCGGGGGCAGCGCTGTGCAGCACGGCACGGTGGTACTCACTCAGCCAATGAGGACACAGTTCTCGGTAAAACACACGGCTGGATGGACGGGTCCCACAGACGGCTGCGGTGTTGTTTCTCCCCCGGCAGGTTGATGGTGACTGCCTTTCCCTGCACCTATGTACGGTAGATGGTTCCAATGGGTTCCCACCGGTAACCCGCTCCCCAGCTTGGATATGGGCTGGAGGAGCCCCTTTTGCCCGCAGGCTCTGGCCCTGGGAAACGGTTGCCTTGGCGGTGGCGGTGTCTCCCTCTCTTGGTTGGACTGTTGCCTTCTGTCGGGACTTGGCTGCTGGGAAACCCAGGAGGTTCCCTTCACTAACGAATTCGGCAAATTCACGGCGACTCCTAGCCTTGCCGGGGTCCGTAAGCCCCTGCCAGATGGTGCTGGCTTCTCCTTGCGGTACCGCCGGGCCACCGCCCGTCCACGGTCCTTACGGTAGACTCCGATAGGCCACTCCTACAGACGGTCACCACCGTCTGCCAACCTTGCTGTACCGCCCGGGCCACACACCCGGACGCCGTCAGTTAGTTGCTCTACTACTACTTTCCTTCCTCTCACTTTCCACTCTCAAACTCATCTAACTACTTTTCCCGCCTCCAGGACTGTGAACTCCTCGGTGGGCGGGGCCAACCGCCTGGCCCACCCCCTGGTGTGGACATCAGCCCCTGGAGGAAGGCAACAAGGGTTTTGTGTCTGACTTCGGTGTGCCTGACCGGGAGTGTGGGGTGTGTAGGTGTTGTTCTCTGTGGCCCCTGGCTTGTCCAGGGCGCCACAGCATCAGTCAGGGTCAGGTATATTAGGAGCTTCCTGCCTGGAGGGCGTCGCCTGTTCTACAAGTTCTGCAAGCTAGAAGTCCAGGTCCTCATGTGCTTTGCTCGTACTAAACTTTGTCTTTTCCGTAGAGCCTGCTTTGCCTCCATAACCGGTCCCTGAATCCAGTATTGCCAAGAGGTCCTCCGGTGTCCATCGGTGGGGAATCCAACCACCGTTTCGGCAGCCTGTGCCTGTCTGGTATCTCCGATTTCACCCGGCTGCCTTCCCGTCACACCCAGCTAACCCGGATCCCGCCTGAGCCTGCTAACAGGCACCCGTACTGGACTCCCGTAATTGTCTCCGTGGACTCTGTGGCTCCAAAGACTCCGTTTTACCCGTTCCCTGTGGGACGCTACCCCGGTTCCGCTAGTACTCCAGTTACCGTGTACCTAGGCCCTCTGGTGGGGTGACTGGACAGTCCCTGTATAGGGGTTAGCTTCAGGTTGCCTCACTGGGGGAGTATGGTACACGGCCTAGAGGATCCACCATCACCCGGACCTAACACACACACTAAAATGTCCCTGGGGAGGTCGCTATTACGTCACAAACCGGGGACGTTACAGTGATATCGCTAGCGATGTTGCAGTGTGTAAAGGGGCCTTTATATATTCTCTGTCTTTGGGTTTGTTTTAAACACTCTTGTTTCCTCCCACACTTAATAGACATATTGATAAGGAATTTAGATAGTGAGCCCCAATGGGGACAGTGATGATATTTGTAAAATGCAATGACATTTATGGCGCTATGTAAGTAAAATAAATCCATATCATAGAGTGACAGTACTGCAGCAGTTACCTCGAAGACAGGTTATTACTGTAAATGTATGTGCACACTATTTCTCTTTCAGGTATGTACACACCATAAGGCCATCTTTACAATGTGTTTCTGCAGTGTATGTGGGAGTTCCTTCTGAATTCCTCTCAAAAGTGGATTCAGACAAACTGTAAACAGAACCATAATAGAATACAATGATATGAACAGAGTTCAAATGAACGCTGTTTGTATTTTTTTTTCAAAAGATGCCCATAATCCCTTCCATGATCCCTGCATGTGTTCCTGAGAGCACATAAGCCTGGACGTGAACCAGTAGAGGTCAGACATCCACAGTCAAAAGTGGCAGAAAAGTAGAAAAGTAGAGGAGAAGCTTTGGAGCCTGCCTATAATTAGCTAGCAAGTGGGAGTGAGTAGCACTAGCTATTATATTGCACCACCCCACTGCTTAGTGGTGTCCACAGGGAAACATATGAAAAGCTCCAACTTCAGCTGCAGTTGGTGTACTTTGACCCAGGTAAAGGAGACTTTCCAAACTGCAGGAAAGTACTGCAATTAACACTAGAAGTCCCAGAGAGGGGTCATTTAACACTTCTACCTTTGGAACCCAGAGACGGGTCGAATGACCTGAAGGATTTTAGCTAACATCCTATAATCACCGTCTTTTGTTCTGTAATTAAGGCCATTACTGTCGCACCACAGGAGGTTGTTGTTTTCCATTGAGTTTAGCCATTTAGTTTCTAGTTAGTTCTATTCAGTTTAGACTATGGGTCATTTGACCCTCTTTTAGGACTTCAGGGGGGAGCTCGAAATTTCTGGGACTTCTAGTGTTAAAAGAAGGTGGGGATTTCCACAGTATAGGGAAGTGTCAAGTCTGACAGAGACCACAGGCTCAAAAACACTGTCTCGGACAGCCTTGACACAGGCCACTTGGTCTTGCATATTCCAGAGAAAACCCAAACTTCACCCTTTAACCACTGCACAGTGATCTTGTCTGAACAAGGCTGCCAGGTGAGGTTAACATGTTAGGGTTTGTGACAAGTGCTAAGAGTATGCTGTAAATGGTGTTAAAGAAAACAGAAAGACTACTCTATGGTTTAGGAGACTGCCCTCCATCTGTACCACTCCATCTACAACCAACTCTTCCAACTGTTTAATTTTTTTTGCAGTTTACGCCTTGTTTATCAATACAAGAAGCGTTAAATTGAAGCCCAGATCCTCATAATAAAGTTTGTAGAAGAGCCACCACTTACCATGTGCCATTTATAATACCGGTGTCTCCTTATGTAACAAATATGCCATTGAAAACAGTCAGTAACCAGCCCTAGCGCAATTGATACCTCTGCAACCAACAGAGTTGCCAACTTACTTTTCCATTTTTTCGGACAACTGACTTTTTCTCGTCATAAACCACAACTCTTTTAAAGACCGTGACTCCATGTCACACCCTTAGGGTATGTGCGCACGTTGCTTTTTACCTGCTTTTTACCTGCTTTTTTGCTGCTTTTTCTTCTGCGCTGTTTAATGCCAAAATGGATGTGTTCTTCTATTCAAGCAAAGTCTATGGGAATTTGGGTTTCTTGTTCACACTATGTTGTTCAAAATGCTGCCTTTTTGTGGCAGAACTTTGGTCAAAAACTCAGCTTTTCAAAGAAGCAACATGTCAATTGTTTTTGCCATTTGGGTTTTGCACTGCAAAGCTGAGTTTTTGACCAAAGTTCTGCCACAAAAAGGCAGCATTTTGAACAACATAGTGTGAACAAGAAACCCAAATTCCCATAGACTTTGCTTGAATAGAAGAACACATCCATTTTGGCATTAAACAGCGCAGAAGAAAAAGCAGCAAAAAAGCAGGTAAAAAGCAGGTAAAAAGCAACGTGCGCACATACCCTTACTGTCACACCCTTACTTGGTGATCCCAAAGAATCACCAAAAAATGAATAAATAAAAGTATAGCTATGGTAGATAGAGTATTTAGTGTTAAGATATCTATTCACGGTGTGGTATATTGTGACGTTGCATGTACACATTCTCACTGCAGCTCTGAAGATGAATGAAGTAAACAACATCATGTAACATATTGTAGCATATTGGCTGCAGCTCTAAATTATCTGGAGTGCAAGACATCATGTAACAGCAAGTGTAACAACAGGCTCGTGAGAAATTCTGTGCCTGTCACTGGCTGGCAGTGACCTATGGAAAGTCGTTGTGAGAAAGTTCTCAGAACGATGCTCCATAGGAACAGATGGACATGGTGGGACATTACGCTTTGAATTACGTCAGAACTTCTAGTATTTCTATGAATTAATAAATTGGTGAATGAGGGTGTGTGGGGGAGTATTTATTCTTGGTGTCTGTGTGTTTTTTTTTTAATTGTACACTTGCCGGGTTAGTAATGGGAGTGACTGATAGAGGCATCCACACAACTAACCCCTGGGCATGATGCCAGCTGTCAACTCACAGCTAACATCAATCCCACAATTCCTTGATTACAACCATACCAGGGCAATAGGAAGAGCCAGGTAAAACACCAGAATTGGTACACCTAATGGATGTGCCACTCTGGGGCAACTGCGGACTGCTATTTTTAGGCTAGGTAGGGCCCAATAGCCATGGGCCTTCGCACCCTGATAATACCAGCCCCAACTGTCTTCTTTACATTGGCTGGTTATCAAATATAGGGGGGGGGGCCCATGCCATTCTTTTTTAAATTATTTAAATAAATAAATAAATAATAATAAAAAAAACAGTGTAAGATCCCCTCTATTTTTTTTATAATCAGCCAAAGTAAAGCAGACAGCTGAGGGTTGCATCCTGTAGCTGTCTGTTTTACCTGCGCTGGTTACCAAAAATAGGTGGGAGCCCAAGTAATTATTTTTCCTTTTTCATCTTTATTGTTCACAGCAGTGTACAGTTATCTTCCGTATAAAGTAAAGCTTGTTGATTGGCTTGATTATTTTTTTTTTTAAAGTCCGTGTTCGAGTCCGAGTCCCAGACACCCAGTGCTGGTACCAACCCTGAACTTTACAGTTCAGATTCGCTCATTCCTAGTTGCAACTGCAGAATACTGACTGCAGCTCCGTTTGTGACTGGATTGTTAGGCTTTATGTAACATTAGAATAGTTACTGCAGCTGCCCTCTTTTCTCTTGCAGTCCATCTAAGCCGTGGCTAATCAGTCTAACTCAGTCATATCAGCCTTTGCGCAGTACAAACTTTGGTAAAGAAAAAAAAAACCTCGCAAACCAAAAATTGCTGCAAAAATGCTGCATTGAACATAGCCTAACAGAATTAAATAAGAGGGTAGAAGCAAATCTTTGAGTAAAATACAAACAAACATGATACAGGAGTCCCAAGGCACATATACTGTATTTGAAAACCCTGCAGATATAAATTATTTTAATTATCACTTTACTGACTAGATATTTATTTGAGGTGCTTAGTGTAAATTTTGATATTGACATTTTTTGTACTGAGCATATTTTGTAGTACGATGACCAAGATAGAGCAATGTCGTACAAGGATAGAGTAGGAACCCACTTGAATGAAGTTGTCTTCTTGATGGGCAAATACAATATTTGGGGAAAAATTATCATTAAGTAAACATGGTGCTTACTATAAATTCCATTATTTCAGTTGCATTCACCCCCAAAAACTAGCATTGTTTTATTATTATTTATCAGTTTTTCATATTGTATATAATATATTGAGTTTCCTAAGTACAAAAGTACCAGTGTGACCTTTACTTTCATCAAAGTCAATAGAAACCGCAATGTTCCACTGTGACAAATAGTCAACAGCCGTCTTAGCTAAGGGAAATGGTTATGGTAGTTTATGAGAATAAAATACTTTTGCGCAACATGAAAAATATTGATTTGTGATAAAACATATAAACAGTGAAACCTGACGTCTATTCAAAATTGCATTGAAAAGTGGTCTTCTACAGGGGTGGTCTTCTTTAATGATGGTCACTATGCATAATATGTGGTGAAACTGAAAATGAGAGACAGGAAATCTGGCTTGAAAAGGTCAATGATATTCTTTGATATATTTTTTCTTTTTAAGACATTTCAGTTGTACTGAGTATTTAGTATATCAAAAGTTTGGACAAATCTGGCTAAAATGTTAAATTGTTTTGATATAGAAATATTTTCCTCTAAAAATATATGCTGGGTTTAGACAGTGTGATCGCAGCTGTTAAAGACTAATGTTTGGCTACATGTATGCCGATCAACGGTGATTTAATAGTCCGTGGACACCGGCCGACCACCATTCTGTGCACGTAGAATATGATGTTATTAGCAGCACATCGCTTATTTACTCTGATGCTAATAACAATGATTTAGTATGATCGTTCTGTACGCAGACAGATTTATATCAGTTTTTCAAAAGCACTTAGCTAGATACAGGACTTAACGACACTTTACAGCAAAGAGAAAATCTCTCCCCTAAGCAACTTAAATGAGTGAAATTATTTTTTGGAAAAATATAAATAATGTAATTATTTCTATGTATGAAGAAATTGAAAGTTTTGTAGGGATCCTATTTTTTCTTTTTCTTAAATGCACCCATTTCATTTTTAACTTCAGTAACATTTAGAGATCAAAGTGTTGAACCTTAGTCACCGTCATCATATTTAAAGCACATATAGTGATATTCATTGTCATCATAAGAGCATAAAAATGTTATTATGTTAATTGTTATTTATTCATTTTTAGTAATTTTATAGGAAGAAAGAAAATAACTCTTTTATTCTCCCTCTAGTATACAACAACATAGAAATACACTTGGAGTGCGGTGGCTGTTGGTCTGACTAGGCTTCACCATGGGTAAGTAGCTATGCTCCTCCTAATAATCGGCATGTGCATTTCTACTAGGATTGTAACACTAAATCTCACATGCCGGGGCTGAGTTCTTTTACCTCTATTCCCCATGGTGATGGCTCAGACCTGAACAGCCTTTGCTCTGAACCTTTCTTCTATCTTCCTGTTTATACTTATAACTTATAACTTTGGATTACTGCTTAAGTTTTTAAACTTGTCTTTTATACTTAATAAAGTTTATATTGATATACTTGAACTGATCCTGTTTGAATTGATCTTCTTTCAAACCTATGATATTGGTTATTTACTCCCTCTTAGTTCTCTCAGTTTTCTATATTGCCTTTTTGAGGGTGACCATATGCTGTCTTATGATGCATAAGGTGGTCCTTTGTGTCCCATCTTGTTTCTTAATAGAAATACACTTGTATACAGTGTATCTCTATGTACTAGTATAATCAGACTGTGGAGTCAGAGCATTCACTGCAGCTTTATGAATAAAAAAATTCTCCCAGTGACATCACCAGTGCCTGTAACTCAAAAGTCTAACTGCTGCCTGCAACTGTAGAAGTTGGTCGTTCAAATTCTAGGGATACCCATGGAAAACAGAGGAAATTACATTTTTGTAATTAGAAAAAAATTTACACTTTTTCAGTTTTTCTAATTATTTTTTAGCAATTTTATAGGAACAAATTAAGATAATAGGATTATTTCTTCACCCTTACATAGGTATCTCTAAGTACCGGTATCATTTGCTTCTGTTTTCCCTACTCTCAGGGTCGGAAGTGGCTCATTGGTTCACAAGGAGTTCACAACTTTGAGTCTTGAGGGAGACCAGAGAAGAAAATTTAAAACTGTTTCTCTAATTTATCTGCATGCAGAGAGGTACTGGCCCGGTCCCCTAGGAGTAGGAGCTATGGAGCTGGCGAGGAGAGGTGAAAGGAAGTCAGGACAAAGCCCTGATGTGTTACACACCAATTTTAATAAGAATTAGAGAATTCAAACTGCTAATAGACCGAAAACTGATTACTCTAAAAACAATTTTTATTTATAAACATTAAAAATATTAGTTCAAGCTATATCTCGTTGTATGTAGCTATATCGGTCAGTGAACACACAGCCACTCGTGCAGAGCTAGATATACTCTAAGGGGATATTACACTAGGGAGATTATGGATAGCCCAGAGTGGTTCTTCTTGATAGTAATCATAATATCAACTAAGATGTTAGATAAGGCCAGGTCATAGATCCCTAGTCCATCTCCTTCCTGGCCGCGGAGGTAAACACCATAAGGTTTCGGGCACCCCCGCTCCTCGTCGGCTATCCCTAATAAGCCCTAAAGCTGCCTGTGTGTCAATAATTGACCTAAAGCCCAGAAACTGTGGTTAGTGCTGAAGTCAGGGTTATTCAATCACACTAGGTGCATAGTCAATATGCTATTAAATATTTGATATGTTTGTTGGTCATAGGGAACATCCCCATACAAAGTAGTTGTAAATATGCTCCCCTCGGGTATAATCTAATGGGTGAGAAGGGCTATCCATAATCTCCCTAGTGTAATATCCTCTTAGAGTATATCTAGCCCTGCACGACTGGCTGTGTGTTCACTGACCGATATAGCTACATACGACGAGATATATCTTGAACTAATATTCAAAGCCCTGATGTGCCAAGACAGTGGGACTGAGCCTTCAAATCAGGATAGTCCTGCTGAATCCAGGACGGTTGGGAGCTATGGTCATACAACACGGTATAGAAAGAAAGTACACAGTTATCATGAAGCTCAAACAGCCCACACAACGCCATCTGCTGCCTGCTCCATACAGTCAGCATAAACCTGCAAATAATGTATACTCCAGCAAGTACATCGCAGTACAAAAATAACACATTGGCCACCTGGTCATATATTAGTTCACTGAGTATAAATTCCAAAAAAAGATATTTCCAAAAATAGACTAAATGTATTCACTGACTAAGCCAATTGGAGTAAATGTTAAAACATAGCATTTATCTTGTTACTATCTAAAACCAGAAAGTGTTACAAAAAAAACACAAAAATGTTTAAAATGGAGAGCAGTAGATTTCAAGATTGCTTCTATTCGTGTAGTCACGTCATTAATGACAAACGTGACCTAGTGGCCTCAATAACAATAATAATAATATGTGTGGCTCCAAATGGATGTATATAAGCGCAATTATGTGCAGTACCAGAGCTTACTGCTGGTTAGATATTTTGATATTTATGCAGTATAAATGTCATTCTGTATTTACAAATATGGGCACCACTTAGTAATTTGGGGGAATGCCCCCAAATAATTGATATCCCATTTGAGACATTTGTGGACATATGGTAATGTGCTTCAAATATATGTAACCAACAGTAAGCTCTGGTATTGCACATAATTGTGCTTATATACATCCATTTAGAGCTACACATAATACTGTTATTGTTATTGAGGCCACTAGGTCACGTTTGTCGTTAATGATGTGACTACACGAATAGAAGCAATTTTGAAATCCACTCCTCTCAATTTTAAATATTTCTGTGTTGGTTTTGCCCTATTTTCTGTAACACATTCTGATTTTAGATAGTAACAAAATAAATGCTATGTTTTATAGTTTGCTCCAATTACATTAGAACGTGAATTGGTCATCTGGCCACTAATATCCTACTTTATTCTGCTTGCCACACCACAGAAATACAGCCCCAGAAATGACATGATACCAACTCTGCAAGTTTGCAATATAAAAACGAAGCATAATCATCTCACCTATCCAGACAATGCAAAGGATCCCAATTCCACCGCAGAAGAAATCCACAAATAGTAGTTGATCCAGTACTTCCATAAAATGTAAAACTTTTGTTTCCATCCAATGAAAAACATGTCACAAGAAGTGGTAAGATCATTAGAGAACCAGTCCCAGAAAAAAGTGCAATCAAGGTTGATGCGTTTCGACGTAAAACGTCTTACTCAGAACCTTTAAGTAACCTTTGAGTAAGAAGTTTTACCTTGAAACGCGTCAGCCTTGATTGCACTTTTCTCTAGCTGCTTCTCTGATGATTATGCCATTTTCTGTGATATGTTTTTAACTGCATTAAAATACAAGTTTTACATTTTATGGAAGTGCTGGATCATCTACTATTTTTTGGTTTGATAAATTTGTGAAATGTATGATCTGCTAGACCTGCCTCATTCAGTTATTAGTACTATTATTGCGCAATAGAAGTATCTAGGAGTAACAACAGCTAATTCACACCAGTGAACATGAACTCACAGAATGGGGCATCGGGTACTGAAGGTGTGTTGTGTAAAAATCCTTTATCTTGAATCACTGGAAAAAATAACTGTGGAAACAAAGAAGCGCAATAGAGTCTTACCCGGTAGGGAAAATAACAGTTATCAGAAAAGGCAAACTAACCTTTGCAGGTTGTGAAACAGTCACAACTCCTTGATACACATGTAATGGTGGTGATCAGCCGCAGCCCCGAGGAGTAGACGTAGATATCCAAGGTAAAAGAAATCAAGTTTTATGCCATGCTGAAACGGATTCCAAGGTTAATTTAATTCCTTTATTGTTAATTGTTTATTGTTAACAATAATGGAATTAAATTAACCTTGGAATCCGTGATTTCAGCACAGCATAAAACCCAATTTCTTTTACCTTGGATATCTTATCTTGAATTACTTAATACTCAGTGGAAGTGATATCAGAACATAAATTGTACAAGGAGCTCCAAGATATGGGTTTTCTAATAGTTATGGCTTCTACTTCTACCATGGCTGCAGTTTGAGATGAACTGCGACACCTCAGTGATCAATCATCTCGCTACTTGTCTCTACCATTCTATATCTGATTGGTAAACTATGGTGTTACTCAGTTTTGGTGAACTCTGATTAATTCCTACTTACCAGAGACTTGCTACCTGCACTATGAAGTCTTCCTGGCTCCTGGGATGGTCACTAGTGTTACTGCCTTCGTTTGTTTGCTTCCTCAGAGACAAATTCCATCATAGACTATAGGAGTAAAACACCAGATGCTCCCGTTGGATTGTAGCTATCCCCTTCCTAAAAAAATTCTAAAGCAGTTGGAAGAAATCTGATTTCTAAACTTTCTGCAATCAACTACACAATTCTTATTTATGTCCAAATAGACATGCTCAGTGGCTTAACACTAATATTATGAGTTTCTCTAAAGAAACTCGGTGTAATAGTTCCTAGCCTTTCATGGTTGCCATATCCTATATTGCTATTTAGGTTTATATTTCATTCTACAGCCCCAATTTAACATTCCACACAATTGTAGCTATGTCGCTTTCAATAGATGTGTCATCAGAATCTCTAAGCAGAAGGCAAGATGTTCCCATGCAACGGTTTCTAGTCTAAAGCAAACTAACCAAACTTAGGATCCAAGCCTGGCCATATTAGCTTCTACAGCAATACACATACCCAAAACACCGGAGACCTGACGGTTGCCAAGCAACAGAGAGAGAGAGGAACAAATTAACCCATTCATGACATCCACCATACATTTCAGAAGCGGGTGTATGCAGAGGGCTCACGGGGTGAGCCCACCCCATACTTGGCAGGTAATGGCTGTGTATTACAGCCAGGACCGACCTCTAACAATCACAGGTGGAACAGAGACCACAATTGTAAACCTGTTAAACCCTGCTGTCAAACTTTGAAAGCATGATTTAACATGGGCCACCATGGGTGCATGCCATTCTAAGCACTCATCGGCGTGCCTGTGATATAATCTTGGGTCGCCAATGGGTTGCTATGACAGCAGGGTGTTTGCTGAAGACCTATGTGATTGTCATAGCAGCATTCCTGTAGCACCCTGCCTGTGGCCAAGCTTCAAAGGAGACTGTGAAGCACCATCTCTAAGGCCCCCCTCACACGTCAGTTAAAAACACACACATTTTTCACTGACGTGATAAAGGTGCGTATGTCCCTTCGTGTGTTGTGATTTTGGCACACGTGTGATCTCCGTGTGCCATCAGTGCTAATACATGGAGATCAAACGTTTATACTCATCTGTCCACACTCCTGCTGTCCATGGTGCTGAAGTCTCCCGCAATGTTGTCTCCAGCCCCACTGTCTCCCCTCTGCAACTGCTTCTGGGTTGCGGTGCAATGAATAGTCATGAGCATAATTAGCAAGCCTGAAATCAGAGACAGCAGCAGCTGAAGATGTGGCACCCTATGGTTAAGTAGCCACAGTAACACCTGGTAGGTGCAGAAAGGGATTTCCACATTAGGAGAATTCACAGGACACACACACACACACACACAGACAGACTCATCACAACACTCCACTAAACTGTGGTTAGGGTATAGTGCAGGTGAACTTGTATAGTGGTGAGCACTGTCACTGAAACAAGCCTGGGGGTGAAGATTAGTGGGTGAGGTGTCTGACGTGAGTGGGCAGGAAGCCAGTTAGTTCCAGTCAGAGCTACACTGTGTGCAGAATTATTAGGCAAATGAGTATTTTTATCACATGATAATTTTTATACATGTTGTTCTACTCCAAGCTGTATAGGCTTAAGAGCCAACTACCAATTAAGTAAATCAGGTGATGTGCATCTCTGTAATGAGGAGGGGTGTGGTGTAATTACATCAACACCCTATATAAGGTGTGCTTAATTATTAGGCAACTTCCTTTCCTTTGGCAGAATGGGTCAGAAGAGAGATTTGACGGGCTCTGAAAAGTACAAAATTGTGAGATGTCTTGCAGAGGGATGCAGCTGTCTTGAAATTGCCAAACTTTTGAAGCGTGATCACCAAACAATCAAGTGTTTCATGGCAAATAGCCAACAAGGTCGCAAGAAGCGTGTTGGGCAAAAAAGGTGCAAAATAACTGCCCATTAAATACAAAAACAAAAACTGGCCCCATCGTGAAAGGGTTAATTAAAAAAATGGCATAAAATACCTACCTAAATTATGCAAATGTATATTCAGTACTAAATTGTCCCTTGTGGCATGTAATTTCCTGTACAAAACCATCAGAGCTATTTTGGGGAACCTCACTTATCCCTCCCAATGCCCTCAACATAGTAGAAGGAAACCTGTAATTAAATTCAAGCTGCCCGAACTACAGGCAGCATGAATCAGAGCCTGGGTGTGTAAATACAGTTATGTATGCTTTATCTGAAACACTGCGGCATTTCAGATCAATCAACTGCAACGGAGTGAGGTGATTCTGGCCAGCAGTCAGGACTCTAGTCTCCAGCCACCTTCTCAAACCATATTTTCTCTAAAATGCCTCCACGTTTCAGAGTAAAACATACCTGGCTGCATTGATTTATGCTGCCCGTGGTTTGGGCAGCATTAATGTAATGAAGGGTTCCCTTTAAAACAGACTATTGACATATTTTAATAAAACGTAATATTACATACACTGCTTTGATTTTTTTACAGTAATTATTGTTAACAGAAAATTGCTCTCTGAATTGAAGATTACAAAATGATTGGAAATAAGTAATTAAAAAAAATAGAAAAATACAGTGTGGCAGTCTATTATCTGTTATATCACTATAACTATCTGTTTTACATGCCTCTTTCCATCCAAAAACGATACCCCATATCATCCGAAACCCATCACGACTAGTGTTGAGCAGACCCGAACTTGAAAAGTCCGGAGCCGCGCGGTTTCAGCGTCCGATCCGGGTCCGCCTGGGACCCGGGAATCCGGCTGCACGATCCGGGTTAGGTAAGTTGTTTTTTTTTTCTCTCTCTCTCTTTCTCTCTCTCTTTCTCTCTCTCTTTCTCTCTCTCTCTCTCTTTCTCTCTCTTTCTCTCTCTCTTTCTCTCTCTCTCTCTTTCTCTCTCTCTCTCTTTTTCTCTCTCTCTCCCCATTGACTTACATTGTGCCGGATTCCGAATCGGATCCGGACTTCTGTGACAACCCCCAACGGATCCGCCGGACCTGGATTATCAGCACTCCGCTCAACTCTAATCACGACCACCACTGCCTAATCTATTGGTTACATCCGACATTTTATATGTCTTAGCCAATTAGAAAACAGCTCTCATCCAGGGTCCGGTTCATCTACCTTTCTGTACACCCATAATTATTAAAACAAAGCAAATATAAATCTCTGACATTTTCATTATAAATGTAAAGAAAGTTGTAAATTCTTTTAGAGGTGGACAAACGCCCAAGAAGTAAAAATACATAGGGGTCTGATTGTTATGCTCGCAAAATGAGCAAGGGATTAGTGGACCCAATGGGCCACAGCACACAGAAAACCATAGGGGCTTGACTGCTGGACCACACCTGTTTTTTACCAGAGCTGCTAATAGTGAGGGTGTTGCGCTGCAGGTATAAGACTGGGTGCCATTTGGGAAGACGCTGCGATGGCTGGCCCCAGGGTACGAACACAGACAGTCACTGAAGATAGGAGCAACAGCAGCAGACGGAGTATTGGATTCAGCTGGGATAGATAGTTAGATGCATGCAGCAGCAGCTGGCATGGATACTTTCAGTAGTGGCAGTAGATAACGTATGAGCAGCTGATGTGGATCGTTGCAGCAGCAGTAGTAGCAGACTTGTAGTGCACTGAAACATAGACATGAATCAGCAGCAGCATAAAGCACAATAACAGCAGCAGCAGTATAATAATAACAGCAGAGGCAGCAGTACATGGGACCTGAGAACTAGCAACGTGTAAAACTCATTGGCCAGCCACCTCCATTAAGGGGAAGGTGCCTTAAATACATAAAGCCTCACAGCTGATTTGCGAGACACTTCTGGGTCAGGGCACACTGGCCTTTTAAGACAAAGGACGCACAGTTCGGGGTCATGCAGTCTCTGGGAGATAGTATGGACCGTGTATGGGCCAACTACTGCAGGGTGGCTAGGAAGGTGAGAGGAATACTGGGGGCGGGCTAGGACATTGCGGGGACAATGACATGTTTATTACACTGATTCATCAAAATTGATGTTTCTTCTGCTAGTTTTGAAGAAAAGTCTACTGGAATAACAAGTGCTCCCTACGTCTATATTAAACTTGTCATATGTTTGTGGATGTTGTGCTCCAAAATCCAAAATCTAATCCAGATTTGGTCTAGGTAGATTTGTGCTATAATTCATGCCATTCTTTGTTGTAAATTGAAGTCAATCTGTTGGCTGAATACGTGGACCTGTCCCCTCTACTAGGTTCCATTCTCTTTTTATGTTTAAGGCCGGGGTCACACTTGTGATTACCTCGCGTGTATCTCGCGTGAGTCTCGCGCTGCATCACCTGGCATGGACTCACACTCTCCTCACAGGAGCGGGCTGATTGCATGCATCTCTATGCAGCCGACCCGCTCCTGTGAGAAGAGTGTGAGTCTGTGACGGGTGATGCACCGCGAGACTTGCGGGAGATACACGCGAGGCAATCGCAAGTGTGACACCGGCCTAACAAGAACTCTCTCTGCTCTGCAAGCCAAACACAGACTCTTATTAGACATTCCCTGTCAGCATCTGAGTGAGTATAATAGGCTAGCCTTGCCATTTTCTTTTCCATGACATTTATTGCAATATTTTCATTCAGTCTCATCCAATATCTTTCTTTAGCAGAATTCTTCTGCAAACTTGAATGCTGCATGCCATATCTTTCACTACAATTTTGTGAGTATTAAATGCATTCCCCCTTTTTTACATGCCTATGTCCACATCTCCAGATTTCATCTACTGTATCTGATAGGATGGCATGGTGTGAACAGCTATCGTCTGTAGTACCTTTTGCACATTATTTTCATTATATATATATTTTTTTATTTATTTTCTCGGCTTTTTTGTATATATGATATATAACATGTTGGAAATTAGTACTATTGCGGATGTATGCCCCACAATATGCCTGCTTGCTTCTCAATAAACTAGTTGTAGTGATGTCATATTCACACAGGATCTGCTTTCATAATGATTTTGTGTTGTGTATACAATTCTTTATGCATTTTTGTTAACCATTTTTTTCAAGTGGTGCTGAAATAAATTCTATTTTTTCTGCATTGGAGTGCCAAGTTCTTGTTAAACATGATCTCTATTTTCTACTTGAGCACCCTAATCTCCATTAGGGAGTGCCACGTCACCTAAAAATATCAACCACTCTTTAGAAAGGAGGCAGTGCAGCTGTCAAAATCCCACGTCGCAAAATTGTTTGCAACTAGACATTGTGCAGAAGTTTCTAATTTTTATACTCCAGAAAGTACATTATAAATTGGGCATAACAGGTCATGTGTAAAAATGGAGCACAGGTAGAGCATAGCAAAAACGAGCCTGAAGCTCCAGAACAAAATGTGCTACAACACTGATTTATGACTCCTGAATGGATAAAAGAAAGGTGCGGTCATCTGTTTTGAGAAGATAGAACTATCAATTCATGGGTAGTCTTCACTTCACTAGAGATGAAAGAACCCAGATTTTACAAAAAAAAAAACAATGTTCAAGTTTGGAGTTCAGCTTCTTTATGTATGCTAACTACGCGATCAAGCATCGATGTGCCAGGGTACTCTCAGTGTTCAGCTCAGTGCAAGCCATTTGCAGTGTTTGATGGGCTCGCACTGGGGGTAACTAGAGTCTTATTGAATGTAGTGTGCACAAAAAGATAACCCCACCCTCCCCCGGAAGTGTTCTGTTTATGGCTGCCTGTATGTGGGCATAAAGCCAAACTTCCCAAATAGTGACTTCCAATGAGGTTCGGGTCAAGTTCGGGTCTAGAATAGAACTTTATCAAAAGTCTGTCTGAACCTGCCGAACCTGAACTTCAACAGGTCCGCTCATCTCTAGTCTTCACTACTCCATCTGTACAGCATGTGAGTGGTGATAGATGGTAGAGGATTTTAACTATTTTAGCATTAGGGTCACAACCTTAAAGAGGACCATCAACCAGGATTTTCATATATAAACTAAAGCCAGTGCTATACTGGCACTATCATGCTGATTCTAAACATATTGTGAGATTCTATGTATACTTTCTGAAATATAGGCAAATAAAGTTTGTGAAATACATTTATTTGATGAGAGATGCAACAGAATATCTAATAGGTGGGTTGAGTTTTGTTAGTTATTCCCACCCCTGTCTACCTGCCTGACAGGACGTGCAGCAGACGGGGGCGGGAATAACTAGCAAAACCGACCTACGTATTAGATATTCTGCAGCATCTATCATCAAATAACTGTGCATTTCACAAACTTTACTTGCCTATATTTCAGAAAGTATACATCTGATCTCACAACTAAAGGTATGTATATAATCAGCATGAAAGCGCCAGTATAGCACTGGCATTAGTTTATATATGAAAATCCTGATGGTTGGTCCTCTTTAAACATGCTACTTCTGGCGATAGCAGAACTTCGTAAATTACCAGAACTTCGTAAATTACCAGAACTTCGTAAATTACCAGAACTTTGTAAATTACCAGAACTTCGTAAATTACCAGAACTTTGTAAATTACCGGAACTTCGTAAATTAGCTATCAGTAGCCAGTGGGAAATGGCATCATAGATGGCCTTTCTATGGCAAAGACATTCTTTCTTTATATAGCAGTATAATTTTTATTCTGTACGGCAGTTTTTCTGGCCACATATAGCCATAATATTTGGCCACTAAATAAAGGTATGACAATACTACTCATTCCCTACCACAACTTTTGGGTTCTTCCTTGTCTAAGCAGTATTCAGGGACCACCTGAACCAAATGGCTTTGTTCAGATGTAGTGGTCCATACCTATCAGTTATATTTGATTGTCTACTATGGCAAAATTGTGCTTTCTTAATTTCACAACCAGACTAGTGATGAAAAATACCAGTGAGATGTATCATATGACTTTTTGGCTGTCTATTTCTAAATGTATCATTATAGTTACCATTTACCTACGACATCGTTTAATGTGATACTATTTTAATCCCTCCGACCCACTGTCAATAATGTTACATTCGGTAATAGCTGTGAATTGATTATAATAATTAGTTCTGGGAGCAATTAAGATTCGTACAATGATACTTCCAGAATTTTCCTTTAAATAAGTTGTGGACAGCAAGAAAATCAAAGCGCGAACAAGTTGCGGACACAAGGGAGGTATTTGTTTTAATGAATCTGGCACAGCTACTTTAAAGTAAGCGTAATTTACAATGGCCGTGTTTATTATGGAGACAGACAAGAGGCGTTAATGCCTCGGCAATTATAAAATCTTTCATTTGCACAAGCATGTAAGCCCATTTCCCTCGTGGTTTGAGTAATAAAACAAGACACTAATAGGTCACGTCTTTTTTCAAGGAAAATACTTTAAAACTTAGAGGGCAGTAAATATGTAAAGAAATTCTTTTTGTGAAAGCTGGGATATCCCATGGTATATGATTAACATTCAGTTAAGGCAACTATTTCAATTAGTATAGGTGCAACACTAGGATAACTATGTATTATGTTTATCTGCAATGTAAACATATGGCATGAGATTCAAGTTTCCCGTACACAGTAAGGCGTGAATATCGCATCATTCATTGCTTTCAGCAGCTTGTAATTAGTCAAATTATTGCTTAAACATTGAGGATCCAATGAAAAAATTGTAACAAATTCTCTAGAACAGGTGCAGAAGGACGTGAAATTGTACGGTGGGGAATGATGTTATTACAAATGTATTGCAGGGAGGAATATGTGATATGGAATTATGTATCAGATATATAGAACATTTTCCCTGGCATACATCACACATCATGGAGCATCCAGTAGGGTGTAAGGTAACCTTTGTCTCCTGTCTGAAGAGGAGAGGAATCCAAAAATGTGGTCACTGTCCTGAGCCATGATGTTCCCTTCGGATTGTTCAATCCAGTAACGAATTCCAGCAGTCAGAAGGAGGAAAGTGGAGTTTGGACCAAAGATGGGAAATAAGACTCCAAGGAGTTCTGGAAAATGCAAACCAGCTTACTGTTGGATGACTGGTGACAATCCAACACCTTATTTCTCTATGTACTTCAGAAATAAAATCCCAGATAGATAACTAAGTAATCCCTTCTAATTTTGAGGATTGTACATTCAGTAGAGTTTATCTACAGCAGCAGACTGACAATTAGAAGATAGAATGAGGAGGAGCAGGCCACCTATCCTAGCAGAGGAAAGTAAAAGCTTAATTTCCCTGACACAAAGCTACAAATTCCTTGTCTACCTTCAGACAGACATAACAATTAACTGTATTGGTTCAAATCCAGTTGATATACTGAACAGGGGCAGTGGAATATAAAGATGGAACAGAAAGCCATTAGCTTTCAATGTCACCATTCATCCTGTGGAACTGACCTCTCCCGCTCGCAGCAGGTGTGATGAAGACATGCTACATTGCTCTTGCTGTAAACTGTTAACAGACCAGAAAGGTTCACAGGCAGGAATGGGTGATGAGGAAACTATTGTCAGGGCCTTGTGTGGATATCATGCTTTCTGGCATGCTATAACCAGCCATCATACTGGATGGGGGGGCTGTAAGAGACTGTGTAGCGTACCACGGGGCCTTAGGGTACTCGTCACCGGGCCAGTGGTTCCTTGGGGTAGCTGTGACTGGCCTCACCCGGCTCCGTGACCCCGTCGGCTACATGTTAAACAAAAACAGGGAACGGACAAGTGTCCAATACAGATGGGGATGGAAAGAGGGTAACGGGCTCCTGGGAAGCGTATCACTGGTTGCAGCAGGGATTTGGGTCTTGGCATCCTCCGCCGCTGACCCTTCCTGCGACTAGTCCTCTCCCAGGGGCAGTACTGGATGGGGAATGAGGATGCTTCACAGCGCCACCCGCGGTATGTGGCCAGGAACTAGCCGCCGCTGCACAGTCTCTCTCCGGGGCAGGTGTTATGTGCAGCCGGGATGGTATCGCTTCCCACGGGTGGAGCGGGGTACCCCGGGAGATTGGTGAGAACAGGAGCCGGTAGTCCACGGGAGCACCGGAGAGCAGGGCGGCGGCAGTTAGTCACAGAGTCACCAGGTGCGGGTTCCAGTCACTTTATTTACTGGCTCAGGTGGTATCGCACCTGGGGTGCTGGTCCTCGCCAGCAGAGACTCCGTTTCCTTCCTGGGCAGGTCAAAGGCTGGATCTGGTTTGGTAATCTGTGTCCTTTCTCCTCCATGCACATCTCTGTACTCTCCCCCGGTCCTGGATTGTACAGGCCGGCAGCCTGGGCCTCTCATGGGTCGGACCTCTGTCCCATCTCCCCAGGCTCCCTCTCTGCTGCCGTGCCGCGGCCACCCAAACTGGGGCTCTGTACCTCTCCTGTGCTCAGTCCTGTGCTCTGGCGACTGCTCCCCTTTAAATCCACAATTACAAGTGCCGGGTCCTGTTTTTCTAGGTGTTACTGGCCCCAGCTTGGTTGTGCTGTCTGTTCGGTGTTACATCCAGACAACTCTTTTCTGCCTCCCTGAAGGCCTGACAGCGTCCCTGAAGGGAGCTACACACCATGCATCTGCTCTGTCTCGTGTCCAAGCTTGTTCTGCCTGGCTAAAAGTGTCTATACTCCTAACTGCCCATTGCCCCACTTTTGCAAGTTGTTATGGTGACCTGGGTGTGATAGGAACTGGCTGAGTCACTTCCTGACTGTGTTTGTAGAAACATTGTTAACTCTTTCCTAGTGACTGCGTCTCCCTACTGTATGGTGGTGTGAGGTGTGTGTAAACTTACCAGATTAACATCTTGACCTGCTCGGGAAGGATATAATGATATACCCTGTAGCAACCAATCTCAGGGGTGCTACATTTCCCCAGAGCGAAACGCAGCACTCCGGGGCTGCAAGGAAAAGTGCACCGCAAAAGTTTTATATATAAACAATTAACATGTCCACTTTTACCGGGACCAACTAAAGGAAAGAAAGAAGCAGGATGTAAAAGAAGAAAAAGCAGGAGAAGAAAAGGGAGGAAAAAGAAACATTTGCATCAATCAAGCAACTTTAAAAACGAGTCCTTAAACATTCTGAAATGACAAGTCCTTCTGGCAGTGGGGCTCTTTCTCGTGCCCTTTCTGGGCTCTGCTCACGATGGCATGCCCCTTCTTCCTCCCGTGCCAAGATGGTCAATGGCGGGCAAACAGTTCTTGTATAGTCCATAAAGCACACAACATTAAACTTCGGTTTGTGCCACCAGATGGAAAGTTCTTTAAGGCACACAGTAGCCGTGGTTGCGGGCATGATCACCCTGTTCGCAGTCCCAAAATGTAGCGTACCACGGGGTTTTAGGGTACTCGTCACCGGGCCAGTGGTTCCTTGGGGTAGCTGTGACTGGCCTGACCCGGCTCCGTTAACCCGTCGGCTACATGTTAAACAAAAACAGGAAACGGACAAGTGTCCAATACAAATGGGGATGGAAAGAAGGTGACGGGCCCCTGGAAAGCGTATCAACAGTTGCAGCGGTGACTGGGGTATTAGCCTCCTCCGCCGCTGACCCTTCCTACGACTAGTCCTCTTTCCCAGGGGCAGTACTGAATGGGGAATGGGGATGCTTTACCACCCGCGGTATGCAGACAGGAACTAGCCACCGCTGCACAGTCTTTTTCCAGGGCAGATGTTATGTGCAGCCGGGATGGTATCGCTCCCCATAGGCAGAGCAGGGTACCCCGGGAGGTTGGTGAGAATGGGGTTGGCAGTCCATGGGAGCACCGGAGAGCAGGGTGGTGCCAGTTACTCACAGAGTCACCAGGTGCGGGTTCCAGTCACTTTATTTACTGGCTAGGTGGTATCGCACCCGGGGTGCTGGTCCTCGCCATAAGAGACTCCGGTCGCTTCCTGGGCAGGTCAGAGGCTGGATCCGATTTGGCAATCTGTGTCCTTTCTACTCCATACAAAACTCTGTACTCTCCCCCGGTCCTGACCCGTACAGGCCGGCAGCCTGGGCCTCTCATGGGTCGGACCTCTGTCCCATCTCCCCAGGCTCCCTCTCTGCTTCCGCGCCGCGGCCACCCAAAATGGGGCTCTGTACCTCTCCTATGCTCAGTACGTGCTCTGGCGACTGCTCCCCTTTTAGTCCACGATTACAAGTGCCGGGTCCTGTCTCTCTAGGTGTTACTGGCCCCAGCTTGGTTTTGCTGTCTGTTCGGTGTTACATCCAGACAGCTCTGTTCTGCCTCCCTGAAGGCCTGACATCCTCCCTTCAGGGAGCTACACACCATGCGTCTGCTTTGTCTCGTGTCCAAGCTTGTTCTGCCTGGCTAAAAGTGTCTCTACTCCTAACTGCCCATGCCCCACCTTTGCAATTTGTTATGGCGACCTAGGTCTACTAGGAACTGGCTGAGTCCCTTCCTTGCTGTGTTTGTAGAAACATTGTTAACCCTTTCCTAGTGACTGCTTCTCCCTGCTGTATGGTGGTGTGAGGTGTGTGTAAACTTACCAGATTAACATCTTGACCTGCTCGGGAAGGATATGATGATATACCCTGTAGCGACCAGTCTCAGGGGTGCTACAACTCTGTGAGGCCATCATACTTTATGGGGAACTGTGAGGGGCCATAATACTGTATGACAAGCTAAAACTACCCATCCTTCTGTGTGGGTAGTTTTAAGGGGCTATAATACTGTATAGGGGTTGTAAGGGGACATCAATCTGTGTGGGAGGCTGTGAGAAGCTGTCATACTGTGTGAGGGCTCATCGTACTGTGTGGGGTGCTATTTGGGGCCATTATACTGTATGGAGTGCTACGAGGGGCCATCAAACTGTATCAGCAGCTGGGATTGGGACATTATATTGTGACAGAAGCTTTAAAAGGGTCTGTGAATGGCTATCACAAAGTGTGGAGGGATGTGAGGGGTCTTCATACTGAATGGTGAGCTGTTAGAGACTATATTACTGTGTGGGGGTTGTGAGGGGCTATGATATAATGTGCATGTTAAGAAAGGACATTATACTGTGTGGGAGGCTGCGAGAAGCCATCATACTCTGTGGTTGCTGTGAGAGCTCATCATACTCTGTAGGGGCGTGCTGTGAGGACCATCATACTTTGTGAGGGGCCATGACGGGCTATCATACTGTGTGGTGGGGCTCTGAGTGACTTTCATAATGTGTGAGGGGCTGTTAGGGGGGCTGCAAAAGGAAATCATAGTGTATGAGCTGCTGTGATTAGGACATCATACTGTGTGGGAGGCTGTGAAAGGCCATCATACTGAGTGGGGCAGTGCTGTCAGAGGTTATCATACTTTATTGGTGGCCAAGAAGAGCCATCATCCTGTGTGGGGTGCTTTTAGTACCCTTCATACTGAATGTGGCTGTGAGGGAACATAATACTGAAAGGTGGACTGACAGGGGCTATCATACAGTGTGTGGGGTTGTGAGGGGCTATTATACTGTGTGTGGACTGTGAGGGGATATCATACTGTTATAAGACTTGTTCCTCTGGTCATTAGACAATACAAAAAAGGATACAATCCCTGATCGGTAACTAATGGACAGCAGTCCTGCTCTACTCTAGTTATACAATTTGAGACAATAGGAGCTGTACATCTGAGTAACTACAAATAGGTAAGATGGATTTGGGGATAATGAAAAAACCACGGTGTTGGCTGCGCTGCTATTAAAGTTCATAAAGATGATGGTATTGTTCCAAAAAACTTTTTTTATTGCAAGATTATAAGCCACAACGCGTTTCGGGGTTAAATGTTCCCCCTTCCTCAGGTGGCTACCTGAGGAAGGGGGAACATTTAACCCCGAAACGCGTTGTGGCTTATAATCTTGCAATAAAAAAAGTTTTTTGGAACAATACCATCATCTTTATGAACTTTAATAGCAGCGCAGCCAACACCGTGGTTTTTTCATTATCCCCAAATCCATTCTCCTTCTCCTTCCTGGAGTGCACGGGGCTGCTGCAGCTATTCCAAGACTCTGCCTGAACCACATCAAGCCTCTGAAGGGCCGGTGAGTCACCGGCATCTTTTCTACGGGTCCGTCCACCACAAAGGAGGAGCTGCAGCTCAGCGCTGGTCTGACGGCTGTGCTCTCCATGTGGGATATCGATCGCGTGAGCGGCGGCCTGAGCTGGAAATACTGCGGCCTGGAAAGGACGAGATCCCCGCTGATGCCATAGCGGTACACCTTGGACCTCCCTTCGGCTGTCTCCCCAGTGTTGTACCTGACGTACAACAGGATCAGGTGAATGTGACCATCACACTGCACACGTAATAAGTTATCATTAGATTTTACACAGCAGCGCACCCTCTTTTTCTTTTATTTTACAAATAGGTAAGATCTATCCATATGTATATTACAATGATACAACTAGTGGAGCGTTTGACTGCTTAGAATACGTTTAAACATAGGATCAATAAGGAGCAGTGTGTCATTTTATGGTGCATCTTAACATATGATTTGCATTAGTTACATTTTTAATTTAACAATTAAAAGTGATTTTTTATTTTGGATTGGTTAAAATGGGAGTTTTTGGTCTTTGGCTACTGGATTTAAAATATTAGTTAATCCCAACAGATATTGAGCAATTTTGGTGTCATCCATGCGCTGCTTTTGTTTTGTATGGACTAATAGATTTGTAATGTTAATTTTGAACCATTAAGTGGATAAAAATGAGCATGAGCCACAAAACTCATGGACATGTGAACAGCTCCATGGATCATAATGGATAGGTGATCTATCCATGAGAACCGCAAATAAAATACGCATGTGATTAACAGGACATCTAAATGAGGTCTTAATATGTCTTCAGTAAGCTTACCTCTAGTGGTCACAATGAAAGATATAAAAACACAAAAAAACATATCTCTCTGTAACTTCCCATTCCTCTCCAACACAGTAATTCCATGATTACAGAATGTGATATAGAAAGGGTTATGGCGATATGGAGCTCATGTGATAGCTTTAGAACATAATTCTGAATAAATGTAAATATCCAAAACGTTAAAACAAACATAACGTGACTCATATTAACAATTATGCTATGTTATGCAGGGAGCCATTTCTCCAATTTTAACAATATCAACCAGCAATTTAATGTCTGGAACTGATTGGCAGATTTCAATTTGGTAGATGGTAAATTTGTCTTATGAGACAAGTGGCATCCGATGATTCAGACAGTTGCTCATCATATGCTCCTCTTGTATGATGCAGGTATGTGTGGAAGGCTTGTGCTGAAATCGGAATCAACCTGCCAAAACATTTGTTCCTAGATTTTAAAATTCCATATGGAAACATTACTGCCATCACAGTAAATGCACTTATTTATTTTTTTAGTTTTGTCTAAGGCCCCGTTGACATGTTCAGTATATGGCCAGTATTTTCCATCCGTATTGTAAGCCAAAACCTGGAGTAGAACAATCAGAGGAAAAGTATAATAGAAATGTGACGCCCTGGCTTATCAGGTCGTCATAAGGGTGCCGTGTAATCTGCCCTTCTGCATGGTACCCGCTCCTCCTTGGTTACGGATCCTGTCAATTTGGTGTTGCTACCGACAGGTGTACCTAAATCCTGAGGAACACTCTGCACCACACCCACCAAACACCCATTGGACAGCCTGAGGGGAATAGGGCCACCCAGATGGAGGGATGGAAGAGGGAGGGCAGAGATGTCAGTTGTAGAGTAGAAGGTGAGCAGTGAGCAGTGGTGACAGGACAGGTCACTCTGTGAAGCTGGGCTCCTGTACCCGTCTCAGGTGCCAGACGTTGGCCTGGCCAGAAGGAGCTGGAACCCGGGTCGCAGGGGGTAGTGACAGGGGGTACGGTGCTGCTACAGAGAGCAGGCCGGCTGCCTTGTGCTACAACCAGGCAGGGACCATGGCACGACGGGGTACGCAGACCCTACGCTGGGAAGAAGCTTCACGCAGCCCAGTAATTAACCCGACGGGAACGGAACCTTCAAGAACCGTTCCCCACCCGCTCCAGAATTGGGGTACTAGCGCAACAAGGGGGATAGGACTTCCCACAAATGTCCAGAAAATCCCAAACATGAACCCTGAGAGCAAGCTCACCCTGCTAGCCACGCAGGTGAGCCGGACCCGAATCGCTTCATGTGAGAGGGATCCATACGTAGGACACACAGTGCCAAGGGACAAGGCTTCAGACCAACCTGCAACACCAAAAAGGCACGGACCCAGCGTGCTTGCCCAAAGGAAGCAGGATATTCAAGAGTTTGGTTTACCTGGTGTCAGTATCAGTGACTTTGGACTGTGTGAGTACCCGATATCCCTTTTCACCCAACGGCTTCCCCACTCTATCTATCACCGGATCCCGGGACACCACTCCCCCTGCCCACGGAGGGGTTAACATCTCGAGCTGCCCCGCACCATCGTCCCCGGGCTTCCCCCCCAAACGGCAGCGGTGGCCCCTTACGTTACCACGCACCATGGGTGGCGTCACGAACACTATCCCCTTCACCACCCAAACATTCCCCCCTTTTTATTCCTGGTAGCCGCGCGACCCCGCCTCGGATCCGGGTCCGAGCAGCCCGTCGGCTGTCGCGGGGGCAGCACAGAAAAATGTAACCACTTCTATATTTATCACCCACTCTTGGTTTTGGCTTACAAATACTGATGTAAAATACTGAATGTGTGAACATGGCCTAAGATAGAAATAGGAGAAACAGGAGTTCTTGTAAATATAAGAAAAGAAGAACTAGAACTGATAAAACTAAATTTCCTTGAAGAATAAACCAAGCACAGCTAATTCAGTCCCAAATTTAAAAATGGTGAGTGCCACAAGGGTTGTAATTTACGAATTACTTTCAGTGTTCACTGAAGTATAGACGTTTACAGAAATATTAAGAAAAAGAGGCTTTCTTAGAGCCAACAAAAGCCAACAATATCATTTTCATGATGGAGAAATATGGCATAATTATTTCGCCAGATGACTGGAAACAGAATTGCTATTTTACATGATGCAATTCCTGCAACACATGTATTGTACATCAGTCAATAGAGAGACTACAACACATAATAAATAGCAGACACCCCTCTACAGTAAAACTGCTGCTGATTGACTAATGTCTTTTTATGCCACAGTACTGCTTTTCATTCTTGTATATCCTAGAGATGCAGTTTTTTTAGTATATATTGGGGGTGTAGAAGGCTCTTAGGCCAAAATCACACTTGTGAGTGAGTCGGCAAGTCTCGCATCGGCATCGCCCGGCACAGCCGCACACTCTCCTGACTGGAGCTGGTCCGCTGTATGCATTTCTATGCAGCTGAGACGCTCCTGTCCGAAGAGTGTGCGGCGGTGCCGGGCGATGCCGATGCTAGACTTGCCGAGTCACTCACAAGTGTAACTCTGACCTTAGTCTGACTGTTGTTCTCCCATCAGCTACTGGGTGTGTTTAATTAGTGCCCAATCCTACTTGCCAATATATTTGTAGACTTTTAGTCCAGGAGAGGCATGAAATTAGGATAGGGTCTCATCAAAGATAGGTCATCTTGCTGGGGTTGATGTTCTCACATGAATTGGCTAATTTATGAGCCAAGTACATTCATTTTCTGCCTCCTTTTTTTTGCATTTTTGGCCCAAGAGATGGAAATTTGGTGATGAAATTTTTACACCATATTCATGCACTTAATCTACACCTCCTGGCAAAAAAAAAGAATCAAAACCGTATGAGGTATGATGCGGTAGTGATGCACTTTTTTGCCAGGAGGTATAGAATGGGTGTAGGAATATGGTGTAAGGTGTAAAAATTTCAGCACCAAATCTGTATCTCTGGGTAAAAAAACAGCAGTTTTCTGGCAGGAGATGCAGGGGAGTTCATAGAGTTTAATGAGGTCACCTGAGGTCCTCTAAAGTCAGGTTACCTGTAGTCACAGGTGGAGGACTACAGCTGTGACCACAACTAACCTGAGTGACGTCAATGCTGATTGCTGTGGCTCATTCATTCTCTTCCTGGAGCTCACAGCGGGCAGTTCATGATCACACGCTGTCAGCTCAGATGTAGCAGAGCTGGAATCATCGTGGGACGTCCTGTGAATTACGTTGGACCTGTTTTGGAGGTTAATAAAGTGGGTATTTTTTTGTATTTTATTTTAAATAATTTTTTCGGTGTTTGTTTATTTACTTTCACTTACCGATTAGTAATGGGGGGTCTCATAGACCCTCTCCATTACTACTCCAGGGCTTAGTGGCAGCTGTGGGCTGCCATGAACCTCTTATATAGCCCCTATTCCCTCCGCACCAGGTCAATCGGGGGGAAGAGCCGGGTAAAGCGCCAGGCTTGTTGCATTTAATGGATGCGACAATCCTGGGCGGCTGGAGGCTGCTATTTTTAGGCTGGGGGTGGCCTAATTAACATGGGCTTCCCCAGCTTGAGAATACCAGCACCCAGTTTTCGGGCTTAATCATGGCTGGATATTAAAATTGGGGGGACCGCACGCCAGTTTTTTTAATTATTTAAGTAATTAAAAAAATAAATAAATAAATAAAGCTGAATGTTGTTCCTCCTAATTTGATACACAGCCAAGATAAATCCACGGCTCAGGGCTATAGCCTGTGGCTGTATGCTTTATCTGTGCTGCGTATCATAATATGGGGGACCCTATGCCAATTGTATTATTTATTTTTATACCACGATACTGACCTGCAAATAGTGCCTGTGATTGGTGCAGTCAGCACTGTCACACAGACTGGGGGGCACATCTGACTGCAACCATTCACAGACGCCAGAATGGCCGGTGGGCGGGGAAAGCAGTGTATATGGATAAGCAATAATGAGTGGCCCAGGAAGTGAAGGAGAGGCCATATGAGTAGTGTATAGCTGTTCTGGATCCTTGCTAAATATGATGTGCTTGCTTCCATCCCCTATCCATAATCCCACCATTTTTAATCGCCGGATTCTGGTCCCCATAGACTTATATGGGAACCAGAATCCAGCCCAGAACCGGATTTTAAAAACCAGATCACCGGGATCCACAGGTCCTGGTTATCTGCGAGTTCGCTCATCACTAGTCATTACGACATGGGTTTAAGCCCATGCCACACAACCCTCAGCAACTTGTGATGAAATGAGCAGTAAGGATGCCCCTTCATCCTCACTTTACTGTCTGGCTATAAAACAATAGAGTAGAAATCTCAATGCAGTGCCCTTTCTTCTGACCCCAATGCTACGGGAATGGGGCTTTAGCCACCCTCGAGTCAGTGGATTAAAACCTCAGTTCTCTGTCGATTTTCTATGAGTAAATGTTTTAGGATCATGCAGAAAATCCTGTAAACCATCAAACACTGAGGACGTCTATATTTTATGTTTAAATAAATTGTCATTTTTCTGTTTCGTGTTCCTTTAAGCTGCCTCCTCTACACGGTGAGGCAACGCGTAGCTGTAAAGCTTTGGTGCCAATCATACTGCTTGATCTGAAGCGCCTCACATTTCAGACTGTACAGGATGAATTTTGGAAGGAGGCTTTTTACTGATGATATCAGATAAAACAATCTGTGCAATGCACAATGTAAAATCTTCACTTAGAAGCAGATATGCAAATGAACAGTCCTCCCAAAAATCTTTATTGCTGATGATGTGGTTTGCAGATGAATAACGGATCAAACAATATATTTGTCTTTCAGAGACCTTGAGAGGTAGCGCCTCTGTAGTTCGGCCGGGGATCACTTCGCATGCGTTATCTTTGAAGGTTGTATGTCAGCAGATTTGACCCCATATACTGGTAACATCCCAAAATAGGTGCTGGGGAAAGTAATTCCAACATCCTCATGTTTGTGATCATGAACCAGCCACACCAGAGAAAATGATCTTTTATTCTATCAGTCAGCTCAGGGCGTTCTTTCATCTCTGAATAGTCCTTTGTTAGAGACGGCAACTCCCTTCCGAAACTCTCCTCTTTATCAACAAAGAAAAAAAGAAGACGCTGAAGATGTCAATCAGAAGAGAAGGGGAGGATACGTCAGTGATCACACAGGACACTTCAGAGATAGAAGAACGCCCAGAGGACACTCACCGAATATATAGCATATGGAGGTGAATGAATAAAAGCTCATTCTCCAGTCTGATTGGTTTAGGAAGAATATGAGGTCTACATTTCTTTTCCCTGCCCCTATTTAGGTGTGTAAAATATTATTTACAGGGGTCAAATCGGACAGAATGAATAAGAACAACAATTATACAACACTCCTTTTTTATTAGTTTATTTCAACAAAATATGTTTTGAAAAAAAACCCAAAAAACATTGGACGTACACATAGAGAACATATAAGAGTAACTGGATCTAGAGTTATATGGTATACTATATGGGGCTGGAAGGACATGCTTGGTTTTTTTAAAGGTTGCAAAAGAAAAAAGGCGGAAGATACTTAAAGAGAACCTGTCCTAAAAGATTCGGTATAACTTGTTATTTATTCATTGAAATCCCTGATGCGGTGGGTGGTCTTACTCAGTGATTGACAGCTATCTCTGTATGCACAGTCAAACAAGGAAGACCTTGAGCCAGAAGTCAGACATTACATCACAAGTTCTCAAAACAAGTCTATGACAACCATAACAAGGCTCTCATAGACTTGTATTGAGTTGTGACCTCCATGAAACACTGGAGAGATCCCGCAGGTCGCAAACTGACTGAGGCTGATGGAAGTGGTGCGAATAACAGATGAAGATGCCGGAGTGTGAGTATAAGTCTGGGGGCAGGGGACTTAGATTTAAGCCACCCCTCTTTGGAGGGATGCGTTATCTAAATAATTTTGCTCTATACCATCCTGCCTGCAGATCAGATAACATTTTCAACATGACGAATTCCCTTTAACAGTGGCTACAAGAAACTGGACTTGTCATGTATGAAGAAAAAGTGGACTTGTTGAATAATTGGAATTCGTTGTCACTGCGGTATATTCATAAGTGGCAGTAGTGTGTCAGTGCAAATAAAAACATGTGGCAAAACCCACGTATTTTCCCACCAATTGTGGTTTTTTAGGTGAGACAAGTTCTTGACACTTTTTACAGTTTTACAACCATGCAGCTAATATGCAGAAGAACGTAGTTGTAGTGCACAGCACACTAAGAGCACATGTGAATACACCAGAACTAAACAATGCATGACACATTAGCATGTTGGTCAAAGAGAACCAATGAGTATCCATATAGTATTATAGTAAATAAATGGTCGTTTATGAATAGTAATTATTGCAACAAAAATGACATTTCTATCAAGCATTTGAAATCTTCTGGGCTAGTATTTCTACATGAACCAAATAACTGTTACAGGGAACCTGTCACCAGGTTTTTGCCATATAAAGTGAGGTCACCAGCAGTAAGCTCCTATATACAGCATTCTAGAATACTGTATATAAATCCGCAACCTACTCTGCAGAATGTAAAAAACGGCTTTCATTATACTCACCTATGGGGTGGTCTGGTCCAATGGGTGTTGCTGGTCTGTTCCGGTGCCTCCTCTATACTTGCTTTGTGTGGATGAAGCATCCTACGTCATCCACACAGTTTCCTCCATCATGCTCCTGCACAGGTGCACTTCTCTGTACCCTGCCAAAGGCAGAGCAAAGTACTGTAATGCACATGGGCAGGGAAAGGCCAAAGAGCACCCGTGCATGAAAAGTACAATACCTTACTCTGCCCTCAGCCGGGCAGAGGAAAGCATTGCAGTGCGCTTGTGTGGAGAAAGGCCAAAGAGTGCATGCGCATTACATCACTATGCTCGGCAGGGCAGAGAAAAGTGCGCCTGCGCAGGAGAGTGATGGATAACACCGTGTGAATGACGTAGGACACATCATCCACATGAATCAAGAAGAAAAGAAGAAAGGAGGTGCCGAATCAAGACCAGCGACGCCCATCGGACTGGACCGCCTCATAGGTGAGTATAATAACAGCTGTTATTCATGTTCTACATAGCAGGTTATAGACTTACAGTATATACAGCATTTTAGAATGCTGTATATAAGGGCATACAGGTGGTGCCTTCACTTTATATATGAAAAACCTATTGACAGGTTACCTTTAAATAACTATTCTGTGTGACTTATCTACAGTACTTGTTATTATATACTCATTTAAGGGACCTGCCCACTTCTAATGAGACAATGCATATAAATACACTTTAAGGTGCTCTCACACTGGCGTATAACCAGCATATAACTCAGACGAGTGCTATCCAATGTTTTATCGGAGAGCACTCGCTCCAATATGGGGGAATGTCTATCAGCGTGAAAAAAACTGCAGCATGCTGCGTCTGGCAGCGTATCTCATCTCACTCGCACCCATATAAGTCTATGCATTGGATGCTATATGCTAGTGTGAGCGCACCCTTGAAGTGACAAGTAAAATACTAAAATAGGAAAATCACTGCATGACACAAAGCATAATCGCCTGGCTTTGTCTTCTTAATGAGCCCCACAATGCTATTGTTTTGATACATACACATATATGCCTGCGCTGGGCAGGGTCCCCCTGCATTATCAGGTGGTAGTTATGAAACCGCTATATTCCTGTCTTGAGATTCGCAGTTGGTATGACCCCGCACGTCTTGTGGCTGTGCTGCAGTCAGGAGCTCCGATTCTACAGCATTAAATATTAACTATGTACTATTAATAATGAAGGATGACAGCTCCTTAATCAGGCAGTCCAAGGTTGTATTTTTCCTCCAGACAGTGCATCGTCATTGTACATTGGTGCAATCTTCTACCTCTCTATGTAGCGCAAACAACAAATCTTCAGGGTTCTTTAGCCCTTAATGTCATAGATGGCAAAGAAAATAATATTGTGGTATCATCCCCGGAATCAGAATCCTGGTTTTCATCTATCTGAGTCATGTACCGCACACTGGTCGGATGATACTCTGTGATCTTTGTGCTGTCACAGAGTCGAGATTGGAAAGCCACCTGCAAAAATCAGATATGTTACAAATCAGAGTTGTGCATTAGTATATGTGAGTGATACTGTGGTGGTAAGAGGATACATCGTCACACAGTGCAGATGGAAACACGACATTTTAATAGTATGATAATACATTTACGTAATAGGTATTACAGTGTTTTACTATTACCAGAGAAAATAATCTCTGCGCTCATCTATTTTCTGCACTAACACTTCCGTTTCACTGTAAACACTTATGTAGATGGCTCTCGCATGATTTTATCTGCAGGTAATTGTGAAACCTTTCTAGGTTGCATACCATAATGCATCATTTCTGCATAACAGTGATTGCCACTGTGTCATCATGTTAAATGGGTAAAATTGTAAAGTCCTTGTAAAGTAATACAATTTTGCCATTTTCAGTCAATTAAAGTGAATTTTGAGAGCACCATGATGTAGGGACTGAGACTGTGATTCCAGTGATGTGTCACTTACTGGGCTGTGTGTTGTTGTTTCAATAAAATCAGTGTTTTGTCAGCAGGTTAACAATAGTGGACTAATTTCATGCCATGTAGTGCTCCTGCTCTGTGTAACCCCTCCTCCATCACTAATTAGCTGCTTTCTGTCATTGTATAGTGTACACAGAATCAGTGGTGTGGGAAGGGTTATACACAGATCAGCATTCTGAGCTCTGCTAGATTTGCAGCAGAGAAAATTGTGATTGCATTAAAATTACTGCATCCATAACAGAAAATAACACCCAGCTGGAATCATGGTCTCAGCCTATGTCATACTGTTCTCAGATTAGATAGCAAAAATTTCCCTTTAAGAATCATCTCCATACTCAAGAACAGTGGAATTTTTATTTTTACAGTTTACTGCTTGTTGCCTAGTTTACTGGCCAGCTGCCATGCTACAAACATGGAGAGCGAGTTCAGACCAAAAACAGTCTGACACACAACGAAAAAAACACCAAAACCACATCACAAATATGGGGGAGGACACTGGAGGCAATAACAATGGCGGGCCCTGATGCTAGTGAGAGGGTTTATGGGACACCTCCTATCCTTACCTGTAGCTATACCTACTCTCCTAGCCAGTTCCTATACGGTCTCCGCAACTGTTGCCGAGCAGCACCCTAAGACACCCTATAGATGCCCTGACTAGAGAGAGGCAGGTGAGGTTCACTAAATCCATTGCTGCACTAATTCGACTAGAGGATAGGGGAGACAAACAGGGGAAAAACTGCAACACAAAAGGATAAAGATTGTCTTCTGGAATGTTCCACCTCAGCTCCTTCCACCAAGGGGGCCAGTATACAAATGGATTTCTATCTTCAGCAAGGATTGCTGGGTAACACCTCTATTTAAACCTGAAGAACATGATTACAAAGCTACTGCAGCTGAAGCACTTAGCTAGGGATTGCTGGAAAAGCTGCTAGCAGCAAGACTGACATTAACCGTTTCAGTACAAAAAGAAACAAAACTGCATTTAAATGTAGATAGCCAGATGGAGATGAGAGGCTCCAGTCCAAAAGCTGTCCCTAGTCTCCAAAAACAGAGAGACGACCATAACACCAACTCTGCAGTATATCTGTGGAGGCCAGTAAAGGTGTACACACTTGAAAGGTCTTTGCTATAAAGCTTGCAAGCAGTGTTATGAACCTGGCCGGATCGCTGGGTCAGACCAGATCTAGTGTCCCTGCACTCCTGTATTGCTGCAGAGGCAATGCTGCCTCTGCTATTACTGTTGGGAGCACAGTCCAGGCCAGCAGTGCATGCATACTCCTGGACTGAACTGTCAATCATTTGGAGAACACCGGTACCAAGCCGCAGGATGCCAGGAGAGTAGAGTGCTCCTGAGAATGGAACATGAAACAACCCTTTTAAAAGAAGGGGTACCATAATCAAGATGCTCCTCTCTTGATAAAAGTAGACAGTTTTTACAAAGAGCAGCTTTTCTTTTGGCAGATCTGTCCTGTCCTGCAAACAATTTCTTTAAATGGAGTCTGCATAAGGACACTGAACAATTTCTACCATGTCTTCACACAGGTAACAGCTGAATTCTTAAGGACCAGCATGGGTAGGTCTATAGACGATTTTTATCTATTCCTGTGCTTTAGGCATTACTACATTCTATGTACTTTACTACTGAATAGGATTTATTATACATCGGCACTTGAAAGTTTGTGAATCCTTCAGAACTTTCCATATTTCTACATAAATTTGACCTAAAACTACATCAGAGTCCTAAAAGTAGATAAAGAGAAACACATCAATCAAATGAGTCAAAATTATTAGACTCATTTTTTTAAATAAGGAAAATTATCCAATATCACATGTTTGTGAGAGTGTTTGTTAGTGAGAGAAAGTATGTGATCGATCCTTTTGGATTAGCTGTTACAGGAATGTCAAACTCAAGGACTGTGGGCCAAATGTGGTCAGCCACATCATTTTATGTGGCATGTAAGATGGGTTACGAGTAAAACCATGTGCTTTTCTCTGTTTTTCTTTAGTGTCTGGCAGAAAAAAAGCACCATCCATGATTTGTTAAATTTTCTGCCAGCACATGCGCTAAAAAGGCTGCCATGCGCAATACCATCAATAGACGCTAGAATGTATGGGCTCTTGGTATATGTGACATCATTTCAGTCACTTGTTGTCAGGACACTTCTGCCATTCAAGACTCAGGAGAGATGTAACTCGCGCTCCCCATATTTAGCCTCATTCACTGCATCAATGAAAAGCTAAAGGGTGAAGAAGGGCAAAGCCTGGTGGGATTTTGATATTTAGTATAAAAGTCGTACACTGACTACTTTACATTGTATCACAGTGTCACTCAATGTAGAGATATGATAAAATATTTACAAAAATGTGAGGGGCTCTTAACTAGCCAGGCTGGTGTTAAATGGTGATGATGTCACCAACCTAGATTATCAAAAGCTGCTCCAGAGGTTTTGGAAGGTAAGAGATTTATAAGCCTCTCATACAGGTACCTGAGACTAGGGTCCTAACAGGAGTCTAGGCATGAATCGGAGCCCCACAAATCAATCCAACCAACTCTAGCTGCAACTCTAATTGCAAGCTTAAGGGGTACTTTGCACGCTACGACATCGCTAGCTGATTGTAGTGATGCCGAGCGCGATAGTCCCCGCCCCCGTTGGACATGCGATATCTTATGATAGCTGTCGTAGCGAACATTATCGCTACGGCAGCTTCACACGCACTTACCTGTCCTGCGACGTCGCTCTGGCCGGCAACCCGCCTCCTTCCTAAGGGGGCGGGTCGTGCGGCGTCACAGCGACGTCACACGGCAGGTGGCCAATAGAAGAGGAGGGGCGGAAATGAGCGGGACGTAAACATCCCGCCCACCTCCTTCCTTCCTCATTGCAGGCGGGACGCAGGTAAGGAGATGTTCCTCGCTCCTGCGGCTTCATACACAGCGATGTGTGTTGCCGCAGGAACGAGGAACAACATTGTATCTCCTATTAGTGCGACATTATGGAAATGACCGACACTACACAGATCACCGATTTTCGATGCTTTTGCAATCGTTTATCGGTGCTGCTAGGCTTTACACGTTGCGATGTCGTTACCGGCGCTGGATGTGCGTCACTTTCGATTTGACTCCGACGAGATCGCAGTAGCGATGTCGCAACGTGCAAAGTACCCCTTAGTCCCTAAATAGGATTAAAAAAATAAAGTCAAATTTTAGAAAAAAAAATGCAGAAGTTTAAATTGCCCCACATTTTCCATTAAAAAAAAGAAAAAATAAACATATTTGATTTTGTAATATCCAATGTATCAAAATATGAATTCTTTTACCCACACAATAAATGCTGGACTTCTCAAAAAAAAAATGCAAGGAAAGAGATTGAAACATTGTATAGATACCGAAATTGTATTAGTAGAAATGTAAGCACAACGTGCAAAAAAACAAGCACTCACACAGCTTTATTTACAAATCTCAGAAATTGCCAACACAAAACAATTTGTGTTACAAGTTCTCAATGTTTTTTCCGCACTAAAACATAAAAAATGTAGTACTGATGTACTTACAGTACAGACCAAAAGTTTGGACACACCTTCTAATTCAAAGAGTTTTCTTCATTTTAATGACTCTGAAAATTGTAGATTCACATTGAAGGCATGAAAACTATGAATTAACACATGTGGAATGAAATACTTAACAAAAAAGTGTGAAACAACTGAAAATATGTCTTATAGTCTATGTTCTTCAAAGTAGCCACCTTTTGCTTTGATTACTGCTTTGCACACTCTTGGCATTCTCTTGATGAGCTTCATGGTTCCGGAAATGGTTTTCACTTCACAGGTGTGCCCTGTCAGGTTTAATAAGTAACCTAAGTTGCCTTATAAATGGTGTTGGGACCATCAGTTGTGTTGTGCAGAAGTCTGGTGGATACACAGCTGATAGTCCTACTGAATAGACTGTTAGAATTTGTATTATGTCAAGAAAAAAGCAGCTAAGTAAAGAAAAACGAGTGGCCATCATTACTTTAAGAAATCAAGGTCAGTCAATCCAAAAAATTGGGAAAACTTTGAAAGTGTCCCCAAGTACAGTGGCAAAAAACATCAAACGCTACTAAGAAACCATCTCACATGAGGACGACTCCACGAAAGGAAGACCAAGAGTCACCTCTGCTGCAGAGGATACGTTTATCCGAGTCACTAGCCTCAAAAATCGCAGGTTAACAGCATCTCAGATTAGAGACCAGGTGAATGCTACACAGAATTCTAGTAGCAGACACATCTCTAGAACAACTGTTAAGAGGAGACTTTGTGCAGCAAGCCTTCATGGTAAAATAGCTGCTAGGAAACCACTGCTAAGGACAGGCATTATGGACATTAGACCAGTGGAAATCTGTGCTTTGGTCTGATGAGTCCAAATTTCAGATCTTTGGATCCAACCACTGTGTCTTTGTGCGATGCAGAAAAGGTGAACGGATGGACGCTACATGCCTGGTTCCCACCGTGAAGCATGGAGGAGGAGGTGTGATAGTGTGGGGGTGCTTTGCTGGTAACACTGTTGGGGATTTATTCAAAATTGAAGGCATACTGAACCAGCATGGCTACCACAGCATCTTGCAGTGGCATGCTATTCCATCCGGTTTGCGTTTAGTTGGACCATCATTTATTTTTCAACAGGACAATGACCCCAAACACACATCCAGGCTGTGTAAGGGCTATTTGACTAAGAGAGAGAGTGATTGGGTGCTTCGCCAGATGACCTGGCCTCCACAGTAACCAGACCTGAACCCAATCGAGATGGTTTGGGGTGACCTGGACAGCAGAGTGAAGGCAAAAGGGCCAACAAGTGCTAATCATCTCTGGGAATTCCTTCAAGACTGTTGGAAGACCATTTCCGGTGACTACCTCTTGAAGCTCATCAAGAGAATGCCAAGAGTGGGCAAAGCAGTAATCAAAGCAAAAGGTGGCTACTTTAAAGAACCTAGAATATAAGACATATTTTCAGTTGTTTCACACCTTTTTGTTAAGTATTTCATTCCACGCGTTAATTCATAGTTTTGATGCATTCAATGTGAATCTACAATTTTCAGAGTCATGAAAATAAAGAAAACTCTTTGAATGAGGTGTGTCCAAACTTTTGGTCTGTACTGTATACTGACTTGGGGACTCATACTGCAGGGTCAACTTGATTCAATAATGAATTCCGTAAAAACAAAACCCAAAAATGTCAGAATTTTACTATGCTGGAAACTTTATTTTCCCATTTGTCAGTAATTACATAGTAAAGTAAATAGCGTCATTGAAAACCCCAACTTCTCACACATAAAAATAGCCCTCATATGATTATGCTGATGGATGAATTAAAAAGTTATGGCTCTTATAAGAAGGGGAGTAATCAAAATTAAGTTTAAAAATGGAAAAAATATTAGTAATGGAGGAGGTAAAGTAAACTTTTCAAAATCAGAATTATTAAATAGAAATACAGTAAAAAAAAATTAGTAAACATAACAAAGACTTCTAGCTTTAAAAATAACTATTCTTTAATTATAAATATATATCCAAAAGACTGACCTACACATCCAACAGGTGTGAACAGGGGCTAGCTGAAAACACAGTATAACTACAAAACACATACAGCTGCACTCTAGAATGCTAACAATGAATAAGGGAACTCTTGCATTACTGCTATCGGAATATTTGAAAAAAAGAGATATTTAGCTTATGTATTAGCCAATGCATGTGAGCCCGGTAACCCAGTAGAATGCTAATAATAAATAAGGAAACTCTGGTATTGCATTTCTACTATAGGAATATTTTAAAAAAAGAGGCATTTAAGTTACGGTCCCGGTATATTAGAGATCGCCTTGTCCTTGGTTACCTTGCTCACATGCATTGGCCAATACATAAGCTAAATATCTCTTTTTTTCAAATATTCCTATAGCAGTAATACAATACCAGAGTTCCCTTATTCATTGTTAGCATTGTAGAGTTCAGCTGTACGTATTTTGTAGTTATTCTTGAATCATATACTTAAGGACCAAAATTGGTAATTCACACAATGCATTATATGAACAAAACTTTAAATAATTAATATTAACTTATGAAGCTCCCATCCAGTTTATTAGTCTGTTTAAAATAACATAAAAAAATTATTACCCTTGCAAAAGTTTTAGATCTACTACAAATGCTGCCAATAAACATACTACAATCATTTTTTTTTTATACAAAAGATACAGTGTTTGATTTCAACATTTATTTTGAAAAGCAAAAGGCACAACATTTCTCATCAAACACTAGTTAGATCCATAACTGTGGGAGAAATTGGGCTTCCAGATTTGGAAAGACATGGATATTTCAATATAGATATAAAGTGCTGGCCAAAAGTATTGGCATCCCTGCAATTCTGTCAGATAATACTCAGTTTCTTCTTGAAAATGATTGCAATCACAAATTGGTATTATTATCTTCATTTATTTTGCTTGCAATGAAAAAACACAAAAGAGAATGAAACAAAAATCAAATCATTGATCATCTCACACAAAACTCCAAAAATGGGCCAGACAAAAGTATTGGCACCCTGAGCCTAATGCGGGCATCACACGGTACGATCTATCATGCGATTGCACGAGCGATCATACCCGCCCCCGTCGTTTGTGCGTCACGGGCAAATCGCTGCCGTGTCGCACAAAGTCATTAAACCGCCGTCACACGTACTTATCTGCTGAGCGACCTCGCTGTGGGCGGCGAACATCCTCTTCCTGAAGGGGGAGGGACGTTCGGCATCACAGCGACGTCATACAGCCACACGTTAAACTTCTTGATGACACCTCGCACCGTAGACACAGGAACTTTCAGGTCTTTGGAGATGGACTTGTAGCCTTGAGATTGCTCATGCTTCCTCACAATATGGATTCTCAAGTCCTCAGACAGGTCTTTGTTCTTCTTTCTTTTCTCCATGCTCAATGTGGTACACACAAGGATACAGGACAGAGGTTGAGTCAACTTTAATCCATGTCAACTGGCTGCAAGTGTGATTTAGTTATTGCCAACACCTGTTAGGTGCCACAGGTAGGTTACAGGTTCTGTTAATTACACAAATTAGAGAAGCATCACATGATTTTTCAAACAGTGCCAATACTTTTGTCCACCCCCTTTTTTATGTTTGGTGTGGAATTATATCCAATTTGGCTTTATGACAATTTTTTTTTTCATTGAAGACAAATTAAATGAAGATAATAATACCAAAGAATTTGTGATTGCAATCATTTCCAGGAAGAAACTGAGTATTATCTGACAGAATTGCAGGGGTGCCAATACTTTTGGCCAGCACTGTATATTCCAATTATGAGTGGAAATAGAATTAAATTCACTAAAGGAAAACATTGACTACTTCCTCTGCTCCTGGGGTAATAGAATTTCAGAACTCAAATACATTTAAAGCTAAACTATGCGATAAGAGACTGACCCCTAAATAACACAAAAAACTACTTTCTTAAAGGAAACTTTTCAATAATGCAATTGACCTGATGCCCTGCAGAGCTGGCTGTCAGTCAGTGCCAGGGTGTGCTTATAGCCGCTATCAGGGTTGTGAACTGTGACTGTCAGGCTGCTTTCACACTACGTTTTTTTAACATGCGTCATGAATGTTTTTTTGCTGGAAAAGTGAATCCTGTTTTTACAAAGAAAAGCGCATGCAAACGCATGTGTTATTTAGCAGGATCCTGTCACTTGAAGTTTATGGGCGGGCATTGAAGTCATGTGATCGGGAGTGAGGGGAACTGAACGTGATAGACTGGGAGCCGGCATCTGACAGCTGCGGACGCTGGTAACCAAGGTAAACATCGGGTAACTAAGCAAAGTGCTTTGCTTGGATACCCGATATTTACCTTGGTTCTGAGCGTCTGCAGCTGCTAGGAGCCAGGCTGCCTGCTCCCTGTACACGTAACCAAGGTACACATCGGGTAACTAAGTGAAGCGCTTTGCTTGGTTACCCGATATTTACCTTGGTTACGAGCATCTGCCGCTCTCAGGTGGGGGAGAGAGAGGGGGGGGAGAGACTGATCACGCCAGGCTGGTTTCTGGGCATGCTCAGTAGAGCAAGCAGGATCTTGTCTATCACAATGCCAGCGTTCACATGCGTTTGCGTGCAGTATAGTCAGGATCCAGTGAAAAACAGTATTTGGACGAAGCTCAAAAACGCTACAAGTAGCGTTTTTGAAAAAAGTTAAAAAACTGCAAGTTGCTGGATCCTCACTATAATGCACGCAAACGCATGTTGACGCGAGTCCATTGCAAATGCATTGAAATGAAAACGCATTTGCACTAGATCAGTTTTTGCGTTAAAAAAACATTCATGACGCATGTTAAAAAAATGTAGTGTGAAAGCAGCCTAACTGTGTTAGCACACCTGCATGACTGTGAGCTGGCGGCTCCCAGGAGAAACAAAGTTATTTTGTCCAGTGTACAGCATTTTCAGTAAAGTGGCCAGACACCTTCCTACCAGTATCTACCCCCTTACCACCAAAGCCTTTTTTCACCTCCCAGAAAAGGCCAAATTTTACAATTCTGACCAGTGTCAGAATATTAGTGGTAAATTTAGATTTAATTTTTTTACGTTTATTTGTGAAATATTGGAATTTTGCCAAAATTTGGCAATATTCAAACTTTTAATTTTTATGGCCTTAAATCAGACTTATGTCACACATAATAGTTAATAAATAACATTTCTCATGTCTACTTTACATCAGCACAATTTTTGAAACATACCGTAGTTTAGAAAGGTTAAAAAGTTATCACCAATTTCTCATTTATCCAACAAAATTTACAAAACCAATTTTACCACACGACATTTGAAGTGACTTTACGGGGCCTATATGACAGAAAATATCTAAATATGACACCATTTTAAAAACTGTAAGTCTCAAAGTGCTCAAAACCACATTCAATAAGTTTATTAACACTTTAGGTGTGTCGAGAAATAAAGAAACGTGGCAGGAAAAAAAAAAAAAATCAAAATGTTACTTTTTCCCACAAAAATATTGTTTAGCCTCAAAGTTTACATTTTTACAAGGGTAACAGGAGAAAATTTGCCTTACATTATGTTGAGCAATTTCTCATCAGTACTCCGATACTCCATATGTGGTGGAAAACTACTTTTTGGGGCGCACGTCTGAGATCGGAAAGTAAGGAGCGCCATTGGACTTGGCTTGAATAAATAGTGGACTCCATGTTGCATTTACCGAGCCCCTGATCTGCGTAGAAGGCAACTACAACTGACCCCATTTTGGAAATTACACCCCTGAAAGAATTTATTTAGACGTGTGGTGACCACCTTCAACCCACAGGTGCTTCACAGAATTTTATATAGTTGAGCAGTGAAAATGAAAAAAAAAATACATTTTTCCCACAAACATATCACTTTTGCCCCAAATGTTTCATTTTCACAATTGTACCAGGTGAAAATGAGCAAATTGTTGTGCAATTTCTCCTGAGTATGCAAGTACTCTATATGTGGTGGAAAACTACTGTTTAGGTACAAGGCAGGGCTTGCAAGTGAAGGAGCACAATTCGAGTTAACAGAGGGCAAAATTGGCTGAAATACCGTATTTTTTTGGACTAAAAGACGCACTTTCCCTCCCCAATGTTGGGGGAAAGTGGGGGGTGCGTCTTATAGTCTGAATGTAGGGCTGCGGGAATGAGGGTGCTGACGTGGAGCGGGCATGAGCAGGCTGCCATGACCACGTGGGCCGGCGCATTTCATATGCACGCCCATCCTCCCACCCATCTATCAGCGCTGAAGCCGGCGCTGACAGGTGGGCGGGGTGATGGGCGTGGGATGCGCGCATAGTAAACAGCCGTCCCGCATGATCACCCCCGGCAACTACAGCCTGGAGTGATCATGTGCGGCTGTATTCACTGTCCCCCATGCATCATCATCAGCTCTGGGTGCAGTGAATCAGTTCACTCACCGACAACGATCCCTGCAGCACCGCAATGTCCTCCTGTCTGCGGCTGTGTGTGGAGACTAGCGGTGCTCACAGGGATGACATCATCGTTGTGCCCCCGTGTCCACACGCAGCCGTGGCCGCCACAGGCAGGAGGACATCGCGATGCTGCAGGGAGTGTGGCCAGCTACACACAGGTCAGCGGCGCTGCTGCTGGCACAGACGGGAGGAGGAGCGATGCTGCGTGGAGCAAGGAAAGGTGAGTATGAACGTTTATTTTTTTTTGTGTGCCACAGGATGCGGCCATATAGCATGATAGGGGTATGTAGCAGGATGACGGCATATAGCAGGATGGGGGTATATTATGAGCAGGATGGGAGTATATAGCAGGGTTGGGGTATATGAGCAGGATGGGAGCACATACCAGGATTGGGGTATATAGCAGGATGGGGGTATATACCAGGATGGGGGTATATAGCAGGATGGGAGCACATACCAGGATGGGGGTATATAGCAGGATGAGGGTATATAGCAGGATGCGGCCATACACCAAGATGGATATATAGCAGGATGTGGCCATATGCCAGGATGGGGTATATAGCAGAATGCAGCCATACACCAAGATGGGGTATATAGGAGGATGTGGCCATATGCCAGGATGGGGTATATAGCAGAATGCGGCCATACACCAAGATGGGGTATATAGCAGGATGGGAGCACATGCCAGGATGGCAGTATATAGCAGGATGGCAGTATATAGCAGGATGTGGGCTATACCAGGATGAGGGACATATATATACAAGGCAGGAGGATCATTAACAGGATGGGGTACCTGAGTTAGAGAATTTGAGGACATTACCCCCATAACAGTGTCAGCAGCAGATCCTCGCTCCATAACAGTGTGTCATGACCACATTTTTTGCTTAAAATTTTATTTTCCTATTTTCGTTCTCTAAAACCAGGGTGCGTATTATGGTCCGTTGCGTCTCATAGTCCGAAAAATACGGTAAGTTGGGGACGCCATGTTGCGTTTGTGGAGCCCCTGATATGCCCAAATAGTGGAAACCCCTTACAAATGACCCTATTTTTAAAATTAAACCTCACAAGAAATTTAAATGGAGGTGTGTTTAGCCTTTCTGAACCCACAGGTGCTTCACAGAATTTTTTAACGTTGAGCTGTGAAAATGAATAAATACACTTTTCCCACAAAAATGCTGCTTTCGCCCGAATTTTTTTTAATTTTCATAAGTGTGACAAGAGAAAATGAGCCATACAATTTGTTGTGCAATTTTTCTTGCATAAGCCTGCTTTACACGTTGCAATTTTGCATACGATATCGTATGCGATTTGTAACGCCCGCATTCAATTTGTTGAATGTGCCACACAAACGATTAACCCCCGTCACACGTACTTACCCGTCCATACGACCTCGCTGTGGGCGGCGAACATCCACTTCCTGGTGTGGGAGGGACGTTCGGCGTCACAGCAACGTCACGCGGTAGCCGGCCAATAGAAGCGGAGGGGCGGAGCTGAGCGGGACATAAACATCCCGCCCACCTTCTTCCTTCCGCATTACCGGCCGGGAGCCGCAGGACGCAGGTAAGATCTCTTCATCGTTCCCGGGGTGTCACACACTGCGATGTGTGCTACCCCAGGTACGATGAACAATCTGACGTTCAATTCATGAGGAATGAACGACGTGCGTGCGATGAACGTTTTACCATTCAATCGCACATAGCTGTTACACACGACAATGTACCTTACGATGCCGGATGTGCGTCACTTACGACGTGACCCCGCCGACACATTGTAAGATACATTGCAGCATGTAAAGTGTGCTATACACTGATACCACATACGTGGTCAAAAACTACTTTTTGGGCACATGGCAAAGTTCACAAGAGAAATTGGAGCTCCATTTTGGCTGGAAAAGATTGCAGACACCATATCACATTTGAAGAGCCTCTGGCAAAACAGCAGAAACCCCCCACAAGTGACTCCATTTTACAAATTGCGCCTCTCTAAATTTATCTAGGGGTGCAGTAAGCATTTTTCACCCTCAGAGGCGATTTACAGAAATGCATAACATTGGGCTGAGTAAATGAAAATTTGTTGTGGCCCAAAGTTTTAAATGTTCAAAAGGGTAATAGGAGAAATTGAATGGTACACTTTGTTACACAATTTCTCCTGTGTTCGCCAATACCCCATATGTGATTGAAAGCTACCTTTTGAAGCACAGTACAAAGCTCAGAAGGGAAGGGGTATCATATTGCAGTGCAGATTTTGCTGGAATGATATAAGGGTGCCATGTCACATTGGCCGAGTCCCTGTGGTGCTAGAAATGCAGACCCCCTCATAAGTTACCTCATTTTACAAACTGCACCCATCATTGATGTCATCTAGTGGTGCAGTGAGCATGTTGACACTACATGTGCCTCACAGAATTTTATACCATTGGGTGGTGAAAAATAATAATTATATTTTTAACACTAAAATGTTTTTAGTCCCAGGTTTTTAATTTTTATAGTAGCTAATAGAATGGACCACCCAGTTTATTGTGGAATTTCTCCTGAGTGCGCCAAAACTCTACAAGTAATCGACAATTACTTTTTAGGCAAAGTGGAAAGCTTAGCAGAGAAGCATTTAATTGTGGGTGCCATTGCAGTGCCCCCTGATGTGCAAGAACAGCAGAACCCCCCAAGAGGTGACATCATTTACAAACGGCACCCCTCAATTAATTAATCTAGGGGTGCAGTGATAATATTGACACCACAGGTGTGTCACAGAATTTTATATCATTGGGATGTGAAGAAAAAATTGTTACATTTTTACCTCAAAAAAATTGTTTTAGCCCCAAATTTTACATTTTCACATGGGAAAATGAGTAACAATAGCACCAAAATGTGTCACACAATTTCTGCTGAGCGTGACAATATCCCCTATGTGGCTGTACAGTACCGTTCAGGCACATGGCGAGACTTGGGAGGGAGGGAAGGAGAGCTATTTGACCCTTGGAGCACAGATTTTGCTAGAATAGTTTGCAGACTCCATATACAGAGCCCCTAAGTGCTAGAAGAACAGAATCCCTCAAGTGTCCCTATTTTGGAAATGACACATATCTCTGAATTTTGTCCACAGGTGTAGTAAATATTTTGACTTCATGGTTGTTTTACAGAAAGAAACAGCAATGGATGTTGCTGAGTGAAAATTGTAAATTTGCCATTGTAGTGTCCATTGTCTGTAGTGCCCATTGTCTGGTCTCTCTTCAATGGTGTCCGTATTTTCAGAAGTGCAAAAAACTGTGGCTAACTGGGCCACAGTCATAGTCCAAACTCCCTCTGCCTCATTATAGTGAATTTTCCATTTGTGGTTCCATCTGAATCCCGTATTTCAGAGATTTACATGTAAACCACGGAGTAAGCGTTCAGCATAGAGCACAGGATAAATGTGAGCCAAACATTACTGCGATCTCTGGAATGCAAAATATACAAATCAACAGCAGGTCATAAATGTATTTCATTTATTTAGATTGTGAGCCCCAATGGGGACAGTGTTGCCAATGTATGTAAAGCGCTATGGAATTAATAGCACTATATAAGTGAATAAATATTATTATTATTATTTATTTTTTATGCTGTTCACTGAGTGGAATAAGGCAGTTTTATTCTTTAGGGCGGTGAGATTACAGTGATACCAGGTTTGTATGTTTGTCTACTATCACACTAAAATGCTTTAAAAACGTTTGTACATGAACATATTTTGTGAGCTATTATTTTCATTTTTCTGCCAACAGAGTCATGTTTTTTGCGGGTTTAGTTGACATTTTTATTGGTAGCATTTTCGGGCACAACATGTATTGATCGCCTCTTATCACTAGAAGTCCCAGAAATTTCGAGCCCCCCCTGAAGTCCCGAAAGAGGGTCAAATGACCCTTAGTCCAAACTAAATAGAACTCACTAGAAACTAAATGGCTAAACTCAATGGAAAACAACAACCTCCTGTGGTGCGACAGTAATGGCCTTAATTACAGAACAAAAGACGGTGATTATAGGGTGTTAGCTAAAATCCATCAGGTCATTCGACCCCTCTCTGGGACTTCTAGTGTTATTGCAATTCTTGTAAGGCAAAATTAACAAAAAATAGCAATTTAGAATTTTTTTACGTTGTTAACGTAATTGATAACACGGAAATATTGCTTTGGTCAGTATGATAACAGCGATACCACATTTATATTTTATGTTTTTATGTTTTGCCTTCTCACAAGAAAAGCAATTTTATTGAAAAAAAATTGATTTTGCATCACTATATTCTGATAGCCATAGTTTTTTATTTTTACACTGATAGACATTTATGGCAGCTTGTCTTTTGCAGGACAAGATGACCTTTTCAGGTATACCATATTTATTTATATTTTACTTTTAGATTGAGTTTTTTCCACTTTTTTCTGGCTGTTTGATGAAAAAGTCTAATTTTTAACACATTTTTTATTTATTCATTTTCTATGGTTTACACTGAAGTGGTTAACTAGAATGACGGACTTATAGATTGGGTTGTCTAGATGCAGCAATACAAACTATGTGTATTTTTTTATTTTTGTTTTTACATAAATATACCGTTTTTATGGTGTAATATTTTTTCAATATTTTTTATTTGAGGATTTTTTAAGAATATTTTAACATTTTTTTTAAACTTTGTTTTACTATATTTACTTAGTCCCCCTATAGGACATTAACTTTTATTAGTTTGATCACTGGAGGCAAGCAAGGCAATAAATTACACCTTGTCAGTATGACACTGACAGAATGCCTGTTAGACCATGTTCTTGGCATTGTCTAAAGGTCCACTGTAGCCACATAACCCGGAGCTCATTATTTGACCTTGGGTTGCCATGACAATGATTGGAAACCCATGATCATGTCACGGGGTCCCGATTAGGTGGGAGAGGGAGCTCTTATGTGCATAATGAGCAGGCGCAAGATTTCCGGCAGAGCACCTGACGTCACAGGGACACCAAAGAAGAGAAGAGGAAGTAGAATCCCGTATAATAAAGACTGGAGGTTGGCTTATCTTCTAGGAAGCACAGGCCCCATAGCCCGGAAGATAGAAGATATAAAAGAGGATTTTTGCCAGGCGACCTATCATCTAGGAGGCATACAGATATGTATGCCCATTTTAATAACTTAAAAAAAATGCAAAAGTGTGACAGATTCCCTTTAAGAATGTCTAATAACGATTATCTTTCACTGTAAATGCAGTTTTACTTTACAGCATTTTTCACACCCGCCTAAAACTTTTGCACAGAACTGTACTGTATAAATATTACAATCTCATATCCTGCCTAAGGTAAATTTTACCATTACACATTTCACAGCAATATAGCACCTACTGACTCTTATGAGCAGCTGAAATTATCGTAATTATAAACTAATTAGCAGCTTTTTATTTCAGCATAGCTGCTCCCCTAACTGCTCCGACATCATAAAAATGTTTTAAAATATTCCCACAATGTATCTGTGCTGAGTGCAGTGTATTTAAGAAATGATTGGGGAAGGGTGTCATAAATTTCCTGATAGAGAAAAGTAGCATAAAATGTGACCACCTTTAATTACTACTAAATGCCTCCAAAACCACAGAGAAATGAAGAAGCAGCTAAAGAGCAAGCGATGACGAGAACAGAGCAGAAAAACCCGAGGCCCAGCTCTAATTAATCTATATCATGTCATAGCTTGTCCAGCATGTGCGGCTACACCTGATCCTGGAAAATACACCTCCCCCAACACCCTAATCTAGTGATTTAAAGGCGTTATCCATTACCATATATATTTTATAAACTGGCCTGACATAGTGTAAAAATAAATGCCAAATACTCACTTATTCATTGCCACTCCTCCATACCGCTGTCCAGGTCCCCATTGGTATCCTCTCTTCCTGCAACCAATCATTTGGTAAATGCTGCCACTGCAGGAGTCATGTACCGACCCCACCGAAAGAAGAAGAGAGGAGATTAACTGGGAATCTGGGCAGCGGTATGGAGGAGTGGAAGGGGATCAAATGGGTTACTGTTCTTTTTTCACACTTTTCTTGCTCAGTTTATAAAATAAAAAAATGAGTAGAGCAGCACGGTAGCTCAGTGGTTAGCACTGTAGTTTTGTAGCACTGGGGTCCTGGGTTCATATCCCACCAAGGACAACATCTGCAAGGAGTTTATAGGTTCTCTCTGTCTTTCCCTGGGTTTCCTTCCGCCCACAAGCCAATGAAATACTGATAGGGAATTTAGATTGTAAGCCCCAATGGGGACAGTGATAACGTATGTAAAGTGCCGTGGAATGATGGCGCTATATAAGCAATGCATGATAATAGATGGACAACCCTCTTAAGAAAACTGCCCCGATCTCCAGAAACCATTGCCAATCCAGAGTGGCAGCACTATCACTACTTGTTTTTTTAGACATACGAGATAGCAGTGCAAGAAGGGTTCTAGATGACTATCTCATTAGAATAAATAAGCCAGCCTCCTTCTGTGTCATGACTAATGCATTTACATACACATCACTGCTCATATGATGACGCAAGAAGTTGTTTACTGTGTTAAAGAAGAAATTAAAGAATCAGAATCCAGGAGCAGTGCTGTTATCTTGAGAGCCATTTTAATTTGATTTTTTTCAAACCGAATATTTCCCTTTAAGAAAAGGCTGTGCCACTATAGATGGTGCAAAAAGCTTTGGAGGACCTGTTCCAGCAGTCACTAGTCTGTGATCGTCAGGTTGGAGCCCTGTGGACCACATCCTACCTGCCATCATCATCATCATTGGCTCTTCTTTTGCTTAGTTGACTTGGTGCAATGTCACGTATGTGTAATGACGCAAAGTTGACCTTGCACCAGGCCAAAGAGAGTAGCCAGCGATGCTGTAAAGTGAGGGGAAGTATGCAGGGCTCCCTCAAGCAAAAGGAGATTACAGATGTGGCTGCTGGACTGGGTCTAGTGAATCGATTCACAGCATCTCCATTAGCCACAGCGCTATAACCATTCATTCATAAGATCATTTGTATAGTTAATTTGATATCAGGTTAATAGCTGTACACAGTTATCAATCCGCCTAACTAAAAGCTCAGCTACTGGGAGAACATAAAATTTATTCCTCCCAGATGCCGCTGGCTTCTCAATTATAAAGTAAAATCTGTATTCAGAGAAAACTTTCCAATTACTGAGATAGTAGATGGCAGCTGCTACTGATGAGAATCGATGGCAATGGGAGCAGGGAGGAGCTAGAGGCAGAGGGAGAAGTTAGAGACAGAGAGAAAATCTAGGGCAGAGGAAGGAGCTAGAGGCAGAAGGAGGAGCTAGAGGCAGAAGGAGGAGCTAGAGGCAGAGCTGTGCTTCCTCCTCTTGTCTCATCAGTAACAACTGCCATCTATCTCAGTAACATGCCAACAAATAACTTTGTAGTGCTATTAACCTGCAGATTAACCCTTTGTCTGCAGGTTAATAGTATCTGGGGACATGACAGTCTTACTTTAATGTGAGCATTGCCAATAATAAGACTAATTGAGTAATATGAAATCCACGGTCCATTTGGAGGAAGACCCTTCCTGTTGTACATAATTGTCACTGCATTGGTGTAACCAACGTCCCTGATCACACACATTCTTTTCTATCTACATAGAAATGTGTGAAAACCTAAAAGAAAAAACAGTGCAGTGTTTCAGTTTTCATTGTATTCCATGGCTGACCTTTACCTTTCTGCTATGGACACTTCTCCCACGTCTTATTATATTTAGGCAGCTTTTTTCAGTTTTGAAATATTCCACAAGATGATCTGCTATTCACTTGGGCTACAAGTGTGCAATCGTAATCATTCTGGATTTCTATTTCACACATCGAGGCTCCACTCTCTCGAGCCGCAAACAGCGTTTAGAGGCCGCTGTAGCTTTAAAAGCAGAATAGAAATGCCTTGGATGCGCTCCAAGACACACGGGCCCCAGCCGACGAGGAGGCTGTGATGCTTTGCACTTAGCACTTCAAGCTACAAGATTCTGCCACATGCTGATAGCCTGCTGCTTGAATTACCACTTGCCAGTCTGAAGCACACAAATATCTGCTGTGGTGTATGTGTTGTCATATGTTATTTCTTTACACTCTGAGTCACGGCCATCAGCGTCTGTCATAGGATAGCATTCATCTTCTGACAACGTTCACCTTCCCAGCTAAACAAGAGTCCTGCCTTCCCCAAGCCTGTCTTTATCCGCTGACTCAAAATTAACTTGGGGTGCCAGCGCCTTGAATTGCTCTGTAATTATTTCAAGCACTCCTCTTCACATGAGCTTCCCTCCGCAGCCCGCCAGAAGCAGATGCTCTCTATGGAGATTCTCCCAAAGCCTTTTCTTGCACTGAATGGATCGGAATTTTTTTCTTGTTATATAAAGAGTGAGAATAATTAACACTATTTCATCACGGGTACCAGGCTGAATTCAAGGTTGATATATGTAAAGCTTTTCTATTCTCTACCGCACTACAATAAAGCCCAACAGTTGAGAGTCCGTAAGTAAATGTGATGTACTCGGCGCTGGTGAAGAAGTCAGAGAATTTCAATATCGTATATCACAGCCATCGCTCCCAAGAACTGAAGATATCACATCACTCAATCCCAAAATGCATCCAAAAAGTTGAAACTGGTTCTGTATCTACATACTAGATCTGTGCTAAATCTCAGTATTTCCGGATATGGTTTTAAGCTTGCTATTGTCACGGCACCCACTGGAACGGTTTGGCGTGAGCCAAAACACACACTAACAAGGGTCAAACCACGACAGACAAGGGGTACACCAGGGACATTTAACAACGGTGGGCTCTAACGTTCGTGAGAGGGAATATGGACACCTCCTCCCCTTACCTACCACTGTACCCTGCACTCCCAGCCAGTCCCCATACAGGTTCCTCACCTGTCGCCAAGCAGGAACCTGAAGCCCTGAAAAGACCCTACAATAGTCCCTGGCTAGGGAGTGGGCAGGTGAAGAACGCTAGTCTCACCATTGCACTGAAACAACACACCAGGGAGGGAAGACAGACCGGAGGGGAAAAGAACAACAGACTGCTGCAGTCAGCACCAAGACTGCAGCCACACCAGCAACTTCAGGAGAAGGTTTCAGTAGCTCCTTCCACCTCCTAGATCAGCTTCCAAGTAGCAAAGAGAATAACTGGCACCCTTTGCTGATAGCAGAGGGTTTATTAAGGGAATGGGAGTGTTCCCAAACTGGAAACACCTGAGCTGGTAATTAGCTTGCTTGCTGTGAAGGAATACAAACATTAACCCTACAACTGCCAAAACCGAAGGAAACACGTTTAATATTGAGAGTCAAGAATAGAAATGACTCTCAAGTCCAGGATCTGTCACAAGTCTCATATAGCAGAGAGACTACCATGACAGCTATACACAGTACAGTAGATTAAGTTTCCATTGGGGCAGCTAGGATTAGGAATATTGGATTTAACAAGGGCCTAATTTTGTGTCCTTTTGGGAGATAACTACTGCTATAGGTGTCTATCAACCGCTTGTGTTCACAAGATACTGACATGTTTCTTCCCCAGAAGTTGAGGTGGACATTTGTTGAAGGATCAAGCAATCTAATATATGTTGTACTGGCGGACACACTCAAAAAAGGGGTCCTGTGCAAAAACAGTGTATGGGCCCTTTTCAATCCAATAATTCATCAAAATGCACAATTCCACCTACTTTGGAGGTAGAAATGGGCCTCCTTACCTCTTGGGCCCCTATGCGGTTGTACAGGTTGCACCAATGATATGTCCGCCCGTAACATATTGATAGTGTTAGCTAAAAGGGAAGAATTGCTTAAAGAGAATCTCTCTGCACGATTTGCATGGTAAAGACATGGCTGTAATGGCACAATTATACTGAACAAATCGATACTTTTAGTAAAGAAATCCGCTTTGTGTTTGTTCTATAATTATTATTTTAATTTTCGTGTAGTAGAATTTGGGTGCACAGGGCCGGGACTGTGGGTAGGGTTATTGGCTCTGGCCCCTCTGCCTTAACCTCGTGTCTGAAGGACAGGTTACCGCTTTGTGACAGACCTGCCTCCTGTTTGGAAGTCTGAGCTCACGACGGTTTTCAATAAAATGGTATCATGGCTGCGCATATGGCCATCTCAGCTAAATACTGTACCTTTAGAGATTTTTTTCAGCTCAGATTTCAATTTTCGCATGCACCACCATAGGCAGCATTTTATTGAAGATCGCCGGGTGATCAATAAGTGCAAGCTCTGGCGCAGACTTTCTAACAAGAGGCGGGTCACTCACAAAGCAGGTGGAGGGTCCAAGGCAGGAGCCGAAGACAATACTCACAGTCACGCCGAAATCTTATTACACAAACACATCTAATGCTGATTAAAGAACAACCAGCATGCAGATATTTTCACTAAAGATATCGATTTAATCAGTATAACAGTGCCATCCTAGCCATGCCTTTATTTTAACATGCAAAATCATGCTGACTGGTTCACTTTAATGCAGTGGTTAAAAAATATTTTAAAAGGACTTAGGCTAGAATAAAAATAAAATAATTGATACTTACCCTCACCCCTAGTTCCAACCCTGATCCAATTCTTACTGGTCTCTGCTTTCTGATCCAGTCACATTAGTAACAGCCAGAAGTGTTTGCCAATCACTGGCGGAGGCATTTCCAATGTGCCAAAATGGGAGCAGGATGCAGAGACCAGCAGGGACCAGACAAATATTGGAACAGAATCTTAGGGGACAGGTTAGGGTGAGTATTGATTATTTTTTATTTTCTACTTTTCAAAAGAACTTTCTATCAGATGGACAACCTCATTTAAAGGGAATCTGTCAGCAGGTTTTTGTTACTTGATTTAAAAGTAGCATGATGTAGGCAAAGAGATCTGAATCCAAAGATATATCACTTACATTACTGGGTGCAGCAGTTCTGACACAATTAGAGTTTTTAGATTTAGCATGTAGCACAGCTGAGGGAGCTGTCCCGGCCACACCAGGCTCTCTATATACAATGTCTATAGACAATGAGCTGCTAATCACACCAGTGTGCTGGACTAGCTGAACCAGTCCAACAATGATAATTTCCCGAAATAAAAACAAATATTGCAGATAAACAATAACACATAGTGTGATAAGAAACACATTGCTGAAATCAGCCTGCTGTCTTCATATTACATAGCAAAAACCTGCTGACAGATTCCCTTCAAATAGGGTGTATTCACACTGTTCTCAGGTGTCTCTGTTGTATTTCCTTGCATCTAAACCAATTATATCCCTCATCAAATACATGCCGAAATAATGCTCTTTTGGCATTCATTAGATTAATGTATGTCAGTATATCATTTTTCAATTGTACAGCAGAGCACTGAATTTCACTAAGTTGGAGTAACATCCCCCGAAAATAAGACCTACCCTGAAAATAAGCCTTAGCAGGATTTTTGGGACTTTTTGGAGTATACTTATAATATAAGCCCTACTCCAAAAATAAGCCCTAGTTGTGTACCATACTATAATACTATCCTGAAATAGGGCTTGGGCAGCCCTTTCAGGATATATAACTTTTATTGGTGTAAGTAGCCCTGTTGTGTTGCTGTAAGCCCTAGAGGTTTATAGTCAAATACCAGCTAGTTAATAAATATTCACCTTTTCCCATTCACACCCATCTGTGCTGGCTTCAGCGATTGTTAAAGGCAAATGAATATTCACCCAGTTCCTGGCCTCGCCCATAATCCCACCCACCCCTCTGTGGGTAGCAAAAATCTGCTTTAAACCCCCTTCACACGTCTGTGAAAATCATGCACGTTTTTCACGGACGTGTCAAAGGTGCGTATTGCCCTCCGTGTGCCGTGTTTATGGCACACGCGTGTTCTCCGTATGTTATCCGTAATAACACACGGAGAATGGGAACTTTCTGCTTACCTGTCCCTGGTGTTGCTGTCCGTGGTGCTGATCTACGGTTTCCCGCCCTGCTGACTCCCCGCTGTTGCTGCTTCTGGCCCACAGTAGAGTTAATATTCATGAGCAAAATGAGTGGGGGTCGGAAGCAAGTGCCAGCAGCGGCAGAGACAGCAGCGCTGGAGAAGGCGAGTACAGAAATTCTTTTTATTTCACAGACACGTGTGTTTTCTCCGGTGTGTGTCACATGGATCACATCCGTGCGGTCCGTGTGTGGTCCATGTGACAGCCGTGATACCGGAGAAAAACAGACATGTCTACATGTGGAGCACATGGGCACACGTATGCTCCCCACGGACACACGGTTCATGGCAAAATACGGACGTGAGCGCAGACCCATTGATTTTAATGGGTCTACATGTGCCTGTGTCTCCGGCACGTGAGGAAACGGACCAAACACGTACCGGAGACATAGACGTGTGAAGGGGGCCTTAAGAAGCATTCTGCAAAAAAATACTTTCTGTACTGTATCCTTTTTTTGGCCTATCAGTAATATATGCTACTCAATGTCTATACATTGCAGTACATAAAACTCTATAAACCTTTTTTTTACATGATGAGATATGAGCTGTGCAAGTAACTTGATGGTATTTTAGTGCAATAAACAAGTACATACCGGTATTACAGCTGCAACAGCAGGACCCCCTATAGCTCTAGTCACACTGCAACACAATGCAAAGTGTGAACAAGCCCTAAGTGCAAACTGTCACACTGTGGCTTGTGTCACAGGATGCCACAAATAAATATAGAACACAACAAATAATGCAAAGTCACAAAGTCTGGAGAACCAAGATCAGGAGGAATAAACTGTAAATGACTTTAATACGTTGGTTTCCACATCTAATTGGAGATGGCTGTAACACAAGCTAATGTTTCTTATTTTAAAGGAGTCACATACAAATCCAACTGTGCGATACCTGTCCATAAACAACAACAAAAAGTACAAAAATAACAAACAATAAAGAAGGCAAAGAAAAATGGCTATTTAACTCTAGAACGCATACCTGGGGCCTTGCAGGCCTGCTAGGTCACTTGTTTTCTATTGTAGATTTCTATGGTTGTGCGTTCTTAAGGCAGCTTTACACGCAACAACATCGCTAACAAGATGTCGTCGGGGTCATGGAATTCGTGACTCACATCCAGCCTCGTTAGTGACGTCGTTGCGTGTGTAACGCACGAACGGCCTTTAACAATCAAAATTACTTACCTTATCGTTGATCCTTGACGCTTCGTTCCATTCCCGATTATCGTTGCTGTTGCAGGACGCAGGTTGTTCGTCGTTCCTGCGGCAGCACACATCGCTATGTGTGACACCACAGGAACGAGGAACAACCTCGTACTTGCAGCCGCTGGCAATGAGGAAGGAAGGAGGTGGGCGGGATGTTCGTCCCGCTCATCTCCGCCCCTCCGCTTCTATTGGGCGGCCACTTAGTGACGTCGCTGTGACGCCGAACGAACCGCTCTCTTAAAAAGGAGGCGGTTCGCCGGCCACAGCGACGTCACTAGGCAGGTAAGTATGTGTGACGGGTGTTAGCGATGTTGTGCGCCACGGGCAGCGATTTGCCCATGACGCACAACTGACGGGGGCGGGTACGCTCGCTAGTGACATCGCTTGCGATCTCGCATCGTGTAAAGTGCCCTTTAAAGAGACACCTGTAAATGTTCAAGAACCTCTTTTCTACTGACACCTCTACCTACGAGCTCTGTCTGTGAACTGTCCTGCACTAGTTAAACTTTGTGATGCCTGTTACACTTGCTGTAAAGGCAGAAATGAAGATGTAGAGTAATAATTCCTGTACATAGTGAGAATCCACTCCGTTTCCCACACTGCACAGCCTCCCTGTAATTAAACAATGCGATATAATGCCCTGAGTTATACTGACACTGTACTGATGGCCCTAAATCTCCGCATATCCCCAGAGCAGAGTTAGAATGGGAGAAAATTGCAAAATCTTTTTCTTTTCTTATTTTCTTCAATCACGGCACGAAGATAACCATTAAACAAAATTCCATTCTGTGAGCATGCTAGCGAGTCTTTCATCTTGGCTCATCACTTTTATTCCCTACATGTGCCTAGAAACAGGCTGAGCAGGACCACACAGCTTGGCCGACTTTGTCTCCACTGCCGCTGCAGCTTTCAAAGCAAAGCGATTAACTCATTGATGTCTGACCAGTTTCTATAAGACAGGGGTCAAAGCTGAGCACTATGCAAGGTCACAGCCATTTAATTTGCCTTTTATAGTTTTAAACAGCGCCTTGTTTTCCATGCAGTGTAGTAAATGTTGTAATATTACTGTAGATACAGGAAATCCAATCAACGCCTTTAATTCCTGAGAATTCTCAAAGAATAGATAACCGTCCGCAGGGCAACTGACAGACAAGACGGAGCCAACGTAATGATGAAACTACAAAAATGGCATAGAGCTGAATAGATGAATGTACTCGCGTGTCACACGCTGATGTCGTTCAGGACACGGGCTCGCTATGCCGGTGAAACAAAAGTTGGCGCGTCACATTTACATAAATATACATTTGCTACATTTTTGGCCTTTAAAAAAATTCTATATTTGACATAAATGTTCTGTACAATTTTTGCAAGTTTTCTGGCATAATCATCAGACAAATCTGCTTCTTCTCTGCCAGAATCGATCAGTCATTATCAAAATTCTTAATTCTGAGGTAAAATCTGTATCCAGTGAAGACTTTCCTATTACTGAGGTAAGAGATGAGAGCTGTTACTGATGAGACTATGTACACTGGAGATCAAAAGTGGAGAACAACACACAAGTTCCTAAATGTTAAGGTCATTGTGTAGTCCTATGTGATTATATCCTAACATCAGTAATCTTGCAGTATTTTAAACTTATTTCATAAATTGAATTTATTCTTAAGCACATAATAAAAATGTAAATGAGATAAATGTAATGGTATGTGCCCACAATCAGGATTCACTGCGTCCTGGACATAGCGGGTCCTGACCTGCGGGTCCGCGAGTCTCCTCCCCAGGAGACCGCAGCTGACTGTGCTCACGATCAGGGTTCAGTGCGCTGTTGTCTCTCGCTGTGTTCTCCCTACGGAGATGCATGCGAATCCGAAGCAAACGACTGACATGCTGTGGTCTGGAAAGATGCAGCGCAGGTCAGTGTTTGCTGTGGAAAAAACAAGCACAGTGGGCACGAGATTTCCACCCATTACGCTTGTACTGTACAATGCTACGTTTTGGACACAGCTGAAGCATGCTGCGTCCAAAACGCTGCAAACAGTGATGGTGGGCACGCAGAACACTGATCAAAATTAGAGAGCACTTTCAGATACCTGCAAGTTATTGGTGCTAATCTGGAACCTGGTGACAAACCCTATGTAACTGGCAGCCTAACTTTCCAGTTTGCACTAACTTTGCAAAAATGGTGTGCAGTTCCAAAGTGACAAACACTCCGGCAGTAAGTTGTCCAGATGAAGGCCAAAGAGGTGACCCTATCAGCTATTGCAAGAGACTCTGGTTGTTCTAAGTCTGTGATTTCAAGAATATTGCATCTTTACATCACAAACTCTTTCAAGTCCCCAAGAAGGCTGGTCACCCTCAAAAGACAAATGCAAGAATCTCCATCGTTTCAATTGTAGCTGGAATTGCTTGCCAGTTCAGCACTGAACATGATAAGGATTTGTCTCATCATACAGTGTCACAACATTTGAGAGCATTTGGACTGAAAGTCCACTCTGCAGTGAGAAAACCTCTCATTAGCAGAAAGAATCAAAAGTCTAGACTCACCTTTGGTGAGGAGCATGTTGTGTGGACAGAGGAGAAATGGTCCACAGTTCATTTTATTGATGAAAGCAAGTTTAATTTATTTGGGTCTGATGGGAAACATTATGTTTGCTGACAAACTGGTAAAAGACTGAACCCAAAGTGTGTTAATAAGTCAGTGAAAGGTGGTAGAAAGTGTCATGGTTTGGGCAATGTTTTCTGCAGCAGGAGTTGGACCTCTTATACAGCGTCATGGCAGAGTGAATGCAAGTGTGTATCAGAATCTTCTTCAACAACACGTGGTGTCTTACTTGCATTCATCACTCAATCAGACAGCAATTTTGATGCAGGACAATGGCCCCTGTCACACAGCAAAATGGATAAAGCAGTTCCTTGAAACAGAAAACATTGAAACAATGAAATGGCCATCCAGGAGTCCTGATCTAAGTCCAATAGAAAACCTCTGGAAAATCCCAGGTGACAATGTTATGGCCAAGAAACCCAAAACAGTCAAAGAACTATGGAAGAGACTGGAAGAATAGTGGACCAAAATCCCACCAGAGCAGTGTGAGAGACTAGTGATATCCTGTGGTTGCAGATATGCTGAAGTCATTCAAAGCAAAGGCCTGTACACTTTCTACTGATTGGTGATTGTTGTTATCTTCAGAAAATGTACTAATAATCTTTCTCTGTGCTACAGTCATTATAATTCTCTAATTACGATCATCACGTTTTTGGCAAAATAAAGGTTTTATGTTGATAAACTTAGGATCTTTTGCAAAACACTCTTCTAGTGGCATGGTGTACCCCTTACCAAAAAAACCTAAAATATTGATCAATGTGGATTGCATTATTTCTGAAAAAAGCAAGTGATCATACATTGTTCTCTAATTGATTTCCAGTGTAGATGGAGGAGGGAGTAACTCTGCCTCTAGCTCCTCCCTCTGTCTCTAGCTCCTCCCTCTGCCTCTAACTCCTCCCATCATAGAATTTCATCAGTAACAGCGGCCATCTTCTATCTCAGTAATGGGAAAGTCTTCCTTGAATACAGATTTTACCTGTGCATTGAGAATTTTGATAATGACCAATGATCAATTCTGGCAGAAAAAGAAGCAGATTTCTCTGATAAGATATATTACAAAGTTGCTTATTTTCACGTGTATTATTGATTTATGAAATAAAAATTAAAACAACGGTTATTTTTTAAAGGGAGTCGAAGAGCAACATGATGTAAGAGCAGAGACCCTGATTCCAACTTGCTTGCTGTTATTTTGATAATATCTGCTGCAGATCTACTAGTTTTCTGAATGCTGAGCTCTGTATAACTCCACCCACGCCTCTGATTGGCAGCTTTCTGTGTACATTATGCATAGACAGAAAGCTGCCAATCAGTGGTGGGCATGGGGTTATGAAGAGCTCATGATAGTGATGGACAACATGACTGTTCACTGACTTTGCACTGACGAGGGGCAAGCACCCCGAAACACCGTGTCTGCAAATTGGGATTCTGATCTGGCATATATATCCTAAGTTATATGTAAACGGTTGTTAAAAATCCACATTTAACTTTTAGGATCGCTACTTCCAATAGGTGGCGCTGCGCTAGAGTTTGTCTCCAGTCCTGGAGAGACAATTTGAATATTTTGAGAGGGGCTTGGCAGCTATAAGTCCCCTTACTTGAAAGCAGCCAGACTGGCTTGCAAAGTCTCCATAAGGAGAATAGTGTTCCCCCGTGATCCCCCTATAGCTTTCTCATGAGCCAGATCAGACACCCCCATACTTTGCACTGACGAGGGGCAAGCACCCCGAAACACTGTGTCTGCAAATTGGGATTCTGATCTGGCATATATATCCTAAATTATATGTAAAGGGTTGTTAAAAATCCACATTTAACTTTTAGGATCGCTACTTCCAATAGGTGGCGCTGCGCTAGAGTTTGTCTCCAGTCCTGGAGAGACAATTTCACTGTTTTATCAGCAGAAGATTATCAAAACTATCACAAGAATCTCAGTAAGTGATACATGGCTGGAATCAGCGTTTCTGTCTCTCCATGATGTTGATTCCAGATTAAGGGTTTGCTTGCATCTGTCTATAAACAATCCCACCCGTTTTCATCCAGAAAAGTGGGGTAAGAGAAATTCATTTGATATTCCATGTCATGTGACTGCTTTGCAAGTGTGCGATTATTTTCTCACATAGCATCTGTATGCAATGCATTTATTTTCTCAGCAACTTTCATTCCACAATCATTTACAGGATCACTTACAGTGTTCTATGTTACAGAATGGTAATGTATTTTTAAAAATCGGACGGCATACAGATGCATACTTGTGCAGTCTGTTTTTTTATTTTGCACCCACAGACTTGCAAATGCGAATCTCGGGTGATTTACATGACCAGACACCGCATGATGCTATTTTTCCTCAGCCGTATAATTGAAGTCAAGTCAATGGGGAACATTTTCCGGAAGATGGTTCCAAAAAAATGCTTGCGTTCCCCATTGACTTAAATTATATAAGAGTCAAGTCTGTCCCAGAGCCCGATCATGGCGGTGCTCGCTCATCACTGGTTACGAGTACCGAGCACCCGAGCATGGTAGTGCTCACTCATCACTAGTTACGAGTATTGAACACCCAAGCATGGTAGTGCTCGCTCATCACTCGTTACGAGTACCGAGCACCCGAGCATGGTAGTGCACGCTCATCACTAGTTACGAGTACCGAGCACCCGTGCATGGTAGTGCTCGCTCATCACTAGTTACGAATACCGAGTAACTGATCATGGCGGTGCTTGCTCATCACTAGTTACGAATATTGAGCACCCAAGCATGGTAGTGCACGTTTATCACTAATTATGAGTACCGAGCCACCGAGCATAGTAGTGCTCACTCATCACTAGTTACGAATATTGAACACCCGATCATGGTAGTGCTCGCTCATCACTAGAAGTCTATGTACTACAGGGATCCGGAGGAGACCAGGTTAGAGCAAGAAGCCACAGAAAGCTACAACACTTGAGTACAATGGGGTTTTTACTTATAACTTTGGGGAAAATGCTTTTTTTTTTTTTTTTTTTTTAAGGACTTGCAAATTTTGTAGTAGATATCTGTAGCAATTCCACAACAGTTGGGGATTATTGGGGACTTTCCACATGAAGTCAAGGAAAAGAATTCCAACAAATCCTCAAACAATCTGCATACAAAATTGTCAAGCTGACCATTTTTAACCCTAGAACGCACACCTGGGGCCTCGCAGGCCTGCTAGGGTACTTGTTTTCTATGGTTGATTTCGATGGTTGCGCGTTCTAGGGTTAATCTGCACTGCAGGTCAATTTATGCATTGATGCATTTTCCCGTTGCTGCTGTAATGCGATGGTGCCAATAGTACGTCAAGTAACCACTGACAGATAGAGAAAGACCAGAAATATTGCCGTGTGCCTGTCCTGGATTGCAAGAGGAAAGAAGTGCTGGGTGCTATTTATTTTTCTATTTTAGAACAATTGCAGTTTTTCATAAAGAAAAAAAAATTACAGTTGGAATTCCCTTTGAAAGGATACACTAGGTTTGTCGTCCCAGCCTTCTCAGACACCTAAGAGGAGAATATTTACTGAGAAATCGGGAGCTGAATGCAGTGAATGCTGGTGTGATGACATTTTGAACATCAATCATCTTTCTCAGAAGTGGATGAAAAGTTAATTAAAATTTTTTCAATAAAACATTTGACCCACAATTAAATAGATATCCGCCCCCACCACTCCTTTGACAATCTAGGCAGATATACATCAATGCAAGAGGACCAATGAATTACATGCTTTGTGTAGCAGTCAGTGTATTTAAAGGGATTGTTTAGTGACGAGAACATCTGAAAATATAAATTGATAGTATTTTAATTATGAGTTATGCAGAATTGTCCCCTTTTCAGGCCCGAAATTCATTACGAACACTGCCAGGGAGCTCCAGTGCTGGTGATGTGATGAAGGGGCTGCACGTCTGACTCTGATCATTACCTAAGCCAATCCGCTTCTTTGTCTCTGCATCAGCCATGAAGGTGAATGGGGCAGATTTAATAATATCAGCCTTTGCTGCAGATTTCATACTTAGGGCTCTTTTCCACTTGCGTACCGCTTCCGATGCAAGAGCATCGGAAGCGATATGCTAATGACCCTCTCCTGCTCGCATCAGCCGAGGGTCATGCGACTTGCGATGGTATCACAGCCTTGGAGAAGAGGGAAGGAGCATTTTCTCCCCATCTACTCTGTCGCGGGCAGCGGGTCGCTGCACTTGCTAACGCTCGGGTCCAGCACTGCTGCTGCTGCTCGGTGGCTTGAGCGGTGGGCCGAGCCCAGTGGTGAGATGGGGAGGCAGGGTCGGTGAAGTGCAGGGTTGCAGGGACAGCGCGGCGCGGTGCTGGATGGCACGGGTGTACTCACTCAGCAATTGATGCACAAAGTCTCCGGTAAACCAAACGGCTGGATGGACGGGTCCCGCAGTCGGCTGCAGTGTCTCTCCCCGGACAGGTGATGGTGGCTGTCTCTCCCTGCACCTTTGTGTACTGTATTGACTCCAATGGCTTCCCAACGGTAGTCCGCTCCCCGGTGTATAGATACAGGAGGAGCCCGTTTTGCCCGCAGGCGCTGGCCCTTGGATTTATAGCCGGTGGCGGTGGCTGTATATCCTCACGGTGTGAGCGGTTGCCTTCAATCGGGACTTGGTTGTTAGGGAACCCCGGGGATTCCTGTCACATTCGGATTTGACTATTGACGGCGGCTCCAAGCCTGGTCGGGGTCCGATGGCCCTGCCTGTGTGTGCTTAGCGCCCAGCGCCAGTCCTTAGGGCTCTGCGGAGTTCCAACAACTCCTGCAGGCGGCCACCACCATCTGCCAACCTTGCTCTCAGTGCCTAGGCTCCAACCCAGGCACTCGCAGTACGTGACCTCTCACTTTCACCTCCTGAACTGAACTCCTCCAAACTTCAACTGACTGCTTTTCCCGCCTCCAGGCCTGTGAACTCCTCGGTGGCGGGGCCAACCGCCTGGCTCCGCCCCACCTGGTGTGGACATCAGACCCTGGAGGGAGGCAACAAGGGTTTTGTGTCTGACTAATATAACTGTCCGGGGGTGGGGATGTGTGTCTGTTCTGTCTGTGGCTACCTGGCTAGTCCAGGGCGCCACACTTCCTCTGTCTATCTCTACGTATATCGCACTACAATCGCATAACATGCGAGTGCAGTGCGATGTTTCACACGCTCCCATAGGCTTGTATGGGGGGGTGTGAGCGGAGACTCGCTGCAAAACGCAGCATGCTGCCATTGCACCGAGAGCACGATTCATATAGAGAAATAAAAGGAAAGAGGACACTGCCTCATTGATTAACACTGGTGCAAGTGCGATCCGATGTTTTTTCAGATCGCACTCGCACATGAAAATCGCAAGTGGAAAAGAGCCCATATAGTACATGTTTTGAAGTACTAAATAAATGTACCGTAATTAATTAAGAACAACTTTTTATGTCGCTGTACAATCCCATTTTCATTGTAACTGGACTTTGCGTTTCGCCATATTAAAGGGAATCTGTCATCAGGTTTTTGCTTTTTAATCTGAGAACAGTATAATGTAGCCACTGAGATTCTGATTCCATGGGTGTGTCATTTATTAGGCTGTGTGCTGTAGTTTCAATACAATGAATGTTTTATTAGCTGTAGATAATCACTGCAGGACTAGTACTCACATGAACAGTAGTCAGGGTAATCTGTTTAACCCCACACCCACCACTGATTGGCAGCTTGCTGACAATGCACGGTGTAGCTGCCAGTCAGTGGTGTGAACACATTATACACAGAGCAGTTTTCTGAGCACTGCTGCATCAAGGACAAAGAAAATAAGGAATCTAGCAAAATTTAACTAAGCAGTCCAGTAAGTGACCCATCCTTGGAATCAGGCTCACTAAATTGTGCTGCTCTCAGGTTACATAGTAAAAACCTGCTGACAAATTCCTTTTAATACTCTAGGTGTCCTGTTTTCATGCATCACATAGAGGCCATTAGTGCCAAATGGTAATGGCCTCTATGAGTAGAGCAATCCATAGTGCCATATATGTGGCAGGCACTTTGTGGGGTACATGAGAGACAGTATACGGAAATGTCTGTGGAATTGACACTGATGAGAATGGTGGCACAATATGATTCAATCAGCAGGCACACATACTGATAGGCAGCTTCCCTGTAGGAGTGTTCACACACCGGACCGCCCAAGAAGAGTGATTAACAGGAATAAACAACAAACTATACAGTCAGTTATTTTTTATGGAACTATATATCAGGACGTTCAGCCACTCCTGCTCTTCACTGAATTTTCAACCTCACAAGTTCCCTTTAAGAGACCCTCAATAGCTTACTTTTGGGTAAGAAAAAGTAAAATATGTATTGTACAAACACAGCAAATATACAACATAAATGCAGAAATCTAATTAGAATGCAGATAAAATCAGTTATCAATCTGCACATCAAATGGGAGATCCTCCTTTGTTCTGAAAAATCAGCCCAGACAAATGTCCCATCTTTACTGTAAATTGAGATACAAAACAGCGGGACGAATCTATGGATAAACTATGAGGAAATGCATATTAATTATCCCCAAGAAAGAAGTGGAAATCATGGGGATTGTTCTTTGACGGAGCAGCACAATTATGCCCCTTTATTTACGGATCTCTATCTAGGAGAATTGACTGTGTATTTATCACACATATAGGACACTAGCTGTACTACCCGGCTTCGCCCGGGTTAATAACTGTTGTTAATAAAATAGAATGTATTAACAAAAATGTATTCTGCACACAAAAACCACAAAACAAATAGATAGAAATGTAATTATTATAAGGCAAAAACTAAGCTAATAGAAGCATTTCACAACATATATTTCAACACCGCAGATATTCCACACAGATTTAACTAAATTGGCCAAGTAATGTGCTCCGTCTGTCTCTTTCCAGGTCTGTCTCTTTCCAGGCTTTCCAGGTCTGTCTCTTTTCCCGTCTGTCTCTTTCCCCATCTGTCTCTTTCCCCGTCTGCCTGTCTCTTTTTTTGTCTGTCTCTATCTCTCTGTTTCTTTCCCCATCTGTCTCTTTCTAGGTCTGTCTCTTTCCCAAGTCTGTCTCTTTCCCTGTCTGCCTCCCTGTCTCTTTGTCTGTGTCTTTTCCTGTCTGTCTCTTTCCTTGTCTGCCTATCTCTGTCTGTCTCTTTCCTTGTCTGTCTCTATTTCTCTGTCTCTTTCCCCGTCTGTCTCTATCAAGGTCTGTGTCTTTCCCCATCTATCTTTGTCTGTCTCTCTGGTTGTCTCCTCCTTCCCTGTCTGCCTGTCTCTGTCCCTGTCTGCATGTCTGTCTGTCTCTTTCCAGGTCAGTCTCTTTCCAGGTCAGTCTCTGTCTGTCTCTTTCCCCGTCTGTCTCTGTCTGTCTCGTTCACCGTCTGTCTCTGTCTGTCTCTTTCACCGGTTGTCTCGGTCTGTCTCTTTCACCGTTTGTCTCGGTCTGTCACTTTCCCTGTCTGTCTCTATCTCTCTGTCTCTTTCCCTGTCTGTCTCTCTGTCTGTCTCTCTGTCTGTCAGTCTCTCTCTATCCGTCTCCTCACCGACATCTTATAACCTCACATATAAGCTTCTTATACTATGAATGTCTTTTGTTCCTATAGCAACCAATCACAGCTCCTACTAATAACCTGTAGTTCCAGGCTCCATTTACTTTAATGGAGCCATGTTTTTTGGAGATTAACTGTAAAGCACCGGGTTACATTTTCCTGTCAAAACATAGTCTATGACGTTCCCTGGGTCACATGAGGTGTCTGTGCAAAATTTCGTGATTGTAAATGCGACGGTGCGGATACACTTTTCGTTTCACTTTTTCCCCAGTATGTAGATAGGGGCAAAATTGTTTGGTAATTTGGAACGTGTGGGATTAAAATTTCGCCTCACAACACTCTCGGGGTCCAGACGTGTGAGTGTGCAAAATTTTGTGGCTGTAGCTGCGACAGTGCAGATGCCAATCCCGGACATACACACATACACACATACATACATACATACATACACACAAACATACATACATACATACATACATACATACATACACACAAACATACATACATACATACATACATACATACATACAATCAGCTTTATATATTAGATATATAGATCCCCAGGGAGATTTTAATTGTGAAAAGCCTAACAAGAGGAGGGAAGTTTTCACTTATGAATATTCTGTTCTTCTAAGTGGACATTGGTTTCTTAAGCACAAGCCTCGCTCATATAACTTGGGCAGGACCTTCTAATAAGACAAGAGCAGAGAAAATAATGATTTATGGCTAGTACACTGCATAGGGTTAACGGGCTTAATTCTCCAGATGGGAAAGACTGTGAAGTATAATTATTTATCAGTCAGCGCAGATGGATGGATTCTGACGAGGAAAAGATTTAACCCATTGTACTGCGAGACAAAATGGAAAACGACACAACTATAATAACAGACATAAAAGAGAATTGTTCCTTAATATCTGACTTAAAAAGATCATATTATCTATCAGGTGGTTCCCAGCCTATTTCACACGTATATTTTGGTGGAAACTTGATGACAATGAAGAGGACTGCAATTACAGTTCCGAAGAGGTTGTCACCAATCTCTCCTAGAATAGGCTATATAGGTGAGGGGCATGTCACAGGCATCCTAGGTGCATCTGCCTTATGGCACTAAAAAAACTGGGTGACAACCCAGGGGCGGACATATTATTGGGGGCCCAAAAGGTTGGGGGGTCCATTTCTACCTACAAAACAGGTGGAATTGTGTATTATGATGAGCTTTTAGGCTGCAAAGGTCCCATATATTGTTCTTGCACAGGGATCCTTTTCTGCCTGTGTCTGCCAGGGTGACAACTGTACTTGGAGCTGTAATGGGTCAAAGAGGGAAATCCCTACTCGGGCATACCGTCACTATGATATGATGCTCCAGTTTTAGGCTGGGTTCATATAGCATTTGCCACTACGTGGTTGACGACATTTTGTTGCCTGCCTCCAACAGGCATATACGACCAAAAATGATACACAACAGAGCACAATTCAGGAACAATCAGGAACAAATATGAAGTGCAGTAAATCAGCAAGTAATCATTTCTGTGTGTCTCTATGTGGAGCATCTACAGCAAGCATCCTCTCACATAGAACACAGGAAGGAAGAAGACAGTCAGAAGGAAGAATACAGTCATATGCTCCTCCTGTGACCTCTTTTTTCTCTTTTTTTTTGTTCTATCTTAATTAACAGCATACAAACCTAGCAACTAAACACTCATAGACAGGAATGGAGTTGTTGTACTAAACATATTCCAACAGTCATCTTGTTTTGTAAGTGTTTGTAAGCCTCGACAGATCCACTGAAAGCAGTGGCAAACACATTGTGATGCAAATACAAGAAATGTTCATCCTTCTCCCCTTAAAATGAAATCATATGTAATGCTATGAGTTTTATGGTCAATCTACATATAATTATATACTTCTATATAGATGAGCTGCCATAGTACTGATGTGCAGTAGAACTATAGAAGGCACCAACCTAATCCAACAGGAGCCTACTAAACTAAATTCTCTACACTACTTACTGTTCATACAACCATATATGTTTCTCAGTTCATCCCTTTTACCTATTACCTACTGAATAATTTTATTTAACCTTGTTGACCTTACTATATATTTCAATAATACTAGTTACTTTAAAATTGCAAGAACCACTTTGTCGAAAGCATTTAAATTGGTAATTTCAGTTAATTTTTATTTTCAATACCCAATGCTTTTGTTTACGGAAAAAATAGGCTGCTACTAGAGGAGTCTGCCAATGGCCTTCTCCTTTCTGATCATTGAAAATATATGAATACTAGCTGTAGTACCCAGGCGTTGCCCGGGATAGTAACTGTTTTCTGTCTCTCTCCCAGTCTCTGTCTGTCTGTCTGTCTCTCTATCTCTCTGTCTCTTTCTCTGTCTGCTTCTGTCTGTCTCTGTCTGTCTGTTTGTCTTTTTCCCTGTCTGCTTCTGTCTGTCTGTCTGTCTCTTTCCCTGTCTGCTTCTGTCTCTGTCTGTCTGTCTCTCTCTGTCTGTCTGTCTCTTGGCCTGTCAGTCTTTGTCTGTCTGTCTCTTTGTCTGCTTATGTCTGTCTCTGTCTGTCTTTCCTTCCCTGTCTGTCTCTGTATGTCTTTGTCTCTCTCTGTCTGTCTGTCTCTTTCCCTGTCTGTCTCTGTATCTCTTTGTCTGTCTCTGTCTGTCTCTATCTCTCTGTCCGTTACTATTTGTCTATCTATCTGTGTGTCTGCCTCTGTCTGTCTGTATGTCTGTCTGTGTCTTTCTCTGTCTGTCTGTGTCTGTCTCTGTCAGTGGGTCTGTCTCTGTCTCTATGAGTGTCTAACTCTCCGTCTCTGTAGCAGTCTCTCTGTCTGTCTGTCTGCCTGTCTCTCTGTTTGTCTCTCTCTTTCACTCTGTGTGTCTGTCTCTGTGTGTCTGTCTCTGTGTGTCTGTGTCTCCTTCACTATCTCTCTGTCTGTTTGTCTCTCTCTCTGTCTGTTTCCCTGTCTGTCTCTTTCCCTGTCTGCTTGTCTGTCTCTTTCCCTGTCTGTCTGTTTCCCTGTCTGTCTCTATCCCTGTTTGCCTCTGTCTCTTTCCCTGTCTGTCTGCCTTTTTCCCCTGTCTGCCTTTATCTGTCTCATTCTCTGTCTCTTTTTCCCCTGTCTATCTCTGTCTGTACCTGTCTCCTTCCCTGTCTGCCTCTGTCTGTCTGTCTCTTTCCCTGTCTGCCTCTGTCTGTCTCTGTCTCTTTGCCTGTCTTTTTCCTCGTGTGCATTTCTGTCTGTCTGTTTTTTTCCCTATCTGTCTCTGTCACTTTCCTTGTGTGCCTTTTTCTTTGTCTGTGCCTGTCTGTCTGTCTCTGAGTCTGTGTCTGTCTGTGTCTGTCTCCCCACTGACATCATATTCCCTCACACATAGGCTTCTTATACTATGAATGTCCTTTGTTCCTATAGTAACCAATCACAGTTGCTATTAATAGCCTGTAGATCGCAGCTCTATTCACTTTAATGGAGGTTTTATGGAGAGTAACTGTAAAGCGCGGGGTTAAATTTTACTGCCAAAACATAGTCTATGACGTTCCCTGACTCACATGAGGCGACTGTGCAAAATTTTGTGATTGTAAATGCGACGGTGCAAATTCCTTTAGCGGATATACATACATACACTCAGCTTGATATATTAGATTTGGCCAAGCTGAGCATTCTTGTGTATGATAGAATCATCTGTATGCTAAATAGTAGAGTAGCTACCGGGGAAAGGGGCAAAGGGTGGGGTCGCCGCAGCGCCGATATAGTTAATCTATGTTTTTTCAGTTAGCACCTGTTCACATTTGTTGGATGTGCGGGTCAGTTTCTTGATATTTATAGTTAATCTATACAGCAGAGCAGGGAGAAATAATCTCCCTGTCATGCCACTGTCTACAATTTTTTAATTCACTTTTTTTCTCTATCTCGTTCCGTTTTCGAGATAAAAATGCTAACTCCATTGTTTTCCATCAAGTGGCGCTATTGGTGGTTTCATTACATAGCGCATGCTTACTTTACTATACCTAGACACCACTTCTATGCCTATAGCTGCCACCGTTCTCAAGTTAATGGCGGTGGACAGGATATGGGTGGACACACTGTATACTGGAAGGTGCCAGGATTGGAGACATATGGGCCACGATGGGACACATATGGGCCAGGATGGGCACATATACACCAGGATGGGCCCGGATGGAGGAGTTATATAACAGGATGGGTCCAGGATGGGATACATATGGGCCAAGATGAAGGACATATAGAACAGGATGGGAGACATATATACCAGGAAGGGGCCAGGATGCAGCACATATACACCAGGATGGGGCACATACAGTGCTTTGCAAAAGTATTCGGCCATCTTGAATTTTTCAACTTTATCTCACATTTCAGGCTTCAAACATAAAGATAAAAATGTTAATGTTATGGTGAAGAATCAACAACAAGTGGGACACAATTGTGAAGTTGAACGAAATTTATTGCTTATTATAAACTTTTGTAAGAAAGAATAAACTGAAAAATGGGGCGTGCAATATTATTTGGCCCCTTTACTTTCAGTGCAGCAAACTCACTCTAGAAGTTCATTGAGGATCTCTGAATGATCCAATGTTGTCCTAAATGACTGATGATGATAAATATAAGCCACCTATGTGTAATCAAGTCTCCGTATAAATGCACCTGCTCTTTGATAGTCTCAGTGTGTTGTTTAAAGTGCAGATAGCATCATGAAAACCAAGGAACACAACAGGCAGGTCCGTGATATTGTTGTGGAGAAGTTTAAAGCCGCATTTGATTACAAAAAGATTTCCACAACTTTAAACAACCCAAGAAGCACTGTGCAAGCGATCATATTGAAATGGAAGGAGTATCCTACCACTGCAAATCTACCAAGACCCGGCCATCCCTCAAAATTTCATCTCAAACAAGAAGAAGACTGATCAGAGATGCAGACAAGAGGCCCATGATCACTCTGGATGAACTGCAGAGATATACAGCTGAGGTGGGAGAGTCTATCCATAGTACAACAATCAGTCATACACTGCACGAATCTGGCCTTTATGGAAGAGTGCCAAGGAGAAAGCCATTTCTCAAAGATATGAATAAAAAGTGTAGTTTAAAGTTTGCCACAAGCCACCTGGGAGACACACCAAACATGTGGAAGAAGGTGCTCTGGTCAGATGAAACCAAAATTGAACTTTTTGGGCACAATGCCAAACGATATGTTTGGTGTAAAAGCAACACAGCTCATCACCCTGAACACACCATCCCCACTATCAAACATGGTGGTGGCAGCATCATGGTTTTGGCCTGCTTTTCTTCAGGGTGGACAGGGAAGATGGTTAAGATTGATGGAAAGGTGGATAGAGCCAAATACAGGACCATTCTTGAAGAAAAGCTGTTGGAGTCTGCAAAAGACCTGAGACTGGGATGGAGATTTGTCTTTCAACAAGACAATGATCCAAAACATAAAGCAAAATCTATAATGGAATGGTTCACAAATAATCGTATCCAGGTGTTAGAATGGCCAAGTCAAAGTCCAGACCTGAATCCAATCGAGAACCTGTGGAAAGAGCTGAAAACTGCTGTTCACAAACGCTCTCCATCCAACCTCACTCAGCTCGAGCTGTTTGCAAAGGAAGAATGGGCAAGAATTTTAGTCTCTCGATGTGCAAAACTGCACCCCAAGCGACTTGCAGCTGTAATCGCAGCAGAAGGTGGCACTACATAGTATTAACTTATAATAATATTGCACGCCCCAATTTTCAGTTTATTTTTTTTTGTAGAAGTTTAAAATAAACAACAAATTTCGTTCTGCCTCACAATTGTGTCCCACTTGTTGTTGATTCTTCACCAAAACATTAAAATTTTTATGTTTGAAGCCTGAAATGTGGGAAAAGGTTGAAAAATTCAAAGGGGCTGAATACTTTCGCAAGGCACTGTATATACCAGGATGGGAGACATATTTACCAGAATGGGACACATATATACCAGGGTGGGACTCAGGGGACATTATTGTTAACATTAAATGTTAAGTGGACACTTAAGAACCATTATTGTTATAGGACCACTCAGGGTATTGTCATCGTCAAAGGTGCACAGGGGGCATTATTACTTTCTAAGGGATAAATTTGTTTTTCTAAGGCATTTGCAGAGGGTATTAATATTTTATAGGAGGCAATTTTACCATCTATAGGGCACATCGGAGATATTATTACTGTGTAAGTAGCACAGAGGGTGGAATTACTATGTGGGGAAGTAAGAGGAGCGCTGTTAGGCTGGGGCCACACGGGGCACTACTGCGATGCTCGCATGAGACTCGGCTCGCGCTGGCAGCACAGCAGGAGCCGAGTGTCATACGAGTGTGCCTGCATCTGAGCTCCGATCATGTGAGCAGACCTCAGCTGCGTGGGGCGGGCTGGCACGGAGGACGGGTTGGAGGGATTTCTCTCCCTCTCTCCTCCGTAGTCAGCTACTGACATTCTCGCACTGCACTGGCAGTACACCGGTGTACCGCAAGTGCAGTGCGATTTTTCTCTCGCCCCATTCACTTGAATGGGTGTGAGAGAAAGAGTCTCGCATTACAGTCGCAGCATGCTGCGATTGTTTTCTCGGTCCGATTAGGGCTGAGAAAATAATCGCTCATGTGTGCTGACAAACAGGCTAGAATTGGTCCGAGGGGAATGCGATGTTTTATCGCACTCCACTCGCACCGATTTTCTCGCCGTGTGGCTTAGGCCTTATTGTACCACACAGCAGGTACAGTAATAGGGACACATACAGCAGCGGCTCAGTATTGGGTGAATCAGTAGGATGAGGACTTTGTGCAGGCCAGGGATAGATGAGGACAGGGCTGGAAATGCGAGAAATCAAATGTTTCTTTGTTGTAATCTTTGCAGATGAGTCGTGACTGGAAGAAATGTCATGGCGGTCTGGGCTAGATGGAAGAGACGGGGAAAGTGAGCGATCCCATTAGAAAGAACATCAACTGTAAGTCATCACCTATAACTGTAATTTAATATCTTGTATGTTCTGCTGGACTGGTATGACTCGCCCACCCCAGGGCTATGGGACACCCGGTGCCGGGCCGGACTATTCCGGGGGGTAGTCAGTGGTGGCGGGGCCTGACTCCGTGACCCTGGCGGGAGTCAATTAATATGTCTTCACTGGGGGTGCTCAAAGTTTATATTATTCGTGACGCCACCTGTGGTTTGCGGCTATTAAGCCGCCGCTGCTGTATGGGGCCTCTGGGGCTGATGAAATGGCAGCTTGGATGGTTCTGCTCCCCACAGGTGGAGCGGTACCCCGGGGCAACAGTTGGTGCTTATTACAGTCTATGCAGTGATGGAAGTCTATGCAATGATGGAAGTCTATGCAGTGCAGATGAAATAACAGAGGCAACACCAAGGGTGCAGTTTCAAGTTGTTTACTCACAATTCCTGGTTTATGGCGCACTGTGCCTTTGGACGGCTGGAACCCCCTGTCAGGGACCTCCGCTGATCCCGGGTAGATCTGGGAGTGAAAGCCGGTGCACCCTTCTATTGTGTTCCTCTCTTCAGCTGTCTTCTAAGCCTTGCCTTTGCTGGATGAACCTGGCTTGGCCTCCACTACAGCCTCCGGATAAGGGGCTAGCCTAGCTGGAACTTCACCCTCTCCCCAGAGGTTCTGCAGTGGGCTGTGGCCTTGGGCGCTTGCAGCCACCCTGGACCTCGTTTTTTTTACTTTTGGAATTGACTTCTCTTCCTCCAGTTTCTAGGGACCGTCCCCTGTCTGCAGCTTGATCCCTCCACCTGATCTTTCTGTGGAACAGGACCTGTGCTTGAAAGCGGTTCAGTGGCCCTGGAATCCCTTCTGTATTTCTCTGCTGTGGTGTCACCTGGGTCTCCACCAGGAAGCGTCACTTTCTCCTTCTTGCTCCTGACTTACTAGAGCTCTTCTCTTCTCACTCCTCTCAGCTCTCCTCCTTACTTCAGCTCCTCTCAACTAACAACTCCAACTGACTACACTTGACCTTCCTATCTCTACTCTACACTTGGCTGGCTCCTCCCACCTACCCAGTTGCTAAGCCCTGCCCTATGGGAGCAGGGATGGGTCTTACAGCCCCCCAGAATGCAGCCTGGGGGGGTTGCTGCCACTGTCCCTGGTCCCTGTGTGTGCCTAACAATGGGTGTAGTGCAAATTTACCTATGGACCGGCGTTTACCCCCTTCCTTACTCAGGATGGGACATCACACCTCTGGCTGGGGTGCAATGTTCCTGTGGCGACGGAAGCCTCAGGGGCGCTACAGGTACATAACACTATGTGATCACCATATAGCGGTAATATCAGTGTCAGTCTTTATATAGAGATTGATTTCCAATAACAGGGCTGTCATCTGCTGAGGTTCCCCTGTATCCACGATTAGGGTGCACCACTGTAGTTGTTACCACGGTTACCTGCTTAGGGGCCCATTTAGGTGTTTTGCCCTCTCTGAGCTGAACCTTGATGCCTCTGATGCTAAATAAATATTCGACCGACAAAAATCTCTCGTGCATGGTCAACTTTAGATTCTTCATGGAAACTGGTGCCAGAAATTGAGATACCTTACATAAAACATGTCTTTCCACAGTAAAAAGGATGGCAGCGACTTCTGAGGGAGGAAAAAGAAAGCTCTACTGGGAGGATTTTTTTCTGTCAGCTTCTTCCTATATTGTCAGATTTACTGCCAGTTACTTCCTTTACAAGAGAATCAAGGAACAAGTCTGTGACACAAGCAGCGGACTGCCATAAGGGTTCCAGGAACTGACTGGAATATATATTGTCAAGGACAAATTTACTTGGGGATTTAGACTGGACAACCCCTTTAACCTTATCACTGCAGACTGTCATGATATGTGTAATTTAACATTTATTAAGAAGGGTTAATGAGCTTCATAAAGAGTGTGACTGTTGCAAATAGCTTGATACAGAATAAAGGGTGTGCTCCTAGAGCAAGTACAGTTAGGGGTACTTTGCACGCTGCAACATCGCTAATGCGATATCGTCGGGGTCAAATCGAAAGTGACGCACATCCGGCGCCGGTAACAACGTCGCAGCGTGTAAAGCCTAGATGCGCCGATAAACGATCGCAAGAGTGCCGAAAATCGGTGATCTGTGTAGCATCGGTCATTTTCATAATGTAGCACCAATAGGAGATACGATGTTGTTCCTCATTCCTGCGGCAGCACACATCGCTGTGTGTGAAGCCGCAGGAGCGAGAACATCTCCTTACCTGCCTCCACCGGCTATGCGGAAGGAAGGAGGTGAACGGGATGTTTATGTCCCGCTCATCTCCGCCCCTCCGCTTCTATTGGCCGCCTGCTGTGTGACGTCGCTGTGACACCGCACGACCCGCCCCTTTAGGAAGGAGGCGGGTTGCCGGCCAGAGCGACGTCGCAGGGCAGGTAAGTGCGTGTGAAGCTGCCATAACGATAATGTTCGCTACGGCAGCTATCACAAGATATCGCATGTGCGACGGGGGCAGTGTCGCAACGTGCAAAATACCCCTTAGATTGTAACTATTATCTGTTAATAAGTAATATCTTTGCAGATGAGTCGTGACTGGAAGAAATGTCATGACGGTCTGGGCAAGATGGAAAAGACGGGGAATGTGACTGATCCCATCAGAAAGAATGTTAGCTGTAAGTCACCTATAACTGTAATTTATAGTTCTTTCCCAGTGGGTAAAACATTTCCCTGCCTGTAAAATAATATTTTACATCACAGAAAGAATCAGCTGTGACCCCATGCTGTCCTATTTATATATTTTTTTCTTTTCTCCACAGGCCAGCAGCTGTAGTATGATCAGACCATGTTCCTGGATGGTCAGACACATTCATTACACAGGATATAGCAGGGGCACACATATAAGTTTACACTGACAGGCAAAATGGTAACAATGTGTTAAACATTTGACTTTCAGGCTCCATATCTCACCATACACTACACCTCAGATCATGAAACTGCCTTCATGCTACAGACAATCATCTTGGCTATCTCATACATAAATTTGACTTGTAATTTAGCATATGATTAGTTATGCAGATTTTGTCTAAGTCACTGAATTGTTACCGTTTTGCTTCTAAAAACTTAAATTTGTATTATTTTGTTAGTATTTTGTAAATCCACTTTTGGCTTTCAACACTGCCTCAACCCTGGGCATGCTGTTGATCAGATTCAAGCATGTTTGACCAAAATCTGATCCCAGGTCTCTTCTACGTGTTCCCAATGTTTGTGTATACTGGTCGACTCACTTGGGTATATATACAGATTTTTCTTCACCTCACCAAGTGTTTGATTGGGTTAAAGTTTGGGGACTGTGGGGGCCAAATCTACACCTTTACTACATTGTCATTATATAGTTTCTTCAATATCAATGTATGTTCCACGTAGTTGTCCTGCTGGAACACTGTCGTCCTTTTCATACTCAGTGTTTGCTCTGGCCTCTATCTGGTTGTCATCTTGTATTGCTGTGCAGAAACCTGGTGGGTCTCTAGTGTAGTAATACACTTCAGCTGAATGTACGTCCGAGGAACACACATCCAACTGAAATATGCGATGACGGGCCCCCTTCATCCCTGGATCTGGTCACGATTGTGATCGCAATCATTATGCTTTTCGTGCTCCCGGCTGGCACCAATAAAAATAAAAATATCATCTCATCCTCCAAAAACAAGCCCCTTCTCTGCTGGAGCTAAGCAATGTAAGGATGGAACACAGCAGCCCCCTACAGGTCTTACTAGACAAGTACTAAGCTTGATCTCCCATCCAAGTGAATTTACCAGTATTCACTCAACAGCCATGAAGCAATGTATGGTATTGCTGTATACAGCCCGTACATCGCTTAGGTTAGTTGCACACTGTCTGTGCACCTAGCCTACGGTATACGTCTGGAAACTTTTCCAGACATATACTGTAACATCACAGTGGCCAATCATTTACCAGACGCAGGCTAAAAGTGTGATCTTTCAGCCTCCGTCTGGCTCGCATCTACTTATGTAATTGTATGAGTGCAGCAATACAGTAGTGCAGCGCCCCTGAGGCTTCAGGCGCCACAGGGTACTGCACCTCCATTAGGGTGTAGTACTTATCCTAGGTCCAGGGGAGGTCGGTACCGGTTTCCATTCACACAGTAACAGTGGGTTGCCCTCCCCAATGGGGACTGGGCCAGGGTCGGGTCACATTAGGGGGTCACTACAGCAGTTGGGTTTACAGGATGCCACCGCACCAGGGGCTCCCCGATCCACTGGAACTGGGGACTCAGGGTCAGGGAGAAGCAACCACCAGGGGGAGTCAGGAGCACACAGTGGGAAGAGCAGGATGACCTAGTGAGAATAGTGAACCGGCTTGTGGCAGCGGCTGGGGGCAACAGCTCGGAACACACAACACAACTACAGCAGAGGAGAACTGCAACAGACACAGAGCAGAGCAGATGTGCCACAAGCAGCTCTGTGGGCCAAGGCGTTCAACACAGTCGCTGGACAGATGCAGGCGGCTGCTTCCACAGGATCGGCACTGTCGGGGTACAGAACCCTAGGGCAGATATACTCTACATTGTCTACCAACTCTGCAAGGGTCGCGGGACCGGTAGGAAAGCCACCAGATCTGTCCCACCGAGTCTCCAGCCAAATAGCATTTAGGATCCACGGCTGAGGTCTTGGACCAACCCCACAAAAGAATCGCGCTATCAGCATACAGAACGGGACACTTTACTGACACCGGGATCCCCAAGTGCTTCACGCCACGGGGGTCCGATACTTAGTGCAACAAATAAGGAAGAGCCTACAGGCTAACACACACCAGACTTCACCTTTCATGGATCCAGGATCGGCTGGAGCCCATCGTGGAGGAGAATGGTACTCTGGGGCAGCGCCTGAACTACATGTGGGTAAAAGACCTGGAACCGCAGCCCCTGTCTCTGCCTCTCCTTCACTGTCACCGTGCGCTGTGGCGCCAATGGGGACTACCACCACTCTCGTCTGTCCTCCATCATTCTCCCCGGGGTAACCCGCTCCGCCTGTGGGGAGTGACACCATCCCGGCTGCAACCTTCACCATCAGCCCTGGAGAGCAGCATCGGCAGCGGCGGCCCATACCTGGCCGCGTACCACAGGTGGCGTCACGATTTAAAAAGACTTTCCTCACCGTCACTACCACCCCTGTCCTCCATCCTAACTCTCATCCAAAGCCATCCTTCCCCTTCTGTACGTCTCGGGGTCATGAAACTGGGTTAGGTCAGCCGTGATGACGCAGAGGATCTGCACCCCAAGCTCGGCGATGTGTCGGGTAAAAACCCCTTGACCCTGGGGTGTTACAGTAGGAAATATGCAAAGATATTTATACCATGCAGTATACATCTCTTTACAGTGGGATCCTATGGTGGATGGATATTCATACTGAGTCCTGACAGTGTAATGTGATGGGCGCATACCTACTGAGCGTATGCAAGTGTTTGCCAATGGAATGTGAACCTAGCCTTAAATCAGGCTGCTGCCGGAGGACTTTCAGCTGATCGTGAGAGAGACGGACTCTCACTGATTCTATAATTGGTTGAGTTTGTCAATTTTTAGGTCCTGAATAACCTTTTTAACAATCTGTGAGGAGAGGGAAAAACGGAAGTGTGAACACAGAAAATTGTCAGGTCAAGAAGTAATTAAAAAGCATTATACATTAAGAGACTCTTGGCAATACAAACAGAATGATTCAGAGGATACAACAAAGACACTCAAAATACTGACCCTCAGTGATGTCATTGTAAGTTGGTTCCAAGTTTCCTTGTCTAATACAAAAACAATGGTGTTGGCCAAACCATGAAGTGGAGCACTCATCACATGCAGTAATGTGAGGATAAACACGGGATGACTTGGGTAGAAGGCGTTATGGATTCTAGAAGATGAATCAAAAATACATGTAAAAAATTAATTGCATTGAATAACTGAACTGTTTTTTATCTAAGATAAGTCGTATAGGTCTTACAAGAGATAGTAAATAACATATACTGTCAAGGCCAAAAGTTTTGGCACCCTTGAAATTATTCCAGAAAAAGATATTTCTCCCAGACAATGCAGTAAAGGCCCCGTCACACGCTACGATATATCTAACGATATGTCGGCAAGGTCATGGAGTTTGTGACGCACATCCGGCATCGTTAGAGATCTTGTAGCGCATGACATCTCCGAATGACTGTTAACGAGCAAAAATACTCACCTTATCGTTGCTCTTTGACACGTCGTTCATTTTCATAATGTCGTTCCTCCTTCTGTGCGCTGGTTGTTCATCGTTCCCGAGGCAGCACACATCGCTACGTGTGACACCCCGGGAACGACGAACACAGCTTACCTGCATCCCGCCAGCAATGCGGAAGGAAGGGGGTGGGCGGGATGTTATGTCCCGCTCCTCTCCGCCCCTCCACTTCTATTGGGCGGCCGCTGTGTGACGTCGCTGTGACGCCTTACGTCCAACCCCCTTCAGGAAGAGGATGTTCGCCGCCCACAGCGACGTCGTTAGGGAGGTAAGTATGTGTGACGGAGGTTAACGACTTTGTGTGCATTGGGCAACAAATTGCCCATGACGCACAAATGACAGGGGCGGGTGCAATCGCTCATGTGATCGCAAGATATATCGATGCGTGTGACGGGGCCTTTACACTTGTTTTGTTATACACATTTATTTCCTTTGAGGAAAACAGGCAAGCTGAGGAAAACAGGCAAGTTGGACATAATTTCACACAAAACCCCCAAAATAGGCTGCAAAAAATTGTTGACACTCTTAATATTTGGTTGCACACCATTTGGAATAAATAACTGCAGTCAATCGCTTCCTATAACCATCAGCAAGCTTCATACACCTCTCACCTGGAATTTTGGACCACTCTTCTTTTGCAAACTGCTCTAGATTCCAGGTCTCTCATATTTGAAGTGTGCCGTCTCCCAAAAGCAATTTTAAGATCTTTTTACAGGTGTTCAATTGGGTTTAGATTTGGACTTATTGCTGGATATTTCAGAACTCTCCAGTACTTTGTTTGCATCCAGTTTTGGTTGCTTTTGGTATGTTTGGAGTCATTGTCTTGCTGAAAGACCCATGACATAATATGCAAACCCAGCTTTTTGACACTGGGGATTACATTGGGACCCAAAATCCTTTGGTATTCTTCAGATTTCAGTTGAGGTACCAGTGCCAGAGGCATCAACACAACCCTAATACATCTCTGAACCTCCACCATATTTGACTGTAGGACTTTAGGGGTCCTCCTGGGTCTCCTGTCATAACATTATATTTCATTCAAATGTCAATGGATCGTTCTCGCTGATACTGATGCACCCTGAGCTTGCAGGATCGCTTGAATTTCTTTGGAACTTGATTGGGATTGCTTACCCATCAGACTATCCTGCGTTTCAACCTTTCATCAATTTTTCCCTGACATCCACGTGCAGGGAGATTAGCTACAGTGCCACGGGTTGTCAACTTATTGATTATGTTACACACCGTGGCCAAAGGAACATCAAGATCTCTAGAGATGGACTTATAACCTTACAATTGTTAATATTTTTCTACAATATTGGTTCTCAAGTCTTCAGACAGTTCTCTTCTTCTCTTTCTGTTCTCCATGCTTAGTGTGGCACACAGACTGAAAAGATTGAGTCAACTTCTCCCCTTTTTGTCTGGTTTCAGGTGTGATTTTCATATCACCCACACCTGAAACTTGCCAGAGGTGAATTTGAATGAACATCAAATGCTTGAAATAAAGTTGTTTACCCACAATTTTGGAAAGGTGACAACAATTTTTTTCTGGTCCATTTTGGGGGTTTTGTATGATATGTCCAATTTGCCTTTTTTCTGTTTTTTTTTCTGTTTTTCCAATACACACAAAGGAAATAAACATGTGTATAACAAAATGTGTACTTGCAATATATTGCTGGGGGAAATACTTCATCCTCTTGCACAATTGCAAGAGTGCCAATGCTTTTGGCTGTGATTGAAAAAAAAAAAAAAAGATCCCTATACTAGAGAGCTTATGATCTTTCCTGAAAAATAAACTTTTTTCTTATTGATTAACCTGTGCAAAGTTCTGCAGGGAAGAGGTGATGGCTGTGATGTGTGATGTCTAGATACCCAAATGCAGAACTATGCTATATTCCATCCTGATCTGTTACCAGTTATAAATGGGGTTAAGTAGACAAATAAATCCCAGCAAAACGTTTCCTGAAAAATTGAATTGCCTTGTTGCCAACAACAGGGGGCCTGTTGAGGAGAAGTCTGTGTGTGTGTGTGCACGTGCGTATATATGTATATATATATATATATATATATATATATATATATATATATATATATATATATATATATATATATATATATATATATATATATATATATATAAATATATATATATATATATATATATATATATTTACATATATATATATAAATATATATATATATTTTTATATATATATATATATATATGTATATATATATATATATATATATATATATATATATATATATATACATATATATATATATATATATATATATATATATATATATATATATATATATATATATATATATATATATACACAGCTCTGGCAAAAATTAAGAGACCACTGTAAAATTGTCAGTTTTTCTGAATTTTCTCTTTATAGGTATATTTTTGAGTAAAATGTAAATTGTTCTTTTATTCTATAAACTACTGACAACATGTATCCGAATTTCCAAGCAATAAATTTTGTATTTATTTTCTGAAAATGAGAAATGGTTAAAATAACAAAACAATGCATTGCTTTCAGACCTCAAATAATGCAAAGCAAACATGTTTATAATAATTTAGATACAAAAATATTAATAACTAATAACTCAGGAAGAGTTCAGAAATCAATATTTTGTGGAATAACCATGATTTTAAATCACAGCTTTCATGTGTCTTGGCATGCCCTCCACCAGTCTTTCACATTGCTATTGGGTGACCTTTTTGGGTGGCAAAGCAAAAGCCATATCTGAGACTGGCTAATAAAAGGAAAAGATTAATATGGGCAAAAGAACACTGACAGAGGAAGATTGGACAAAAGTGTCATGGACAGACGAATCGAAGTTTGAGGTGTTTGGATCACACAGAAGAACATTTGTGAGATTCAGAACTACTGCAAAGATGCTGGAAGAGTGCCTGACGCCATCTGTCAAGCATGGTTGAGGTAATGTGATGGTCTGGGGTTGCTTTGGTGCTGGTAAAGTGGGAGATTTGTTCAATGTAAAAGGGAGTTTGAATAAGGAAGGCTATCACTCCATTTTGCAACGCTATGCCATACCCTGTGGACAGCGCTTGATTGGAGCCAATTTCATCCTACAACAGGACAATGACCCAAAGCACACCTCCAAATTATGCATGAACTATTTAGGGAAGAAGCAGGCAGCTGGTATTCTATCTGTAATGGAGTGGCCAGCCCAGTCACCAGATCTCAACCCTATAGAGCTGTTGTGGGAGCAGCTTGACCGTATGGTACGCAAAAAGTGCCCATCAAGCCAATCCAACTTGTGGGAGAGGCTTCTGGAAGCATGGGCTGCAAAATATCTCAGATTACCTCAGCAAATTAACAGCTAGAATGCCAAAGGTCTGAAAAGCTGGAATTGCTGCAAAGGGAGCGTTCTTTTACGAAAGCAAAGTTTGAAGGAGAAAATTATTATATCACGTAAAAATCATTATTTGTAACCTAGTTAATGTCTGCACTATATTTACTAATCATTATGCAACTCATTTGATAAATGAAAGTATGATTTTTCATGGAAAAGACAAAATTGTCTGGGTGACCCCAAACTTTCGAACTGGACACCTCTTATCATTCAAAGAGTTTTCTATATTTTCATGACTCTGAAAATTGTAGATTTACATTGAAGGCATCAAAACTATAAATTAACACATGTGGAGTGAAATACTTAACAAAAAAATGTGAAACAACTGAAAATATGTCTTATATTCTAGGTTCTTCAAAGTAGCCACCTTTTGCTTTGATTACTGCTTTGCACACTCTTGGCATTCTATTAATGAGCTTCAAGAGGTAGTCACCAGAAATAGTCCAACAGTCTTGAAGGAGTTCCCAGAGATGCTTAGCACTTGTTGGCCCTTTTGCCTTCACTCTGCGGTCCAGCTCACCACAAACCATCTCGATTGGGTTCAGATTTGGTTACTGTGGAGGCCAGGTCATCTGGCGTGGCACCCCATCACTCTCCTTCTTAGTCAAATAGCCCTTACACAGCCTGGAGGTGTGTTTGGGGTCATTGTCCTGTTGAAAAATAAATGATGGTGCAACTAAACGCAAACCGGATGGAATAGCATGCCGCTGCAAGATGCTGTGGTAGCCATGCTGGTTCAGTATGCCTTCAATTTTGAATACATTCCCAACAGTGTCACCAGCAAAGCACCCCCACACCATCACATGTCCTCCTCCATGCTTCACGGTGGGAGCAAGGCAGGTAGTCTCTATCCATGCACCTTTTCTGCGTCACACAAAGACACGGTGGTTGGATCCAAAGATCTCAAATTTGGACTCATCAGACCAAAGTGCAGATTTCCACTGGTCTAATGTCCATTCCTTGTGTTCTTTAGCCCAAACAAGTCTCTTCTGCTTGTTGCCTGTCCTCAGCAGTGGTTTCCTAGCAACTATTTTACAATGAAGGCCTGCTGCACAAAGTCTCCTCTTAACTGTTTTTCTGTAGATTTGTCTGCTGCTAGAACTCTGTGTGGCATTAACCTCGTCTCTAATTTGAGCTGCTGTTAACTTGCGATTTCTGAGGCTGGTGACTCGGATAAACATATCCTCTGCAGCAGAGGTGACTCTTGGTCTTCCTTTCCTGGTCATGTGAGCCAGTTTCTTTGTAGCGTTTGATGGTTTTTGCCACTGCACTTGGGGACACTTTCAAAGTTTTCCCAATTTTTCGGACCTTCATTTCTTAAAGTAATGATGGCCACTCGTTTTTCTTTACTCAGCTGCTTTTTTCTTGCCATAATACAAATTCTAACAGTCTATTCAGTAGGACTATCAGCTGTGTATCCACCAGATTTCTGCAAAACACAACTGATGGTCCCAACGCCATTTATAAGGCAAGAAATCCCACTTATTAAACCTGACAGGGCACACCTGTGAAGTGAAAACCATTTCCGGTGACTACCTCTTGAAGCTCATCAAATGCCAAGAGTGTGCAAAGCAGTAATCAAAGCAAAAGGTGGCTACTTTGGAGAACCTAGAACCTTTGTTAAGTATTTCATTCCACATGTGTTAATTCATAGTTTTGATGCCTTCAATGTGAATCCACAATTTTCAGAGTCATGAAAATAAAGAAAACTCTTTGAATGAGAAGGCATGTCCAAACTTTTGGTCTGTACTGTATATATATATATATATATATATATATATATTACAGGGCCGGATTATAGGCGGGGCAGACGGGGCTCCAGCCCAGGGGCCCCCACCAAAAGAGCTTCTAAGGGGGCCCCCACCATACTTGGCACCTGTCAGCATTTTTTTTCTTCACACCCTCTCCCCCTCCGTAAAAACAGTCTAATAAATCAGCTGTGTTTTCGGGGGGGGGGGAGGCGCGGGGTGTTGAAGCACCGCTATTTATTTGTATCTGCGTCTTTAAGACGCAAAAACAAACTGCGGGCACAGGACGCTGATTGACACCGGAAGTACCAGCGGCCACTAGTACTTCCGGGGTCAGGTGTGCTAACGCTCCCTGCTATGTGCTACGGCCGTACCCAGCGAGGGGCGGGCAGCTGCCCCCCCTCCCCTCCCCCTCCCTAGAAGCAGGGGCACGGTGTAGTGCGCCGCTGTATCTGCTGTCCCCGCTGCGCTCCTCTACACTGTGTGCATGCCAGGCACACTAGCAGGAGGCAGCGCGCTGTGCTCTGTCGGCTCTGCTGTGTGCTGTGCTCGGCATGCACCCAGTGCAGAGGAGCGCAGCAGAGCCGATGACCGAAGCTTCCTCTTTCCGTTCCTATTCAAATGTATTTGCATCTTTCAGACGTAAATACATTTGAACAGCGCGCCGGGACTGGGCCCCGCCCCCGACGTGCAGCAACGTGATGAGATCAGCACCTTGCTGACGTCATCACAGTGCTGCAGGCGCCACACAGGGGACAAGAGGAAGCGAGCGCTCCATGAAGGAGCTGAAGAGACAGGTGTAATTAATGGGGATGAGTGAGGAGGGGCTGAGGACACAACGGGGAACATTTGTGAAGGAACACAGCTCTGTGACAGGCAGAGGAGGAGTACTGTATTCCAAGGGAGAGGGAGGAGTGTGTAGTGATGGGGCAGTGTAATTTGTGTGTGTAGGGGGTGATGAGGGTTGTATTGTGTGTGGGGGGAGGGGTAATGGAGGGTGCATTGTATCGTGTGTGTGGGGAAGGGTAATGGAGGGTGCATTGTATTCTGTGTGGGGGAGGGTTAATGGGGGGGGGAATTGTATTGTATGTGGGGGGAGGGGTAATGGGGGGGTGCATTGTATTCTGTGTGTGTGTGAGAGAGAGGTGATGTGGGGTGCATTGTGTGTGTGTTTGTGAGGTGATGTGGGGTGTATTGTGTGTGTGAGAGAGGTGATGTGGGGTGCATTGTGTGTGTGTTTGTGAGGTGATGTGGGGTGCATTGTGTGTGTGTTTGTGAGGTGATGTGGGGTGCATTGTGTGTGTGTGAGTGAGGTGATGTGGGGTGCATTGTGTGTGTGTGAGGTGATGTGGGGTGCATTGTGTGTGTGTGTGTGTGTGTGTGTGTGTGAGGTGATGTGGGGTGCATTGTGTGTGTGTGTGTGAGGTGATGTGGGGTGCATTGTGTGTGTGTGTGAGGTGATGTGGGGTGCATTGTGTGTGTGTGAGGTGATGTGGGGTGCATTGTGTGTGTGGTGGGGTGCAGTGTGTGTGTGTGTGGGGGGGTGCATTGTGTGTGTGTGTGTGTGTGTGTGTGTGTGTGTGTGTGAGTATTGTGTGTGTATTGTGTGTGTGTGTGTGAGGTGATGTGGGGTGCATTTTGTGTGTGTGTGAGGTGATGTGGGGTGCATTGTGTGTGTGTGTGTGTGTGTGAGGTGATGTGGGTTGCATTTTGTGTGTGTGTGTGTGTGTGTGGTGATATGGGGTGCATTGGGTGTGTGTGTGTGTGTGTGTGTGTGTGTGGTGATGTGGGGTGCATTGTGTGTGTGTGGTGATGTGGGGTGCATTTTGTGTGTGTGTGTGTGGTGATGTGGGGTGCATTGTGTGTGTGTGGGGTGATGTGGGGTGCATTGTGTGTGTGTGTAGGAGGTGATGTGGGGTGCAGTGTGTGTGTGTGGGGGGGATGCATTGTAGTGTGTGGTGATGTGGGGTGCATTGTGTGTGTGTAGGAGGTGATGTGGGGTGCATTGTGTGTGTGTAGGGGGGCATTGTAGTGTGTGTGTGTGTGTGTAGGGGGCACATTGTAGTGTGTGTGTGTGTGTCAGAGCTGTGTGTGTAAGAAGCAGTACTGTGTGTGTATATATGAATTAGAGCAGTCTGTGCGCCCCCCCCCCAGAACTATATGGGTCCCCCAGAGCGCTATGTCACCCATCGCAGTAATGAGTACACCACCAAAGCTGTTTGCCACTCCAGTAACGTCTATGCCCCCTGCCCCTCCTGTAATGTATATATTGTAGCGCCCAGCCCCTCCTGTGATGTAAATACAGCAGTGCTGTCAGTGTGCAGTCATGTCTGTTAGTGACAGCCATCGTGAAACACAGCCACATGTCCTGAAGGAGCTGGACGGAAACAAGCGGGAGAGGTGAGTGAGGCTGCTGGCGATTTCCCCATATTAATACCTGTAAAGGCTCATGCACACGTAACTGCTGAATATTCTGCAGCGATTTGACAGCACATGTGCGCGTCAAATCGCTGCAGAAACACTGCATAATGGATGCAGTTTTTCTGTACAGAAAATCCGATTTCATGCGCTATGGCTGCTTCCCCCACCATAGACAGAGTGGGAGCTGCATCCATAGCGCACGGAATAATTGACATGCTCATTTTATGAATGCACGGATTTGGGTCAACATTTTAGCATCTAAATCGCTGCATTCAAAAAAGCTACGTGCGCACGTATCATGTACAATCTACATAGATTGTATAGGGGACGCAGGACGCATGCATTTACACTGCAGTGCTATACGCAGTGTAAATGCATGGAATTACGCAACGTGCGCATGAGCCCTAATGCGTCTGTGTCTGCATGTATGTCAGTGTATATGACTGTGCATATATTTGTCTGTTTATATGTATTTTTCTGAATTTGTCTTCAAATATGTATATGTATGCCTGTATGTGTGCGTGTCTGTGTGTGGATGGGGCCCACTGAGACTCTTTCACCCGGAGGCCACAAAAACCTGGAGCCGGCCCGGGCTGCCTTAACATTGGGATCAATAAAAAATGTGAGTAAAGTTTTACACGCTACAATATATATAACGATGTGTCACGTCGTAAGTGACGCACATCCGGCATCGTTAGTGATATTGTAGTGTGTGACAGCTACGTGCGACCCTGATTGTGCGTTAAAACGTTGATCGCTGACACGTCGTTCATTTTCTAAAAATTGAACGTCTGGTTGTTCATCGTTCTTGAGGCAGCACACATCGCTTCGTGTGACACCCCGGGAATGATGAACTGCAGCTTACCTGCATACTGCCGGCAATGCGGAAGGAAGGAGGTGGGCGGGATGTTTACGCCCCGCTCATCTCCGCCCCTCCGCTTCTATTGGCCGACCGCTGTGTGACGTTGCTGTGACGCCGAACGTCCCTCCCACTCCAGGAAGTGGATGTTCGCTGCCCACAGCGAGGTTGTTTGGAAGGTACGTGTGATGGGGGTAATCGTTTGTGCGACACGGGCAACAAATTGCCTGTTCCGCACATACGATGGGGGCGTGTGTGATCGCATACGAGATCGAAATGTGTAAAGCAGCCTTAACTCTACTTTCCGTGTATAAGTGACGGCTGTGAGTGATCCTGGACTGTGTCTGTATTGTAGTACTGTAAATCTGAATGTGGCAGAACAGGATAAATGTTCATTGGATTTCTATCTAAATGCTACAGTTCGCACTCTACTGTTATGGCTAAAAATGTTAACGTTATGGGGCCCCCACCAACCTTAATCCGGCCCTGTATATATATATTCAATCAGAAGTTCCCATCCCCCAGGCAAGCACACAGTGGAATGTCCAGCCAAAAGCAGAAGGACAATAGTGCATTTGCTGAAATCAGATTCAGCTAGAATGGGAGTGGGGAACTTTAGTTCAATTGGTGTGGAACATCCCCCACACATGGGATTGAACCTGCCACTGTTTCTGTGGGCTTAAATAGACTGAGCACACATGCTCTCTCTCTCTCATTCTTTTGGACCACCGGCATCATGACAAGCATGACCCTGGAATTGTAGATTCCGGCCAAAATTAAGCACCCACACCCCTTTTCCAATTTCCCCTTATCCGCTAATAACCACTCAGACGCCAATTTAACTTTTGGATAATTTTGGTCATAGCAGCCATTTATTAAACAAATACATAACATGTAAAAATTTGCATTGTGGTAAGGTCCTTGAAGCTAAAACCCTGGTGATTCACATAACCAAGCCATATAACCAAATTGCTCCCAGCCGTTACCCACACTGGCTCAGGAGCACCAAAGTGTAAGGGTTATTCCTTCATTAACCACCAAAAACACCCACGGGGGCCCCGACATACCCCGTCGGGATCCCCCAAAAATCACCAGGTGACCAACCATTCTGCCAATGAGGGGATCCATACCCGGATGGGTTCCCCGAACCAATTTAGAACCAACTTCAAGGACCCACCAATAAACCTGCCACCAGGCCACTACGACCCGATAAACTTCCATACCGCCCCCACAAAACTTGCAGCTCATTGCGAACTCAAAAACTTTAGGGAGGGCGGGTGGGACTCTCACTGGTGTCCCAGAGCGGGAAAAGTGCCGCTCCTCCCCCAGCTTCACCTTTTAACTGTACCCTGACTTACTCCCCGCCCCTACCCGTGACACCATGACCTCCACTCCAATCAGTGTCATGCTGGCCTCCACACATGCCCGGGGGGAGGGGGGGTCAGTGCTCCGGCCATTCTTGACCCTGGAATTGTAGATTCCGGCCAAAATTAAGCACCCACACCCCTTTTCCAATTTCCCCTTATCCGCTAATAACCACTCAGACGCCAATTTAACTTTTGGATAATTTTGGCCATAGCAGCCATTTATTAAACAAATACATAACATGTAAAAATTTGCATTGTGGTAAGGTCCTTGAAGCTAAAACCCTGGTGATTCACATAACCAAGCCATATAACCAAATTGCTCCCAGCCGTTACCCACACTGGCTCAGGAGCACCAAAGTGTAAGGGTTATTCCTTCATTAACCACCAAAAACACCCACGAGGGCCCCGACATACCCCGTCGGGATCCCCCAAAAATCACCAGGTGACCAACCATTCTGCCAATGAGGGGATCCATACCCGGATGGGTTCCCCGAACCAATTTAGAACCAACTTCAAGGACCCACCAATAAACCTGCCACAACGAGGGCACCTTGATAACCTTCAAGTGCCTGAGACCCCCCACAATAGCAAATCTCGCTCAATACCTCCCTGCAATCCAAGGGCCCACAATCAATCCCTACTGTATTCAAATGTACCCCATCCGCCTACCAAAATCCGTCATCCTCCTGCTCCAGCTCAAAATGCCGAGCTGCAACTCCCGCGTTGCAGCCCACACGTTTTTGAGATAACCCCATTAACCTTCACCCGCACCTCATTCAGCTTCTCCACAGACCATGCTTTCCGCCCAAACCCTTCTTGGAACCATGTCCCACCACACAATTGTCACTCCTGGAAAAGACACCCATAACCGCAACAAGTCAAGCTTAATATCTTTATCAAAATGTGAAAAAAACGCTCACCCAAATAAGTTCCTCGACGCGTAAAACCAAAATGTCAGGGGGCCTGCCCAAATGGGCATAGTTATGCACCCCCTGCAACACCGTATTCTACCCCATACCCCTGATCCCAAGCCATCCAACAAGAGCCCTATCCCTCTGACTAAACTAGCTGTCTCCTGTTTCTTCTCGTATCTGCTCTCTGTGCTCCCCAATACACATTAAAATGGCCCAGGATCCAGACCAGGCAAGAAAAAGGGGGGGGGGCCCTGGAAAACAAAGCACTAACAAAAATACCAAGTAGCTCCAATACAAACACAAAGAATGACACCCCCCCCCATGCCCCCTCTATCAGAACCAGTCTTCCGATCAATTGCCCATGAAAACCATTGCGAACCCACGACTTACAACGCTGAGACTTCCATCGACCAATCTGTTTAACTGTCTCGGCAGGGAGACCACACTCAGAGGTTTCCATCGCCGCCCCAATACGAAAAGAATGCAACGCAAACATCCGAAACCAGCCCCAATGATCTCAAACATGCCCAAAAAACACTATGAACTAATATCTGGACAAAAAGACCCGTCCTCGAGACATAACAATGAGCCATCCTGACTCGGGTAGACCTTTGCAAAGCTCAAAACGTACTGCCAATGGCACATGCCTGATGCCGTAACTTTCCCTAAAGAACCCGCCTGCCTGCCCCCATTTGATCCGTTTTTGATTTCTGGATCCAAAACTCGATCCCCATGCTCCAAAATTAGGACGTCACTATTACCCAAGCTCCCCGGGGCACTTCATACTGGGAAATACCAATTCGCCAATACGCAAAGCCCCGAAAAACTGCCAACAAAAAGCCAACCGCAACAATGATACCTCAATGCCGATGTACAAACTACTCGCAATTCCCTACCCACACATTCCAATAAGCTAAATAACACAGGCCGACTACCATCACGCGGCCTACGGCCCCTATGCGAACCCTTCAATGCCTAAACTGCCCAACAAATTGTCAAATCCTGTACACCTCGCAACCAGAAATCGAATGCCAAAACTGCAATCAAATGACTCAACTTCGTGGAAGACCAACCTGTTATCGCCACTTCCCCCAATTTTCCCAGGAACAGTCCTAACTGGGAATCCTCAATCAGCATGCAACCACCCAACCACTACTCCCAGAGAACCCATGTGGCCTGATACGCCACCCACGTGGTACCAGCCAAACAGCCCGAATCAGTAGTCTTGCTGCTTGAAGACCACGCTCCAAAGCTGCGCAGGGGACTACAAGCTGCTGCCGTCCGCCTCTACCGCAAAATCCCGGAAACAATCTCACTGAAAACAAGAGAGGAAATCCGCTATTAGGCTCTCTATACCTGTTACCTGAGCTGCTGTGACACGTATTAATTTCCAAACAAAGACCAGCTGCCGCAACACCAGAACAACTTGTGGGAGAATATGCCGAGCCGTTATTAATCGCCAGCACCACCCCCATATTGTCACAGTTGAACCGGATCTACTTATTCGACAACTGGTCCCTCCCCAAATGAAGTGCGACCATCATTGGAAAAAATTTCCAACAGCGACACATTCCTTGTCAACCCCTCCGCCATCCAACTTTCTGGTCACCAATCCGCACATCACTGACCCTGAAAAAAGGCCCCGAAACCTGAGTCACCCGCAGCATCTGTAAACAATTCCAATTTGAAATTATCCACTACCTCATCCTTAAGCAACGAACGACCATTGTCCTGCTCCCCAAAAACTCTCCCCAAACCAACAAGTCCGCTCTATGTTCCGCCGACAAACGTATGTAGGGGTGAAGAGCAAGCACTACAGCTGTAGCGCAAGCTAGCCGACGTGAAAACTCGGCCCATTGACATTACCCGACATGCAAAATTAAATTTCCCCCAATAGTGATTGAACCTCCTTTAATTGTAATTTCCTAACCCGGCATGCCCTTGCTACCTCAACCTTAAGCGTGGCAACCTGTCGTCAGGAAGCCGAACCTCCCAAATCACTGAGTCAATTACAATGGCCAGAAAACAAATACAGGTATTTGGCCCAACAGTTTTTCCCCAGGTGCCAAAGGCACCCCAAAGCCTCTCGCTATCCATTCCATTGCTGGTGCCTGTGCCGAAACAGCCAATCCCACACACCAAAAATTCATCCCGGTAAGGTACCAGTGATGCCAAACCAGAAACATCACGACCCACCCATTCTAAAAAAGAACTAAAGGTTTCAACAAATGTACACGATACTGCACAACTCATTTGCAAGCAGGGGTCTCCAAAATAATCTCCCTTCCACAAACAACCCAATAACCGAACACATTGTGGATGAACCAGTAAGAGCCGGAAAGCTGCCTCAATATCTGTCTATTGCCATCAACACACCCCTCCCACAACTTTTTACCTACTTGTAGCCTCATCAAATGACGTATACACCACCTAACGAAGCTCAGCCAGTATACCATCATTCGCTGACCTACCCCTGGGATGAGACAAATGGTGGATTAGCCGAACTTTACCTGGCTCCTCCTTGGGCCCCACCCCGAATGGCGAAACCACAAAATTAGAAAAAGGTAGGAGGGTGACTAACTATGCCCCCCATTCTCCCCAACGCCACCTCCTTTCCTAACTTTCCCCCTACCACCGCCACATGTTGATATGCCGAGAGAGATTCCTGGTTGTCCCTGGAACTTCAAAAACAGGGGAAGGAATCCTGAAACCCTCCCCAAAACCCAACCTCCAACTTCAGCTTTGTCCCTATCAGGATCCCTATTTAGGTACGGAAGCATCGCAACTAAGCTCACCGGTGTCTGACCCTTGGACACCCCATGGGATGCTCCGTTACAGTGGGTGCAGAGGTGTCCAAACAACGGCAAGTGGCACCGAACTTGCATTCCCCCTCATTAACTTACCAACACGAACCTGACTTCTAGGACCCTGTCTGTCCGTACTGACCACTGACACCCCAGCTTTCTGACCGGCCGGGGAACCCGGCCCCGCCCTGAAATGACTGCCCATATCTGGCTGCCGCCATCACCCGCAACCACAAACCTATATCCTTCTGATCCCATCTTATGGATGGACGGCAGCCATCCTCTGATGACACTGCTCGTCATAACGGATCCAGGTCTACCCCCCATCAATCCTATAGGCCTCACCAATCGAGCCCATATAGCAAAACAAATGAAAACAATTCTCTGGCGCCTTTTCGCCAATTACTCTTGCCCAAACTGCAACGCCTGCAACCAATTAGCATATGTCTGAAAAATCAAGTGCCAGCGCCACTTCTCCACATCTACCTTCTTGCTATCGTCTTTTCCCCTTTTTCAAAATAAATTTTGCCACCTCCTTACTCTTTTCTGTTTGAACTGCCACTAATACTGGGGAAGAGATACTCCCAACTGTGGACTCACTAACCGCAATGACGGACGAATTAACCCAAGCCGCCACTGGCGCCGGGGTTTCCCTGGCCCCCAATCTGTGCCCCCAACTGGCGAATGCAACTTAAATTCTGACAACTCCCCACTTAACGCATTCCCCTTAACACCCGCTGGCACCCCCAATCCTAACCCCAGCTGACCTGTCACCCCCCCTTACTGTGTACCTGACCAGCATGTGAAGACAAACAAAACATAGAATCATACTCACCAAGCTGCACAAGGGTAGAGACCCCGCCAGCCGGACCTCCTGCATCCTGACGTCCCTCCGATCTAGCTTGACTTGGCTCCTCCCCTCTGACTCCGCTCCACTGGCTCTTGCAGCCGCACAGCCCGAGGCCCCAGAGGCCGCACATCCTGGACCCGTCGATCAGTGGCGCCGACAAAAGAGAGGGAGCTGCATATTCTCTTCAGGGTTCTCTGAGCGCAGCCCCCCCCCCGCCCCCGCTCCATGTGGCTCCTCTTCCAGACAGGGCCTCTGTAGCCTCAGGCCCTGAATGCCAGGCCCGATGTGTTGCCGACCGCCGCCGCCAGGCTTCGCCCACTTCACAGGGATCCTTCTGATGCATCGATGCTGCAGGGAGGAGGGGCTCAGGGCGCTCGGCAGGTACATCACCAGAGCGCCCCGCCGCACCGCTGACGTCACTCGCCGACAAGGCGGCAGCAGTCCCCGCCCCCAACTCCAGCGCAGGCCTGCCAACCGCCGCTGGGCCCAGCCGCCCGTTAGAATTCCTCACAGGCCGGGGCCTGCTGGACCTCGCAGCTCGCGGCGTCCGGCCTGGAGGGTCCCCGGAGGGGCTTCTGCGGCGACGCTGGGCCCTGGGAGTCAGGTCAGGTGACCGCCTCTCTGCCGGTCCAGACCTCCGGGGGCGCCGCTGTCGCAGGGGTGCAGTCCCTGCCCCCCCCCGGACTCCCACCGAAGATCCTTGCAACCAGGCTCTGCAGCCACCTGGGGGGATGGTCCCAGCAGCAGCTCTCAGCCGCTCCAGGAGCTGATCCACGGAGTCCATAGCAGGTACAGGGATGGGGACTCTCACTGGTGTCCCAGAGCGGGAAAAGTGCCGCTCCTCCCCCAGCTTCACCTTTTAACTGTACCCTGACTTACTCCCCCTCCCCTACCCGTGACACCATGACCTCCACTCCAATCAGTGTCATGCTGGCCTCCACACATGCCCGGGGGGAGGGGGGGTCAGTGCTCCGGCCATTCTTTCTGGGCTAAGTAACCTCTGGGACTCCTGCATGAATCCCACCTTTACCAAACCCTAACCTTATTCTGTATTATCCTTAACCATTGTTGCTGCACTGCTATTAACCCCCTAGGGATAGTTAGTGTAAGGTGGACTGTTATCTTGTGTGTTTTAAATAACGTGAGAGGGAAATATTATTAGGCAATTGTGGATTTTATTGAGTTCTATTGTGTGCTATTACTGTGTTTTTGTAGATAGTTGAAAATAAACTGAAGACTTGTGGTGTGCATAATAAATATTCTCTATTAGTACATGGTTTCACCACAGATAGTTGCCGTTCTTACATATATTGTAAAAAGAACAAAAAACAGGTAATTTATTAGTTGAATATTAATTATTAGTAGTTTTCATTAAAAATCTTCAACTTTTCTGTGTTCATAGCTCTTACACAGACTTATATGTCTCCTTGGTAACAGACCATGGAGAATCCCTATGTAGTCAATACCATGCTCCATTTTCTCCTAAAGCCTTATCTACCTACCAAATGTACAGTATGTTAGTAAAAATTACGAGACAGTAGAAAAGAAATATGACTGCAAAACCAAACGACACTGTTTGATTGTTGTCTGTTACCATGGAAACATGTAGGCCTCTATAGGTTCTATACTGGCTGTATAGCATTTCGTAGTCCACAAAGGAGCAGACATCCACTTTAAAGATTGTTAATTCAGCTGTGTTGATTTATGCCTGGATGTGGGTGTTCTGTCAGTATTTGCTGGGAAGCCAGTACATATCCTTGTTATTGCAAAGATTTGGCTTGCTTTTACTGCTTGGGCTTTGGCGCAGCCTACACTATTTAATGTCATTAGCCTTCAACAGTCTGATCCCTCCAAAGCCTTCCATCAATTCAATAATTAAAAACAAAGACACAACACTCCAAAAACATTTTCTGGAGCACAGCTATTCACAAATTTGTTGTGGCCATCAATCAAAATAAGCAGAATGAGCAAGTCAAGGACAGCCAATGTTTGAAGCGCGTGCAGAGATTCACGAAGACGGCTTAGTGTGTTCTGTATCTAGCTCTAAATCACTTTCTTCCCAATAGTGAGTAAAAATTCAGCTAGCTCTGTCATATATAAAACCATACAGCAGTCTAGGTGAATTAAACCCATAGTATTTTTTTTTATCTGCAATAGGTCTTATTCACACATGAACATGCATACACCTTGCCAGAATCCGACCAGACTGTTTCCGATGCGCTCAATGCAAGTGTATTGTGTGAGGCTGGATTGATGAGGGTCCAAAAGCTGGGACAGGCACCATTCAGTAGAACAGTGCACTTTTATCCTCAACAGAAAGGAGCAGCAGCTTGACCACCGCTCCATTTAGTATGAGGGCTGTCAAGTGCTTTGCTCAGCTTTTCCTGTTAACCCCATTGAGAATAAAATGAGGGTTCGTGCACATGTGCTGTCAAATCGCTGCAGAATATTCAGCAGTTATGTGCGCATGAACCCTTAGCCACATTTGCATATCAGTTTAATCACTGATTTTCTCAATTATGAAGGAATGGACTGGCTATGTAAAGGTATTGCAAGACTTGTGTTGGAAAGATCTAGATTCACATAAAAATTGTTTGGGGTGTTATTACCTACTGATTCCCTTTAAGCACCATAACTGACCAAAAAAATCACTAAAAGTGTTAATTTGGACCAGATATGACAAGCAGGAAAACAAGAAACAAACCCTGGTTGCATGCACAAGTTACTTTTGGCAAGTACACATTCAGCTGGCCAAGCTTGTGAAATGGCTTTGGCTCCTTCCTCACCTGAACTCTGGCATACCCTCTAGCTTCACATATGCCTAGAGTATTATCTAGCCAGAGTTGACATCAAATTTGGAAGCTGTCCAGGAAGCAAAATAATGAAAAATACACCTTCAATCCATCCTTACCAATCAAGACCTTAAGCTACTCATCTCCAGTATAAAGGAGACACATAAAAACGACTATGTTACATTGTGTTGCAAAGATTGAAGCTATTCCCTCACGAAATAACCTGGGAGCTCCGTAACGCGTAGGATTCCTTTTGAGCCCTCTGGCTTCTATACCTAACGTGACGTCACCTTCAGTGCCGCACTCTGCACCTTGCTGTCAGCTGGGAACTCTGATGGCCTAGGCGACACGGGCATGACATCACTTTAGAAGCGGACATGTGTGCCCCTGTACAGTGGATAGACCCTCACGGCACCCGATTATCCCCATCTACTCCAGACACCACAGTACAGTCACAAAGACACACAAGCCACAAACGGAGTTTATCATCTATATGTGCAAGTACTACTATTGTGTTTTTAAAGACGCTTTTTACATATATTTTATGGGCCTTAAAATACTTCATTTATTCTTTTCTCTATATTTTATATATGTTACTAAGATCAATTGATTATTTATCCTATGCCATTATTGGCACTGCTACTATATATGTATATGTTATTAAGATCAATTGATTATTTATCCTATGCTAATATTGGCAGTGTTATTAGTGATTTCATTTAGCTAAGTGCACAAGCCACTTTTTGTTATTTAATGATATTCCCAACTATCTAGATGACATTGAAAACAAAAACAGACATCACAACTTGAAACCTCCACCTTGAGCTTTCCCAATAAGCATCCAATAAAGCTTGAGAAGGCACAAAGAACTTGGGTCATAACATTTAAAACACTTCTAAACACCTTCCAACCACACAAAGCTTTGAAACCCTTCTTCAGTTCTTGATATTTAATTACCTGCCCTAAACATGATGATTGCCCATCCAGCTATCCATGGTAAAACTATTTTTTACAGCTTTACCTCATCTTCCAGAGTTGCTTGGTGCCCTCGAGTGTCCAATGGTGGCCATACCTGACTGTCTAGTTCCCCTCAAGCTACTGGATTTATCTTAGAGATAAATAAGGCAGCAAGCCAAAACCAAGAAACAGGCTAAAATGGTTTATAAGTCCCCACAAAATTCATAAATACAAACTACATTGGCCTTTAGAGGTCTGCTTAACTTTCTATAGGCTTGTGTTCTTCCATGGGACACTGCTTCTTCTATACTACTCAGTAAGGCCTCCTTCACACGTCCATAGTTCCAGTACGTGTGGTATCAGTTTTTTTTCACAGATACCACATGTACCCATTAAAACCTATGGTGCTCTTCATATGTCCGTCTTTTTTATATCGACTGAGTGTCCGTGCAAAACACAAGAAGACATTCGTTTTTTTAAGGCAGTATTGATGACAAGGGCCAATATAAGTCTATGGGTCTGTGAAAAACATATACAGCACAACATCAGTATGCCATCCGTGTGCTGTATGTGTTTAACATTGAAAAGTATAGGAGAAGCTTTGTAATATATAGTGTGTCCACCCATATCCTGTCCACCGCCATTAACTTGAGAACGGCGGCAGCTATAGGCATAGAAGTGGTGTCTAGGTATAGTAAAGTATCCATGCACTATGCAAAGAAGCCACCTATAGCGCCACCTGGTGGAAAACAATGGAGTTAGTATTTTTATCTCAAAAACGGAACGAGATAGAGAGAAAAAAAGTGAATTAAAAAATTGTAGGGCATCATCAATTCAATGCAAATCGACACCTTGCATACAGAAATGCTATGATATGAAACCCATGACCCCCCCCAAAACATTGAATGCTGGTCACGCATATGGTGCTTATTTAACTTTGATGCTCAAAGTGGCCACCGTCAGCTGCAATGCACATCTGGACTCTGGAAAGCATACTGTATCTTGCTGCACGTTGTGCAATATGGCATGTGACACGTTTGCACAAGCATCTGTAATACGTCATCATAGGTCCTGCAATGTTGGTGGAGTGGTCGCATACACCTGCTCTTTGATGTGACCTCACAGAAAGAAGTCCAATGGGGTCAGGTCAGGTGAGCGTGGAGGCCACTCCACGCAGCCACCATAGCCAATGACTTGAAGGAAGGTCTCCATGACGTATCGCTTCACGTCCGAAGCCTTGTGAGTTTTACACGTTCTAATCATAGAAATTTCTGTATGCAAGGTGTTGATTCGTATTGAATTGATGATGCCCTACAACTTTGTAATTCACTTTTTTTCTCTATCTCGTTCCATTTTGAAGATAAAAATGCTAACTCCACGCTCACCTGACCTGACCCCATTGGACTTCTTTCTGTGAGGTCACATCAAACAGCAGGTGTATGCGACCCCTCCCCCAACATTGCAGGACCTATGACGACATATTACAGATGCTTGTGCAAACGTGTCACCTACCATATTGCACAACGTGCAGCAAGATACAGTATGCTGTCCAGAGTCCAGATGTGCATTGCAGCTGACGGTGGCCACTTTGAGCATCAAAGTTAAATGAGCGCCATATACGTGACCAGCATTCAATGTTTTGAGGGGGTCATGGGTTTCATATCATAGCATTTCTGTATGCAAGGTGTCGATTTGCATTGAATTGATGATGCCCTACAATTTTTTAATTCACTTTTTTTCTCTCTATCTTGTTCCGTTTTCGAGATAAAAATGCTAACTCCGTGGTTTTCCACCAAGTGGCGCTATAGGTGGTTTCATTGTGTAGCGCATGGATACTTTACTATACCTAGACACCACTTCTATGCCTATAGCTGCTGCCGTTCTCAAGTTAATGGTGGTGGACAGGATATGGGTGGACACACTGTATTTAGTTAATGATCCATCCATAAAAAAACAATGATGACACAATGATGGTAAATATGGACAAACGGGTGACAGATTGATGTCACACTGATGACTGCAGTACCATTTTTTCATGTATGTGTTTAAACACAGAAGTATGAATGAGGCCACAGGCTGAGTTCAGACAAGTGTATTAAATACGGTAACTATTTTCATCCAGAAAAAAACAGACAATTTTTCATTTGTATTGTCACATGGCTTCCGAAATGCATTGGTTTTATTATGCATCCAGTTATTAAAATTTACAAGACCAAATATAGTTTCCTATGTTAAACAATGTATCAATCTAATGCAATGTATCTGTAAAAATCAGATGCTTTACAGTTGAGCCATGTGGGAGACTTGAATATGTGAGTTTAATCTGAAGTACGGATGAGATTAGCGCATGTTGCGAACATTTGGTCCTTGAAAAAAAACAGTCATCTGAACTAAATAATATTGGTTCAAGTGCTTTTTTTTTGCCATGAACAGCACTTGGACCAAAAATACGGTCATGTGAACTTCACCTAAAATAGAGGGCACATTTACTGTTTGTCCCTTGTTTGCAGTTTCCTGATAATACTGAAGCATGTCGAAGTCTCCAAAATGTGTTGAGAATGAACAATATTGATTAGATGCCATAGAAGTTATGGACTACAAATATAAGTATACCCAGGTGCATTTTTGCTGTGTCTGAAAATCCCCAATTTGAGCACCCAGACTTTATATAAAAGAGATTTCTAGAATTTGTTGGATTTAAACCATGCCATTAACTTTTTTTTTTACTAGAGGTGTCCTTGTCTGATAAGAAATGATTTGCCTAACACTACAGACTCTAGCTCCTAATAACTAGGAGTTGAAGACTTGTGCATCATTCATTTGCTTTAGCTTCTACACATTCCTAAACTGAACCTCAGTTCACAGAGGCTACTTTTGTAATTTTCTCGCTATAAAGACAAAGATACGTTTGGAACTTTTCTCTTTTCCGAGCCCCCTGTTGCCCATGTTTAATCATGAGAAACATCAAATCCGACATGTACTTAAAGGGGTGGTCCGAAGGCTGAAGATATTAAATCTAAATCCCTACCTATTGCCCCAAACTAAATTAATTTCTAATATGGCTGTATTAGAAGTGCCCTATCCTTCCCTGACTACACTAACTACTATTGATTTTTTTCCCACCTACAGTACTTCCTATCTGATGATGCTTCATTTGATAATCCTACTGCATGCTGGGATACTCATCAGAGCAGATGACAGAGGATGCCATCACTTCATAGCCTGTTCCTCCTTCCTGAAATGAAGCATCATTAACACTCGTTTCAGGGGTTATTCTGTCACTGTTCTGTCCCTCCCTGCTCGCTGTGCACTATGCAATCACTGTTGCTGGCTTAGATCAGTAGAGCCGGCAAAACAGAGTAGCATGCAATGTCAGTGCACTCAGAGTACCAGGCGGCATGCAGAGACCAGCGCCACCCCTGCAGTGACATCACTTGAGGGGGCAGCACTGGTCTCTGAAAGCCACCGGTTACTTTGACACCACAAACTGATAGTGCACACTGTTCTATGATGCAAGCTCTACTTATCTAAGCCTGCATCAGAGTGAATGTTGTCACTTTGCAGATCGCACAGTGAGCAAGGAGGGACAAAGCAGAGACACAGCAGGGGCAGAGCCACACCTGAAATGGGAGGAGGTAGGGGCTTTAACAGTGATAGCAGCCTTTGTCCCCTGATGATGCTTGGTTTGTGTATCCCAGCATGCACTTTGATTCTCAAACAAAGTGTCATCAGTCAGGAAGTAGGAAAAAAAATCAATAATAGTTATATAGTGTAGTCAGAGAGGGGGAGGAAATTTTTAATACAGCTGTATAAGAAATTAGTTTAGATTGTGTAAACAAATAAATAGGGATTTAGATTGTAATTTCTTTAGCATTTATGCCACCCTTTTAATTAAATTGGGTTTGTCTGGAGATGTGTGTTCAACATGAATGGTGAGGGAGGCCACAATGCTAAACATTTGTTGTGATTATATATCTATCAAAACTCAACTCAATGGGCTAAAATGCTACAACATTACAACCACCTTGCCTTGTCCTCTATTCACAGCATCCCAGAATTAACCCTTTTGTAAATTATTTTAGGGCTTTTATCAAAAATCAAGAAGAGCCTCCTCTACCATTTCATAATGGCCATGAGAATAAATGTACCTAGACTCTGGAAATCCCCTGTACTACCCTCCTATTGATAAAGGGTGGAAGCACTGTATGAGATTGTGAAGACAGAGAAGCAAAGGTGCAAACTTGATCTTCTTCAATATCTGGTATCCTTATAAAGATTTCAGGGAGTCGTGAGGTTATACAACTTGGCAAATCCCCCTCTTCTCTCCCACCTTAACTTCTACTTTCTACTCTCTTTCTTCTCCTATTTCCTACTTGCCAGTCTGCTACACAGATCTTGGATTGATTTTCCAATCAGTCTTTAACAGAATGCATATCTCCTTTTGTTTTTCATTTTTACATTTACTTGGCTTCGGACAATGTTCAAATATATACCCCAATTCAATAGTTTATGGATTTGCATTGTGGCTCCAGATGTCCAGAATGTTTATTCAAGTATTCTCTTATTTCTATTAATAAAAACTTTTGACTATTACAATCATCACAGTTTTAAATAACACTGTTAACACATATTTTCAAAAGTTGTCAGGTTCAGTTATGAAAACAGCCCTTTCTTAGTGAATTTGACCATCTGAAAATAAAATTTTTAGTTGGTCCTTGTTTCTATGATACCAAAGAGTTTTCCTTTTATTGCACCATATAAGTAATGCATAAAGGTTTCATTACTTTCAGTATTTTTGCAATTATAACGATGTAGAATATTTTGCTATGTCAATTTTGTGATATTTATTTAGTGGAAACTTAGCAACAATTCAAACAACTAAATCATGTCTAAACACTATTGCAAATTATAAACAATTACAGAAATTACACTATAAAATGTGGTCCTCATTCAGTGACAACTGTTTTCTGCTTGTCTCTTGCACTCCTGCATAGGGTCTTCTCTTACAATTGTCCAACAGTAATCTGCAAGCATTTATGAATTTCATTTTCCTTGATATATTTTCTTCATAGCTGCAATATCTTGGTGAAATGTCTCACCGTGCTCGTTCAGTGCTTCGCAGTTTGGTGAAAAAGAGTCTAGATGAGATTGTAAGAAATGAATCTTTTGCGACACGTTAAAGCCAAGATTCTCATATGTTCTGAGGAGATTTTTTGCACCAAATCTTCATAGTTATCTGCTGTTGAGTTTCCAAAAATTAGTTGCCACTAATGCGAATGCTACTCATGCAGTCTTTTACTTGCACTGCAGCAAACAGAGAAACTCCTCATCTTGAAGAAGCTTACGAGTCTGAGGTCTAAGGGTAAGTTCACACAGTGCGTTTTTCGCAGCGTTTTTGCGCAGTTTTTGGGTGCGTTTTTGCTAAAAAAACTGCATGACTTTGCTTCCCCAGCAGAGTCTATGAGTTTTCATTTTTGCTGTCTGCACACAGCGTTTTTTTTCAGCTGCGTTTTTGTGGTGCCACAAAAACGCAGCATGTCAATTATTCCTGCATTTTTCACTGTGCTTTTCATCCATTGAGTACAATGGGATGTTGAAAGGAAAGATGCAGAGAGAAACGCAAATAGGTGCATTTTGGTGCGTTTTAGTGCGTTTCTAAGACCACAAACGTAGCTATAAACGCAGGAGGTGGATAGTAAAGTGACATGTACAGGAAGAGGATTCCTTCTGTCAGTAAACACAGAAGCGTGAATCCTCCCGGTACCATCACCGCCGCTTCCACCTCCCATCCTGTGCATGTATGCTGCCGTGTGGCGTCATGTCTGGGCAGGAGGTGGAAGTGGCTGCGAAAACAAAAGTGAACAGTAGAAAAAAAAAAAGTCATACTCACCTGTCTGCAGACTCCCAGTGCCATGCCCGCTCCCATCTCCTCCCGGTACCGCCGCTCCGGGTGTGTGCAGTGTTCCCGGGTACGTATGCCTGCAGGATGCAAGACCTGGCGATGGATCACCTGATGCAGTCACCTGACGCGTCAGCTGATCGTAAGTCTCGGGCTGACGCCATCGGCCGGCTGGTTTAACCTATCAGCGGATGCGTCAGGAGACTTCATCCCTGATTACTGGCAGCTGCTGCAGCGATCGGATGGGATCAGACTCGCTACAGGAGCTGCCGGTAATCAGCACATAAGTGAGTATTATTTTTTTTTTTTTTGCACCGATGCATCTGCTGATTGTATAAACGGCTTTTATACAATCAGCTAATGTGTGATGTGATTCAGGCACTTGATCCTGACACATCATCTGATCGCTTTGCCTTCCAGCAAACCGATCAGATGATATTGGATCCGGATTGGACGGCGCGGGACCCTGACCCAGGATTACTGCGGAGGGGGTTCTTTATTTCAATAAAGATGGAGTCACTAATTGTGTTGTGTTTTATTTCTAATAAAAATATTTTTCTGTGTGTTGTGGTTTTTTTATCTTTACTAGAAATTCATGGTGGCCATGTCTAATATTGGCGTGACACCATGAATTTCGGGCTTAGGGCCAGCTGATAATATACAGCTAGCCCTAACCCCATTATTACCCAGTGAGCCACCCGGCATCAGGGCAGCTGGAAGAGTTGGATACAGTGCCAGAAGATGGCGCTTCTATGAAAGCGCCATTTTCTGGGGTGGCTGCGGACTGCAATTTGCAGCGGGGGTGCCCAAAAAGCATGGGCACCCTGCACTGTGGATTCCAATCCCCAGCTGCCTAGTTGTACCCGGCTGGACACAAAAATTAGGCGAAGCTCACGTCATTTTTTTTTTTTGTTTCATGAAATTCATGAAATAATTAAAAAATAGGGCTTCTCTATATTTTTGGTTCCCAGCCAGGTACAAATAGGCATCTGGGGGTTGGGGGCAGCCCGTACCTGCCTGCTGTACCCGGCTAGCATACAAAAATATGGCGAAGCCCACGTCATTTTTTGGGGGGGGGGGGGGGCAAAGAAAACCTGCATACAGTCCTGGAAGGAGGATGCTGAGCCTTGTAGTTCGACAGCTGCTGTCTGCTCTCCTGCATACACTATTGGATGGAGGATGTTGAGCCTTGTAGTTCAACAGCTGCTGTCTGCTCTCCTGCATACATTATTGGATGGAGGATGCTGAGCCTTGTAGGTCTGCTCCCCCTGACTCTCCCTCCAGCATACAGTCCTGGATGGAGCATGCTGAGCCTTGTAGTTCTGCAGCTGCTGTCTGCTCTCCTGCATACACTATTGGATGGAGTATGCTGAGCCTTGTAGTTCTGCAGCTGTCTGCTCTCCTGCATACACTAGTGGAGAATGAAGAACATATTGAAGAAGGAAATGACATCAGACCTTTTTTTTTTGTTCACTGATAAAAAACGCATAAAGACGCAGTGAGCAAAAACGCAGCAAAACGCAGCAAAAAATGCACCAAATCGCGGCAAAAACGCAGTGTGTTAACCTAGCCTAATAAAGACTCATTCCTTTATCTTTGCTTTACTCAACCTTGGAAATTTGTCAATGAGATACTTGAGTTCTTTTGCATTTTTATCCATTGCCTTTACAAAGTTCTGCATTAGGGGTGCTTCACACACAGCGAGATCGCTGTGAGATCGCTGCTGAGTCACGGTTTTTGTGACGCAGCAATGACGTCATTAGCAATCTCGCTGTGTGTGACACTGAGCAGGGATCTGGCCCCTGCTGTGAGATCGCTGCTCGTTACACACAGCCCTGGTTCATTTTTTTTTATTGTTGCTCTCCCGCTGTGACGCACAGATCGCTGTGTGTGACAGCGAGAGAGCGACGAAATGAGGCGAGCAGAGAGCAGGAGCCGGCATCCGGCAGCTGCGGTAAGCTGTAACCAGGGTAAACATTGAGTAACCAAGGTGGTTACCCGATATTTACCTTCGTTACCAGCCTCCGCCGCTCTCACGCTGCCTGTGCTGCTGGCTCCTGCTCTCTGCACATGTAGCTGCAGGACACATCGGGTTAATTAACCCGATGTGTACTGTAGCTAGGAGAGCAGGGAGCCAGCGCTAAGCAGTGTGCGCGGCTCCCTGCTCTCTGCACATGTAGCTGCAGGACACATCGGGTTAATTAACCCTATGTGTATTGTAGCTAGGAGAGCAGGGAGCCAGTGCTAAGCAGTGTGCGCGGCTCCCTGCTCTCTGCACATGTAGCGACGTTACGATCGCTGCTGCGTCGCTGTGTTTGACAGCTCAGCAGCGATCATAACAGCGACATACAAGGTCGCTGTTATGTCACAGAAAATTGTGACGTAACAGCGACGTCGTTGTCGCTGTCGCTATGTGTGAACCCAGCCTTAGGCCCAACTTGATATGCAATGGTGGTAACAAAATGTGGGTAAATAAGTGCTGGATGAAGAACCCTTTTTACTCCTTGGCTGAAGTGGAGGTCAGAGAGGCCAGTCTCTTTTATTCTAGTGATGTTCTTTTGCATGAGTATCCCACTCACACAGAAAACTGCATTATTTTGTAGGTCCACCATGGAGACCTGGAGACCAAGTAAGAAAGCACCCCCTTTAAGTCACCAGATAGCAGCCACAAATTTTAGTCATACGATAGTTCAGGCTGCTCAAAAGCTATTTTATTTTGTCTCGGGTTTCTTTCATGTGGACTGCATGTGGGGTTTCCACTGTTTAGCTAAATCAGATGCTCTGCAAACGTGACATGGTGTCCACTAACGATTACAGCTAATTTTGCATTCAAAAAGTCAAATGGTGTTCCTTCCATTCCAAGCGCTGCAGTGCACCCAAACACTAGTTTTCCACCACTTACGGGGTATTGGTGTATTCAGGAGAAATTGCACTTCACATTGTATGGTGCAATCTCTCCTGTTACCCTTGTGAAAATGTAGAAAATAACAATAAGCACCAAATAAGACCAATTGGATTCATAAATGCTGCAAAAAGTGAAAATGTTTTATTCCAATTCAGCAACACAAAAATATGCAAACCAACGTTTTGACCTAGTTTAGGTCTTTGTCAAGGATATCTGTGTATCATGGGCCAGGCTGTAGAGATGTTCACCTGGTGCATGTTACATACAGGTGGTGGATCCCCTGCAGCATACGCTGCCATACCCCACCCAGCGACATCTCTGGACATCACTACAGCCTGGCCCACGATACACAGATATCCTTGACAAAGACCTAGACAAGGTCAAAACGTTGGTTTGGATATTTTTGTGGTGCCGAATTGGAATAAAACATTTTCACTTTTTGCAGTATTTATGAATCCAATTGGTCTTATTTGGTGCTGAGGTTATTCTCTATATTTTGGGAACTTAGTCCTTTCATCGAGCATAATACCATTTTACTGTGTGCCAGCTTTCTTTCTATTATGTTGTGAAAATGTAAAATCTGGGGATAAAGCAACATTTTTGTGGGAAAAAATTACATATTTTTATTTTTACGGCTCAACGTAATAAAATTCTGTGAAGCACCTGGGGCTTCAAAGTGCTCACCACACATTTAGATAAATTCCTTGAGGGATCCAGTTTCCAAAATGGGCTCACCTATGGGGTGCTTCCACTGTATAGCTGCATTAGGGGCTCTGCAAATGCGACATTGTGTCTGCTAATGGTTACAGCTAATTTTGAGTTCAAAAAGTCAAATGGCGTTCTGTCCCTTCCGAGCCCTGCCGTGAATCCAAACACTAGAATTCCACAACAAATGGGGTATTGGTGTATTCAGGAGAAATTGCATGGTGCAATCTCTCCTGTTATCCTTCTTAAAATGTCACATTTGAGATTAAAGCAACATTTTTGTGGGAAAAATTAAATTTACATTTTTTTCTTCCACATCGCTCTAGTTCCTGTGAAATACCTGAAAGATTAATAAACTTATTGAATGTAGTTTTGAGCACTTGAGGGGTGCAATTTTTAGAATGGTGTCAATTTTGGGTATTTTCTGTCATATAGGCCCATCAAAGTGACTTCAAATCTGATGTGGTCCCTAAAACAGTGGTTTTGTAAATTGAGAAATGGGAAACGGCTGATAAAACTTTTAACCCTTCTAACTTCCTAACAAAAGAAAGTATGTTTCACAATGGTGCTGATGTAAAGTTGACAGGTGTTAAATGTTATTTATTAACTATTTTGTGTGACTCTCTCAATTAATAGCATCAAAAATTAAAAATGTGAAGATTGCTACATTTCCTAAATTTTCACCAAATTTCAGATTATTTTTTTTTCAAATAATAGCAATAAAATTTGTTCTATATTTACCACTACCATGAAGTATAATATGTCATAAAAAAACAATCTCAGAATCACTGGGATCCGTTAAAGCATTTCAGAGTTATTGCCTCATAAAGTGACAATGGTCGGAATTGGTGAGGACACCTTCACGGACTTCACCGAACCAAATAATCTGGGGGCATCAGCAGTAAACTAGGATCGGGGTTCGGACACTTACCTCCTCACAGGGTCCGCACTGCCCGCCGTACGGAGAAGGAGACTGTACCCCAAAAGGGACAGTCGTGGGCCCCCAAATGCTCCACGCTACGGGGACCCAATCAACTAAGAGTGCCGGGGACAGAGCTACCTGGGTCACTACATTGGCATTGGTCCTCCAAGGGACCTGAACCAGCAACCCCTGGGTCCACAGTGAGTAGAGACTATTAAAGACAAACTGGTGTGGTCTCCGTTATTGCCCCTGTTACATCTCCCAGGCACAGCCCTACCTGCGGAGGGCCTACCATCATAGCTGCCACTACCACCAGCCCTAGGAGTACCCACATTCAGCAGCGGCGGTTCTCCATCCTTAACCGCAACCCGCAGGTGGTGTCACATAACAAAAACTCTTAACTCCCCCGTAAATACCCCCCATTACAAAAGGGGCCCAGGGCACGGAACCAGGCAACGGCCACCAGAGTGACATTCTCATTTGTTACTGCCCGGGACCGAGTACCCCCTTCTCTGGGCGCTACACTGCAGTCCGGAAAGACGCACCGCAGGTCAGTGTTTGCTGTGGGAAAAACAAGCACAATGGGAACGGGATTTGTACAAGTCCTGTCCACTATGCTTATACTGTACAACGCAGCATTTTAGACGCTGACAAAACATGCTACATCCAAAACGCTGCAAACACTGATTGTGGGCACGCACCTATTTCCTTGTTTGTCACACTTAAATATTTTTAGATCAAATAAATTCAAATGTTAGACAAAGATAACTCAAGAAAACACAAAATACAGTTTATAAATTATGGTCTTTATTATTATTAAGAGAAAAAGAAGTCCAAACCATACTGGTGCCCTGTGTGAAAAATTAATTGCCCCCCTACTTAAAACATGAACTAACTGTGGTTTCTCATATGTTTGGGAACCTGAATTCAATTTCCCTAGCCACATCCAGGCCTGATTACTGCCACACCTCTTCTCAATCAAGAAACCACTTAAGGAGTTGTGCGCACCTTGCGTAATATCATGCATTTATGCAGCGTTTAGCACTACAGCATAATGCATGCACCCTGCGTCCCCAGCACAATCTATGTAGATTGTGCATAATCCGTGCGCACATTGCTTTTTTGAACGCAGCGACTTGGATGCTAAAATTTTGACCCAAATCCCTGCATTCAAAAATGCAGCATGTAAATTATTTCTGCGCTATGGATACAGCTCCCACTCTGTCTATGGGAGAGCCAGCATCCATAGCGCATGAAATCGGCATGTAATCTGCTGAAACGCATTGCGCAGTGTTTTCTGCAGCGATTTGAAGCGCACATATGCTGTCAAATCGCTGCAGAAATTTCAGCATTTACGTGCGAACAAGGACCTGCCTGAAAAAAAAAGTGAAGTACACCAAAAAATCCTAAAAAACAAGACAACATATCACGATCCAAAGAAATTCAGGAAACAATGAGAAACAAAGTAATTGAGATCTATCAGTCTGGAAAATGTTATAAAGCCATTTCTAAAGCTTTGGGACTCCAGCGAACCACAGTGAGAGCCAGTCACACAGCGTTTTGCTTAAACTTTGCAGACTGTCATGACATCACTAGGCTCTGTTCAGACTGCAGATTCTGACACTCCACCCGCTGGTTTCTCTGATGTCTGGAATCAACACAAGCAGACTCGGGTGTCGATGTGCTGACTCATAGGCAGGCTAGCAAAAGTTAATCTCTGCTAGTCTGTAAAGTGCTATGGAATTAATGGCGCTATATAAATGAATAAAATTATTATTATTATTATTATTATTAGTCTGCTTACTCCTTTTATCACATGTTGTGGGGAAGGCTATCCCATCTGATCTCTTCCTATTTATGCCGGGTGAACCTGTCTACCCATGCCAAGTATAATTCTATGTTGGTCTGTGTGGTGTGGTGTCCTAGAGTCTCTGGTGAAAATTGTGCTTTTTGCTTTAGAATTTACCCTTGTTGTTTTGTAGCTTCCTTCCTACTCTTATGTTTCCTCCTGAATCTCTTATTGTCTTTACCTTTGTGTGCTGTTTAACAGAGTATAGGTTCACCCTTGTCTGTCTAAATCTGTGAGTTACATTACTCTCCTGTCCTGTCCCTCCCAGGGGGGAGGGGGAATCAGATCAGGACTGGTCAGAAGCAGGGCCAGAAAGGAGACTCAAGTATCTCCACCATTAGGGGTGTCCCTGAGAATAGGCATAGCTTAGGGCTCCCTATATTGAGAGACAGTTTCGGGGCCCCAGTTCCTCACTATCCCATAGTTATCATGAAAGAGCCATTATCAACAAATGGCAAAAACACGGAACAGTGTTGAACCTTCACAGGAGTGACCGGCTGACCAAAATGACCCCAAGAGCGCTAAGACAATTTATCAAAGAGGTCTCAAAAGACCCCACAACAACATCGAAAGAACTGCAGGCCTCAGTTGCTTCAGTTAAAGGGAACGTGTCACCACTTTTTTGGCCTATAAGCTGAGGCCACCACCACTGGGCTCTTATATACAGCATTCTAACATGCTGTATATAAGATCCCAGGCCGCTATGAGAACATAAAAAACACTTTATAATACTTACCTAACGGTCGTGCGGTGGGCCTTATGGGCGTCTCCGTTGTCCGGTGCCGGCGCCTCCTCTTTCGGCCATCTTCATCCTCTTTCTGAGGTCTGGGTGCATGACGTGGCTACATCATACACACTCGCCGGTCCTGTGCAGGTGCACTACAATACTTTGATCTGCCCTGCTCAGGGCAGATCAAAGTGCGCCTGCTCAGGATCTGAATGCAGGCAAGTGTGTATGTGTTACGGGGGTACCGGCAGATTAGGACCAGGGGGTATATATCCTAATCGCCAGTCGGGGCCCACCGTGCTCCAGATGACAAAGGAGCTGCTGGCACCTGAGGGTTAGGCGGAGACTATAGAGCTGGATGGCTCTGAGATAACCCAGGAACTCTGGGAACCGGTCACGTGTGTTGGGACACGTCAGACCGGACGACAACCCGATTAGCGTTTTGGTGCACCTAGCGCTACACCAACCACGTGTGCAGGAAACACGTCAGGCCGGGTGGTAACCAGGTAGCGTTGCCCGGAAGACCGCCACGAAAGCGCCCTGTCGGCCACGTGTGTAGGACACGTCAGGCCGAGCGGTCCTCCGATTAGCGTTTCTGGCCACCTCTCGACTGGCCACGTGTGTGTAGGACACGTCAGGCCAGATGGGTACACCAATTGACCAATATTGCCAAACCAAAGAGGGAAAATATATCAATATTTCAATTGATCCCAAACATGAGGAACTGAAGAGCAAGATAGCCCAGGCTACCTACACAACGTAGACTAGGATAACCAAAATGCAAAAGAGGTAGCCGATAAAATGTAATAAATTTTATTGAGATAAATTAAAAATATTAAAACAAGGTGAACAACAAGTGGCTGATATGAACCAGCAAAAACAGCAGGAAGGAGGGTTGACAATAAATAAGGGATGGTTGTAAATAGTATCTGTTGCCCAACTCACATGCTACCAAAGATCAAATAGAGCTATTCAATGTTAATTACAAGTGTACATCAGAAGCTCTAGTATAAAGGGAGTAGGGCATGACAATACAATGTAATCACATATTATGGGAAATAAACAACCCAAATCTATTGCTTAACTTACCCAGTGGCATCTCCTCCTGCTGGCGCTGGCGTCCGTCCCTACACGTGTTTCAGCATAAGAAGCCTTCGTCAGGGGGCGTGGCGTCAGACCAGCAGGGGTTTCATTATATGCGCAAGAGAGCCAATCGGCTATCAGGTGATGTCACTAACCGGGGTTGATTAGCGGCGCATGCGTCCAACCAGAATCACCCGCGGGCACACAACACCGCGTCATCCGAGGGTGAGGACGTGACGCGAGCAGGCTCCGGTCACGTGACGAGTCACATGATCGGAGCCCGGTCACGCGACGCCGCCCAGCCAGGATACAGACGCGGTGAATGGAGACCACAGGGGACCCAGTCAAACGCACGCGCACAGCCCCGAGCGTACCCAGAGTGTGCGCACATAAGGTTATATGGATAAGTAAATCAGTTAGATCATACAGTGAAAACCATAAGGATGATAATACATCAATATCTGCACATAATTAAAGAAAATGACAGAATGCAGCCATAAGTGAGTGTGGAAAAATTCATGAAAAGAGTGACACGTGATAGTGACTACAAAACATATGTGTAATAAATTACACAGGCATTCAAATACACATGTTACAATAACATGCTGAAACACGTGTAGGGACGGACGCCAGCGCCAGCAGGAGGAGATGCCACTGGGTAAGTTAAGCAATAGATTTGGGTTGTTTATTTCCCATAATATGTGATTACATTGTATTGTCATGCCCTACTCCCTTTATACTAGAGCTTCTGATGTACACTTGTAATTAACATTGAATAGCTCTATTTGATCTTTGGTAGCATGTGAGTTGGGCAACAGATACTATTTACAACCATCCCTTATTTATTGTCAACCCTCCTTCGTGCTGTTTTTGCTGGTTCATATCAGCCACTTGTTGTTCACCTTGTTTTAATATTTTTAATTTATCTCAATAAAATTTATTACATTTTATCGGCTACCTCTTTTGCATTTTGGTTATCCTAGTCTACGTTGTGTAGGTAGCCTGGGCTATCTTGCTCTTCAGTTCCTCATGTTTGGGATCAATTGAAATATTGATATATTTTCCCTCTTTGGTTTGGCAATATTGGTCAATTGTATTTTTCTGTGTTCCACAGATTCCTTAGCCACTACCAGCATGGATTATAGGTCCAGAGAAAATAACTGGACGGATCACTTAGCCAAGGTTTTCAACAGTGACTCTGGTTTTAATGTTTCTGACGGCCAGAATAATATGTATGAATTACAGAATAGTATTAAATCTTTAATGCACAAAAGAACAAAGTTGTGGTGGAATGGAGCATTTTTAAGTAAATATTCTGAGAGGCAATTGATACCTAGAGGCTTGAGAATTCAAATTTTTCCCTCATTTCCTGTTGAAGATTCCAACTTTATTAAACAGTGGGAGGAGATATGCACTACAAGTTCTCTAAAATTTATTGAATTGTTGATTGGACTCAACAAAACAAATTTAGGTATTATTGAAAAAGAAATTGATGAATTGTTAAGTAAGTTCAATACAGGTGCTTCAAGTTCAGCAGTCTCTACTTTTAATCAGCTCATGGAGAAGAACTTTGACTCCTGGGAAAAAGAAATCCAGGAGAAACAAGCTAAAAAATTAACACGGGATTTACAGGATTTCCAAAACAGTCGAGTATACCGGTGGCATAGAAAACCTGGGAGCCCCATGTCAAGGGATAGAACGATGTCTGTGTCGTCGGTGTCATCCGGGAGTACCGTTGATATAACTCAACATCCTATGACTACGAGATCAAACAGGGCAAATAAAAGGAAATGGACTTACAGACAACCTTTTAATAATAAAAAGAGAACGACCCCTATGGAAACAAATGGTGACACCCTTAAGGTAATCAATTTATCTGACCATCAATTATCCTCCTCTGAGATTAGTGTTTTATCCAAAGGGTTAACTTTCTCTCCTTCCTCTCAATTTGATGTATTTACAGCAATAAAGGACCTAAACATCTTTGGCAGATCATTAATCTGTAAAAGATGGTTCCATAATGAAGAAACTCAAAAAATTTTTCCGACTTCTCAAGAACAAGAAGCTCTAAAAATTTTAGAGGAACTTGCAGAGGAACATGTGTCTGATCCTTTTGATAAGATACCTCCATCCATCCGAGCCAGATCTACTAAGTTTCCTCCTTTGTCGGTTTGTCCACCTGTAGACGTATTTGTCAAATCAGTTTCAAATGAGCTGATGAATATACCTAGTCTTGTTCACAATAATAACTTGACATACCAAGAGAGACAGGGTTTGAACAGTTTAAAAAAACTAACGGACGTATTAATAAAACCAGCCGACAAAGGAGGGAATGTGGTTATCTGGCCTCGGAAAATGTATGAAAATGAAGTTTACCGTCAACTAAAGGATGTTACGTGTTATAAAAAACTAACATTTAATCCTTTATCGTCCTTTAGAACCTCACTTGATCAGATATTAAACCGAGCGTTTACGGATGGAGTGATCACAAAGAACCTGAAACAAGCCCTGACAGTGACGGACCCAATTGTTCCAACGTTGTATATACTCCCAAAAATTCACAAAAATGCATCTACACCACCAGGTAGGCCAATCGTCTCTGGAATAGGTGGCCTTACTGATAACATCTGTAAGTTTGTGGACAGCAAGTTAAAACCTCTGGTTGAGGATTTACCATCATATTTGCGAGATACTTCCGATCTGTTGGGGAAAATTGATGGGTTGTATATTGATGAAGAAATGTTACTTGTGACATGCGATATCGAATCGCTCTACACAAGTATAAAACATCATGATGGCCTACGAGCATGTTCATTTTTCCTCCATATGTATAATCATGACCAACAACAGGTAGACTTTGTCCTCCAACTATTGGATTTTATTCTGCAAAAAAATTTTTTTACGTTTAATGGCTCCTTCTATCTACAGCTCCAGGGCACAGCTATGGGGGCGGCATGTGCCCCCTCGTATGCTAATTTATTCCTGGGGCTGTGGGAGAGGGAGCTGTTCATGGGGGATGTCTTTCCATCTATGGAGCGTGTAATTTTTTGGACACGTTTCATAGATGACGTTTTTTTTCATTTGGAAAGGATCACAGTCTGCACTGGAGTCTTTCTTTTCATGTCTAAACAAGAATGATTCAAATATCCGTCTGACGTATAAGTCTGATCCTAAACAGATTGATTTTTTGGATGTTCTCATCAAACGAGATGAATCAAACCAACTTCAGACGGATATTCATAGAAAGAGTACTTCAGTTAACGCACTTCTTCATGCTACGTCTTCGCATCCCTCACAAACCTTTAGAGGAATACCTACCGGTCAGTTTCTTCGGATTAGACGAGTATGCTCTACTGATACGGACTTCGAAACGCAGGCAACCGACTTAAAGAAAAGATTTACTGATCGAGGATACAGTAGAAAAATTATTAATAAGGCGTACCATCGGGCGAAGAATTCTGACCGGCAACAATTGCTATACTCCGCTAAGCAACATTCCTCTACTGACCAGGTGAGATTGATCACTAAGTATCACTCTCAGTGGTCAGCAATGAGGAATTGTATTGGTAAATTCTGGCCAATTCTACTTACTGACCCGATTATTAAACACTATATCTCTCCGAAAGTAAGTATTACTGCAAGACGAGCACAGAATCTCAGGGATATTCTTGTTTCCAGTCACTATCGACCAACAATTCAAAAAAACTTTTTCTCAGATATTCGTCCTAAGTGGGGCTGCACACCATGTGGCAAATGCATAGCCTGTCCCAACATTGAGAGAGCCACGTGTTTTTCCAACTCAGCTAATACAAGAAATTTTACAATTACACATTGTATCTCGTGCTCCACCCGTTCTGTAATATATTATGCCACGTGCCCCTGTCCTCGCATCTATGTTGGATTAACTACAAGGGAATTGAAAGTGCGGGTGCGCGAACACATGAGGGACATTACATCAGCACTGAAAGAAGATGACATGAGTTCCCTCAAGAGTATTCCTAGACATTTTAAGGAATTTCACCAGTGCGACGCTTCCCTCTTACGAGTAAGGGGCATTGATCGAGTGATATCTAATATACGTGGTGGCAACACGATGAAGAAATTATCTCAAATTGAGAGTAAATGGATTTGGACATTGGATACAGTATTTCCTAAGGGACTTAATGAGAATCTTTCTTTTGCTCCATTTCTCCACTCTAATTGATTGGATTTTTATATATTATTCTGAAGATTTATATCTATTTCTCTATTTTTAATTTTAATTTTTCTGGTCGTCAGTTATTGTCTTTTATGGTGTCATTTTATCTCTTACGAAAATAATATAAAAATTTTTTTCAGTAGGGTAGTTTATTAATAGCTTATAATGTTTTTTGTCCATTTGGTATTAATTACAATTTTATGTCTTTTAGATATTCACTTTTTTCTCAATCCCGTGTTGAATTGGATTCCAGTGATGTCCCGGAAATTCTGCACATCTTATTGTTCGTTTGGTCTTATATGTGTTTTTTTGTGATGTATATATATTTTTGCACTATGTATGCACACTTTTTATGTGGAATTGTATATGTATGATTTTTTGATACATATTCTTATGTTCTCTTAAATATAATTTCACAGCCTCGTATTTATATATCACGTTAAAATATTTTTAAATTTCTTTTTGATTTTTTACATGTGTGTATATATATATATTATGTAATTTTACATGTGTATGTATGTGCATATTGGTATTTATGAATTATCTTTTACTACATTTATATATTTATTCAGCACTAGCACTTTTTATACTATGTTCAGTATAGCACACTTCACTTTTCACATTTATTATATTTGCACCATATGTATTTATACATGCTGTATTTTGAGCATGTACTTTGGTGCATAGGGAACACACATTTAACACATGTATATGCACATATGTATATAATTTTGTAACAGGGAATCTTTGTAATAAGAGGAATTTTTGTGGCAATTATTGTAACATGTGTATTTGAATGCCTGTGTAATTTATTACACATATGTTTTGTAGTCACTATCACGTGTCACTCTTTTCATGAATTTTTCCACACTCACTTATGGCTGCATTCTGTCATTTTCTTTAATTATGTGCAGATATTGATGTATTATCATCCTTATGGTTTTCACTGTATGATCTAACTGATTTACTTATCCATATAACCTTATGTGCGCACACTCTGGGTACGCTCGGGGCTGTGCGCGTGCGTTTGACTGGGTCCCCTGTGGTCTCCATTCACCGCGTCTGTATCCTGGCTGGGCGGCGTCGCGTGACCGGGCTCCAATCATGTGACTCGTCACGTGACCGGAGCCTGCTCGCGTCACGTCCTCACCCTCGGATGACGCGGTGTTGTGTGCCCGCGGGTGATTCTGGTTGGACGCATGCGCCGCTAATCAACCCCGGTTAGTGACATCATCTGATAGCCGATTGGCTCTCTTGCGCATATAATGAAACCCCTGCTGGTCTGACGCCACGCCCCCTGACGAAGGCTTCTTATGCTGAAACACGTGTAGGGACGGACGCCAGCGCCAGCAGGAGGAGATGCCACTGGGTAAGTTAAGCAATAGATTTGGGTTGTTTATTTCCCATAATATGTGATTACATTGTATTGTCATGCCCTACTCCCTTTATACTAGAGCTTCTGATGTACACTTGTAATTAACATTGAATAGCTCTATTTGATCTTTGGTAGCATGTGAGTTGGGCAACAGATACTATTTACAACCATCCCTTATTTATTGTCAACCCTCCTTCCTGCTGTTTTTGCTGGTTCATATCAGCCACTTGTTGTTCACCTTGTTTTAATATTTTTAATTTATCTCAATAAAATTTATTACATTTTATCGGCTACCTCTTTTGCATTTTGGTTATCCCAGATGGGTACACCAGTAGCGTTGACCGGGAAGCCGAGGAGGATAAGGAACACCCTGTTAACTCCACAGCGGTCCTGGGGTACACTGTCCGTGCGCATAGGGGGCACAACCGGACAGGTGGTGCAGCAGGTGCGTTGTCCGTGTGCGTAGGGGGCACAATCGGACAGGTGGCACAGCAGGTGCATTGTCCGTGTGCGTAGGAGGCACAATCGGACAGGTGGCGCAGCAGGTGCGTTGTCCGTGTGCGTAGGGGGCACAATCGGACAGGAAGCACAGCAGCCGCAACCCAGTTAACACCACTGGGCTGCTATAGCAAGACTGGAACGGCAGGAGGGAAGCACGGCGCCTGACCCTGATGTGCCGAGCCACGAATCTTGGCGTGACAGGCACCGTTCGCCTAACCCTACCTACCGCTTCCCAACATAGGCATATGCCGCAATGAGGCTCTAACATGGAGGTGTGGTCTGACTGAGCAAATGTGAAGACTGCGCACCTCCATGTTGTCTCCAGCCCCTTTTATAACCTGGTTCCGCCCCAAACCCAGGGTGGAACCACCAAGGTCCAATTGCAGAGTGCCATGTCATCAGTGACGTCACATGCGACCTATCCGGAACCGCCACGTCATTGATGACCTCATGGCAGCCACGCCCCAAACACTTCACCAGTCATCGTCTGACGACCAATACTGAGGTGCCAGATCATAGGGGCGGGCCTCTGCGAGCCAGTCCGGAGTTGCCACGTCATCGGGACACCTGACACCCTCTGCCCTATTAGGGCCTGCCACCTCACGGACATGCTCAGTGAGGTCCTTACCGGAACTAGCCTCTGGTGCACTAAGTGCCTGAGCATGCCCAGTAGCCTGAGCAACAGGCTCAGAAAGCAGACTATCAGTTTGAGCATGCTCACTAGGCACATCCCAGAACTTAGACACAGCACGAAGTCCAAGTACCTGTGCAAAGAGGCTGTTAGGGTTAATTGTGGGAGCATGCTCAGTAGCCTGAACTGAGGACTTAGTCTCAGACATAACACAAACAGGCTGAGCATGCTCACTAGGCAAAACACCGGACTTAAACTCTGGCTGGGGTAAATCGGCGCACGCATGCGCACTAGCTGCCTCTCCACACTTAGACGTGGTGGAAGGAACAGCCAACTGGATGACCCGAGGCACGGCCAAGAACGGCAGCCGGCGCCTGGGTGCAACAGGAACCGCAGCAGGCTGTTTGCGGCTATGGCGGCGCCGGTTCGTAACAGTACCCCCCCCTCTAGCGGCCCTCCCACTCGAAAGGTCTATAGTCGCCACAGATACCACTGAGCGACGGGCGGAAGATGGAGACATGCAGTGGGAGCTACAAGACTCGCTCCACCGTGTAATCACCCCAGACGACCAGTCGATATGTGGGGAATGTTGCTTCAACCAAGGAATACCCAGCAGAATATCATCTGCACCCTTAGGGAGAACCAGAAGTGAAATGGTCTCCCTATGCCCAGATGACATGGCAAGGGTAATGGGCACTGTCCGCTGGTGAATTACCTTGGGCAACAAGGACCCATCCAATACACGGACTCTCACTGGCCTTGGCATTTGCACCAGTGGGATGGCATGCCGCCGGGCAAAAGAGGAGGAGATGAAACTATCCCCAGCACCTGTGTCCACACTTGCCCTTGTGGACCATGTTGACCCCTTAAAGGAAATGGACGCGGGAAACGTCACCCTAATGGATGACGCAGAGTCCAGTCTACATTCAGCTATGGTCACCAATCGCGGTCGCTTACCCTGACGCTTTGGGCAACGGTTGGCATAATGACCATACTGCCCACAAGCGAAACAGGAAATGCCCTTGCGACTCGAAGACCTAGCAACACCAACCCTAGCGATGTCCATAGGGACAGAGATGTCCTCTATGGGAGGTGCAGTAGGAGAGACCACTACAGTGGCTGAACGACCCTCTGACCTGCGCTCCAGCTGACGTTCGGAGGTCCGCAGGTCAATGCGGGTAGCCAGAGTCATGAGGCCCTCAAGGGTAGTTGGTACCTCACGCGACGCTAATGCGTCCTTCACGTGCGAGGCTAATCCCCTCCAGAACAGTGGAATGAGAGTCCTCTCTGACCACCCCAGTTCTGCAGCAAGTGTCCTGAAACTCACAGCATATTGACTTGAGGAGGTACGCCCCTGCTCCAAAGTCAGTAGCTGTAGGGCCGAGTCGTGAGTGACCTGAGGCCCCAGGAACACTTGTCGCAAGGACTCCAAAAACTCCTTAGAGTCCTGTACTACGGGGTCATTCCTCTCCCACAATGGTGTAGCCCACTCCAGTGCTCTATCAGAGAGCAAGGAGATGATAAACCCCACCTTCGACCTCTCTGTAGGAAACCGTGCAGCCAACAGCTCTAGATGGACTGAGCACTGGTTCACGAATCCCCTACATGCCTTGCTGTTCCCCGTAAACTTGTTGGGCAGCGAGAGGTGAGGGAGGGTTGGAGTAGGCTTGGTGACTGACACCATTGCAGCCGCTTGAGCCACCACATCATTCATATCAGCAGCAAGAGCAGACTTCTCCAGAGACCTCACTCTGGCATCAAGCTGCAGCATGAACTGACGTAGCTGCTCCATCTCTGCCATGCCAGCCAGACCCTGGCGCAGTCTTACTGTTACGGGGGGACCTGCAGATTAGGACCAGGGGGTATATATCCTAATCGCCAGTCGGGGCCCACCGTGCTCCAGATGACAAAGGAGCTGCTGGCACCTGAGGGTTAGGCGGAGACTATAGAGCTGGATGGCTCTGAGATAACCCAGGAACTCTGGGAACCGGTCACGTGTGTTGGGACATGTCAGACCGGACGACAACCCGATTAGCGTTTTGGTGCACCTAGCGCTACACCAACCACGTGTGCAGGAAACACGTCAGGCCGGGTGGTAACCAGGTAGCGTTGACCGGAAGACCGCCACGAAAGCGCCCTGTCGGCCACGTGTGTAGGACACGTCAGGCCGAGCGGTCCTCCGATTAGCGTTTCTGGCCACCTCTCGACTGGCCACGTGTGTGTAGGACACGTCAGGCCAGATGGGTACACCAGTAGCGTTGACCGGGAAGCCGAGGAGGATAAGGAACACCCTGTTAACTCCACAGGGGTCCTGGGGTACGCTGTCCGTGCGCGTAGGGGGCACAACCGGACAGGTGGTGCAGCAGGTGCGTTGTCCGTGTGCGTAGGGGGCACAATCGGACAGGTGGCACAGCAGGTGCGTTGTCCGTGTGCGTAGGAGGCACAATCGGACAGGTGGCGCAGCAGGTGCGTTGTCCGTGTGCGTAGGGGGCACAATCGGACAGGAAGCACAGCAGCCGCAACCCAGTTAACGCCACTGGGCTGCTATAGCAAGACTGGAACGGCAGGAGGGAAGCACGGCGCCTGACCCTGATGTGCCGAGCCACGAATCTTGGCGTGACAGGCACCGTTCGCCTAACCCTACCTACCGCTTCCCAACATAGGCATATGCCGCAATGAGGCTCTAACATGGAGGTGTGGTCTGACTGAGCAAATGTGAAGACTGCGCACCTCCATGTTGTCTCCAGCCCCTTTTATAACCTGGGTCCGCCCCAAACCCAGGGTGGAACCACCAAGGTCCAATAGCAGAGTGCCATGTCATCAGTGACGTCACATGCGACCTATCCGGAACCGCCACGTCATTGATGACCTCATGGCAGCCACGCCCCAAACACTTCACCAGTCATCGTCTGACGACCAATACTGAGGTGCCAGATCATAGGGGCGGGCCTCTGCGAGCCAGTCCGGAGTTGCCACGTCATCAGGACACCTGACACCCTCTGCCCTATTAGGGCCTGCCACCTCACGGACATGCTCAGTGAGGTCCTTACTGGAACTAGCCTCTGGTGCACTAAGTGCCTGAGCATGCCCAGTAGCCTGAGCAACAGGCTCAGAAAGCAGACTATCAGTTTGAGCATGCTCAGTAGGCACATCCCAGAACTTAGACACAGCACGAAGTCCAAGTACCTGTGCAAAGAGGCTGTTAGGGTTAATTGTGGGAGCATGCTCAGTAGCCTGAACTGAGGACTTAGTCTCAGACATAACACAAACAGGCTGAGCATGCTCACTAGGCAAAACACCGGACTTAAACTCTGGCTGGGGTAAATCGGCGCACGCATGCGCACTAGCTGCCTCTCCACACTTAGACGTGGTGGAAGGAACAGCCAACTGGATGACCCGAGGCACGGCCAAGAACGGCAGCCGGCGCCTGGGTGCAACAGGAACCGCAGCAGGCTGCTTGCGGCTATGGCGGCGCCGGTTCGTAACAGTATGACAGCGGGCCCATCATGCACAGTGGCTAGAGAAAAAGGAGCACAAAGATGGCCAAAAGAGGCGGCGCCGGCACCGGACAATGGAGACGCCCATAAGGCCCACCGCGCGACCGTTAAGTGAGTATTATAAAGTATTTTTTTATGTTATACCACCGGCCTGGGCTCTTATATACAGCATGTTAGAATGATGTATATAAGAGCCCGGTGGTGGTGGCCGCAGCTTATAGCCAAAAAAAAAGTCCCCTTTAATGCCAGTTTTCATGACTCCACCATAAGAAAGAGACTAGGCAAAAAATGCCTACATAGCAGAGTTCAAAGACAAGAACCACTACTGAGCACAAAGAACAAGAGCTCGACTCACTTTTGCCAGAAAATATCTTGAAGATCCCCAAGACTTTTGGGAGAATACTCTGTGGACTAACAAAAGTTGAACTTTTTGGAAAATGTATGTCCCATTACAACTGGCGTAGAAGTAACAGCATTTCAGGAAGGAACATCATTGCAACAGTAGAATATGGTGGTGTTAGTGTGATGGTCTGGAGCTGTATTGCTGCTTCAGGTCTTGGAAGTCTTGCTGTGGTAAATGGAACCATGAATTCTGCTGTCTACCAAAACATCCTGTAGGAGAATATCCAGCCATCTGTTCATGACCTCAAACTGAAGTGCACTTGGGTTATGCAGCAGGGCAATGGTCTAAAACACTCCAGCAAGTTGACCTCTGAATGGTTTAAGAAAAACAAAATTAAGACTTTGAAATGGCAAAGCTAAAGTCCTAACCTTAATACAATTTAGATGCTGTGGCATGACCTTAAAAAGGTGGTTCATGCTCAGAAACCATCCAAGGTGGCTGAATTACAACAATTATACAAAGATGAGTGGGCCAAAATTCCTCAAGAGCGTTGTAATTACTCAATGCCTGTTATCACAAACGCTTGATTGCAGTTGTTGCTGTTAAGGGTGGCCCAACCAGTTATTTGGTTTACGGGGCAATCTCTTTTTCACACAGGGCCCTGTAGGTTTGGATTTCTTTTTCCCTTAATAATAAAGACTTTCATTTATTAACTGCATTTTGTGTTTACTTGTGTTATCTTTGTCTAGTATTTCAATTTGTTTGGTGACCTGAAACATTTAAGTGTGACAATCATGCAAAAGAATAAGAAATCAGAAAAGCGGTAAACACTTTTTCACACCACTGTACATACCTTGCTTTTACAAAACGAAGCTAAATGGATATCTGTACTGATGCACACTGCACTTTGGAGATTAATTCATTGATTTGTAGGGAACTTGTCAGCTTCCCTAGGCCCCCCAAATTGCCCTAATATCTTTTTTCAACCCTAAATATAATTTCAAATAAGGTTCTTGGGTGGCTTATTGCTTTGTCTATCACCATAACATCATTTTTATAACATGGTGATATGCTAATTACTGGGTGACTAGTTGTGGAGGGTTGCTTTCCCCAGACTTGTCCTAGTAATCCTGTTATCTCACCCTTGTGGGCATGAATAACATGATTTTACAAGAGCGGTGTCACCAGCTCCCTGACAAAGCACACTGAAGCTGGGTGAACGCAGCCTGGGGAAGCTGACAGGTTCCCTTTAGATGCGTTTTTATAATGCGTATGATACAATGTAATTATGAATTACTGTCTTTATTATGCTCGGTCATAGTTTTTAATGAAGTCACAGGACGTGTGTGCACAGGTGGTGCAAAACAAGTGCAAATGCAATAATGAATCAGGCCCTATGTAGAAAATTACTGGCGAAAGAGCATTCCTAAGAACGCTCGCTCACGATTATCTGCCTGTGTAAACATGCTGGCAATCACCCAAGCAAAATCCTCGTTCTTTGGTTGATTAGATGGTTTATGCCGTAATAAAAATCATTGTTTTTGGCAGAACATTAGCCACTGTAAATGAGGAATGTACTGCCATCAACAAGTTGCTATATGGAGACAGAATGATCGTAACAGTAATTGTTCTATTCCTGTTGGTTTTCGTCGAGTAAACAGGCTGGTGAACCAGCATCAACCGACTATTAAACAGGAGAAAGCTTTCACATCGGGCTGAGATCGGCCTGCCCAAAGAAGCCATAATACAGCCCCAGCTTGTTCCCTGTGATGATCAGCAGAGGTCTCAGAGATCCACCGCCCGCTGATCAAACATTGATGGCTTATTTTGATCAATGTTTAACCTTTTTAATGTAAAGTTTTCAATTGTTTGCATAACGTAGATCTAATGCTACATACATTCACTAGAACAAGTTCTTGAAGAATCACTGATGGCTTATCTAGCTCACACCCCCAGTCACGTGTGTTGAGGCTCTACTGGCTTGCAACAATTTCAATATCACTGAATGATGATGAAAATGATGAGTCTACAAGAGGCTAATCACATTTAGCACCCTTCGTATACTGTGAAAGTACAGGGCAGAGACAGCATTCACATCTTAGGGTTTGTTCTTTTCTCCATGACCTGAAAAGACATATTAGTGTAATGTCAGCGAAGTCCTACAAAAGGCAATGAGAAGCTGCACATTATGAGACAGCCTCAAATAGGACAACCACAGATACGAGCCTATAGTACATAAAGGGAACTAAAGCCATAAATATACTAATCAGACCTCATCTAGAGAGCCATATAGCTGCTTCATAGAGCTTCTGAGTTGTACAGAGCTGTACTATATAACGGAAGTGTAAAGTGTAACTGTGTACAACTCCGATTTTATATTATGGATTGCTGTGTACTATTTACTATTCTTTATTAGAAATGAGCGGACCCGTGGAAGTTCAGGACTTCCTTAAATAAACGTTTGGTTCGGGACCCATAGAGCCAAAGAAGACCTGAAATTGTGTACTGTAAAATAGCTGTAAAATGGTCACAGTAAGGCCTAGAGGGCTGTAAAAGGATGCCAATAGGAGGCAATTGCTCTGTCAGCAAATGCGGATAAGGAATAAAATCAAAAAAGAAAAAAAAAAAAGTCGTAGGCACCTGCCTATTTTTGATAACCAGCACAAGTAAAGCTGCAACTGTGGGCTGTAATCCTCAGCTGTCGGCTTTACCTTAATTTAAAAAAATATTGAGGGTGCCACCCTATATTTGATAACCAGCCGAGATAAATAAGACAGCTTGGGGCTAATATTATCAGGGTGAGAGTGCTCATGGTTATTTAGCCCCTGCCAGGCTAAATTGGCAGCCCGCAGCCACTCCAAAAGTGGTGCATCCGTTAGATGCACCAATTCTGGCACTTCACCCAACTCACCCCGATTGCCCTGGTGCGGTGACAATTGGGGTAATACTTTTACATTTGATGTCAACTCTGAATGAACAGCTGATATCAAGCCCAGGGATTAGTAATGGATAGGTGTCTATCAGACAGCCCTATTACTAACCCGGTAAGTACAGAGTTAAAAAACACAAACACATGCGCACAGGGAAAAAAAGGTTTCTTTGAAAAGACACTCACCCACATGCCATATTTCACGCATTTATTAAATAAAAAAAAAATTCCTCTACATTCTGCTGACTGCTGGTCAGTGACTTATGAATGAGATTCCATAGGTTTCAGCCGGTCAATGGCAACCAGGAATTTCTTACGAGCAGTGATATGAGTAACAAACGTCACTGCTCGTGAGAAATTATGGGCTACTGCTGACTGGTAGTAAACTATGAAGCCCTGTTCTGAGAACATTCTTGAAACGAGGCTGCATAGATTATTCCCGATCAGTGCCAGCCTGGAATTTTTCACTAGAGTGAGAAATTCTGGGTTGCCTCTGACTGGAAGTGACCTAGTTCTCAGAATGCTACTTCATAGCAATTGATGTACGTTGTGGGAGAATACACCGTTGGATTAGGGCAGAACTTCCAGGATTAAGCTTCAAGGAATAAATTGGTGAATAAGGGAGTGTGGAGGAGTGTTTATTCAAATAAACTTTTTTTTTCTGTGTTTTTTTTTAACTTTTCACTTGCCCAGTTGGTAGTGGAGGTTTCTGATAGACTCCTCTTTCTAACCCCAGAGACTGATGCCAGCTGTCAATTCACTGCTGACATCAACCCCAAAAGTATTACCCAGATTGCCATCACACCAGGGCAATAGGGAAGAGCTGGGACAAAGCTGCAGGCTACCATTTTTAGGCTGGGAAAGGCCAAATAACCATGGGCTTTCCCACCGTGATACCATATTTTTCCAAAAATAAGCCCAACCTTGAAAATAAGCACTAGTAGTGGTTCAATAATGAAGTGTCCAGGCAGCTAAAAATGTTAAAGAATACTGCAGGACACTTCATTATAGAAAGCAGACACTCCCCAAAAGAGAGAAGACAGAAGGCCCCTCATACTCACCAAATGCTGAACAGGAAGACCTGAAGTGGAACACACACATCAGGTCGCACACCTACACACATCAGATCGCACGCACACACAAACATCAGATCGCACACATACACATCAGATCACACACACACACATCAGATTGCACAATCAGACATCAGATCACACACACACTCATCACATCTGGAGATACCAATTGCTTCTGGCTGGCAGGGGAACCTGGGATGCAATGCAGTGGAGCTTGAGGACCTGCAGTGGAACGTATGAAGGACCTGCATTGGAATGCACCAATGCGTTCCACCACATGTCCTCTATGTGTTCCACCGCAGGTCCTCATGCTCCACTGCGTTGCATGCCATCTTCTCCCGCCAGCCATAAGCAATCGATATCGTTGTGGGGAGTGTGTATGTGTGATCTGATGTGGAATTGTGTGCGATCTTGTGTGTATGAGTATGAGTATGAGTATGTGTGTGTGTGTGTGTGTGTGTGTGTGTGCGATCTGTTGTAGGTGGGTGTGTTGGCCAGAAGCAAGGGAGGACTGCCTGGAGCATCCCTGCTGTGAGCGCCTGCCGAAGATCGCAGGAGGATCTGGAAGCCACACAGACATCTGGGTCTTGTAACTATGATTCTCCTGGGAAGGAAGGTCTGATTTTTTGAGGAGGTAAACTTACTCCCAACTGTGTTTTCCTGAGAATAAGCCCTAGCACATTTTTCAGGGCAAAAAAATATGATAGTTTTTATTTCAGTGAAATCCCAAGCCGTTTTTAATTAAATTATTTATTTAAATAATTAAAAACTGGAGTGGAGTCCCCTCTATTTTTGATAACCAGCCAAGGTAAAACAGACAGCTGAGGGTTACAGCACACAGGTGTCTGTTTTCTTTTCACTGGTAATCAAAAATAGACAGGAGCCCAAGCAATTTTTATTTTTTTAATCTTTATTGTTCACAGCAGAATACACACAACTTTTGCATGCAATCATGCCTGTTGATTGATTTTCAACCATGATGATTAACAAATGAACAGTGCCCGAGCATCGAGGTTTGGACACCAAAATTTACTGTTCAGATTTGCTCATCCCTATTCTTTATAATCCTGAAAAAAAGTATTGCTTTTAGGATTCGTGTGGGATATCAAGTATCCGTGCACCGACCCTGGGCCCAAAGTTCTCAGTGACCTCTGGGTAACTATCTGGAACCGGCAATCCAGATAATTAAAGAAAAAAAATAATAAATAAAAAAGATAAAAGAAAGAAAATAGGAAAAAAGCAGGCACTTTCTACTGACCAGTCTCCCACGTGGCTGTACTACTACTTCTAGGGTGCTCATTACCCTCATGCATGCACTGCTTTCCCCACCCACCGGCAGTCCCAGTGTCTGTGATTGGTTGCAGTCAGACTGCGCTCACACCCTGCGTGACTGCATGTCTGAATTTAGCACCAAATTTGCATCTCTTGGCAAAAAAATGTGGTTTTCTGCCAGGAGATGCAGGTGAGGTCACTAAGTTTAATGAGATCAGCTGAGGTCAGTTTACTTGCGGTCACAGATGGGGTACTGCGGGAACCTCCAGCTGTTAAAGCAGATAAAGTGAGTGATGTCACCGCTCACAGCTGCGGCTCAGTCAGTCTTTACCTGAAGCCCACAGCGTGCAGAAATGTTCTGTGCCTGTGCGCTGTGACTTCAGTATGTAGCAGAGCCAGAATCATTGTGGGACCTCATGTGGATTATTATGGAACTGGGTGTTTTGGGGTTAATAAAGGGGTGAAAAAGGGTGTTTTTTGTATTCTATTTCAAATAAAGGATTTTTTCGGGGTTTGTGTTTATTTCTTTTTAGTTACACTTTAGTAATAGGGGGATCTCATAGATGCCTTCCATTACTAATGTAGGGCTTAGTGGCAGCTGTGAGCTGATATTACCGCAATTGCCACTGCACCAGGGAAATCAGGATGAGCCGGGTAAAATTCTGGGATTGTCACATCTAATCGAAGCAACAATTCTGGGCAGTTGCAGTCTCCTATTTTTAGGCTGGGGGCAAAAACCATGGGCCTCCCAAGCTTGAAAATATCAGCCCACAGCTGTCTGCTTTATCATGGCTGGGCATCAAAATTGGGGGGCACTATACACCGTTTTTAAAATTTCTTTAAATCATTTTTAAAAATGCTGCATAGGGTCCCTCTTATTTCTATACACAGCCAAGATAAGCACACGTGTTATGCGCAGGAGGCGGGTGCCCTCTGTCTTTCCCTTGCTCGAGGTTCCCTCTGTGGCCACTGCTCCGCCTAGGCACTGGTCTCAATGGCTGGCTCAATCTTGTGACATTCTGTGGGCTGAATATGCTCTGCCAGATTCTAAGTGCAGAAAATGTGCTACTGAGCATGCGCAGGCTGAATCTGCTGTGCCATATTCTAAGTGCAGAAAATGGGCCACTGAGCTGTGCGGGATGAATATGCTCTGCCAATTCTAAGTACAGGAAATGGGGCAATGCTCGTGACAATGCTCCTTCTGATTGGCCGTGGTTCGTCAGCTGCTCTGATAACACGGCATCCATGGATTGGCCGGTGGACGACACCCACGCTGACTGGGCATGAGTTTGTTTGGGGTGGTGCTTAGATTATAGATGGAAGCTGTCGACACTGGATGGCGCTCAGTCTTTTTCAACTTTGGTGTTAGGCAGGTCGCTTGAATTACATCTTCAGTACTGGTGCGCGCGCTGGTTAAGCGTGCTGTGCACTGCATATAGGCAGGACACTTGAATTTGTGTTATTTTTATGTTATTGCCAGTGCAGTCTCTGTGCAAATAACACAGAACCTAGTGCGCTCATTAATCTGCTGTTGTCCACCCTGCTCTCTGGGCTCATAGCAGCTATATTCCATCCATAGCATGGTGGACCTTAGGTTGCGCTTAGGATTGTACACTCCTTCCTTCCTAAGCCATCAACCCCGTAACAGCACGTCTGGGGGCTGCAACCCGTAGCCATATGCTTTATCTGTGCTGGGCATCACAGTATTGGCAGACCCTATTCCAAATTTTTCATTTATTTATTTATTTATTTATTTTTACACCACTATAGATATGCACACAGTGTCTGTGATTCCAAGCAGTTATACAGGCTATCATACAGGGTGGGGGTGTGGTCTGACTGCAACCAATCACGGATGCCAGGGGAAGCAGTGCATGTGCATGAGGGTAATGAGTGGACCCGTAAGTAGTGTTAAAGCCACATGGAGCCTTCATAAGTATAACACACGTACTTAAATCCCCCTAGCCCTTTCTACCACCATTTTAAAGCGCATGATTTGGGTCCCCATACACTTATATGGGCATTGGCAACCAGGCCCAAACTCTTTTGTTTTAAAAAATAAAATAAATTTGACCTGCCTATCCCGGATATTTGCAGGTTCGTCCATCACTATTAGTGAGTGGAGCAACATAACGTCACAGGGACTTTGCATGGAGCCTATACACAGCACAGAAACAATTCTTCCTCTTGCATGATGCCTTAATGGAATAATAATGAAGATTCTCATTTTTGCACTAAACAATGAGATTATCAATACTCTGTTCCTTTCATCAATGATTATTTTCCAACCGGTAATTGATTTTTATTTATCTGTTGTTGAGAATAAATAGATTTTAATAGCTATACAAACCCTGAAACTTTGAGTTAGTCACTATGTTGCCATGTTCTGAACACTATACATATACAATATTATAGCTTGAGATAGTAATTGCAAATTGAAGTGTATAGTCATGGCCAAAAGTTTTGAGAATGCTACAAATATTAATTTTTACAAAGTCTACTGCTTAAGTTTTTCTAATGGCAATTTGCATATACTCCAGAATGTCATAAAGAGTGATCAGCTTAACAGCAATTACTTGCAAAGTCAATATTGGCTAAGGAAATGAACTTCAACCCCCAAAACACATTTCAACATCATTGCATTCCTGCCTTAAAAGGAGCAGCTAACATTGTTTTAGTGATTGTTCCATTAACACATGTGTGGGTGTTGATGAGGACAGGGCTGGCGATCAATCAGTCATGATTAAGTAAGAATGAAACCACTGGACACTTTAAAAGGAGGCTGGTGCTTGGTATCATTGTTTCTCTTCAGTTAACCATGGTTATCGCTAAAGAAACACATGCAGCCATCATTGCTCTGCACAAAAATGGCCTAACAGAGAAGAGTATCGCAGCTATAAAGATTGCACCTCAGTCAACAATCTATCGCATCATCAAGAACTTCAAGGAGAGAGCTTCCATTGTTGCCAAAAAGGCTCCAGGGCGCCCAAGAAGGACCAGCAAATGCCAGGACCGTATCTTAAAACTGTTTCAGCTGCGGGATCGGACTATCAGCAGTGCCGAGCTAGCTCAGCAATGGCAGCAGGCTGGTGTGAGTGCTTCTGCACGCACTGTGAGGCGGAGACTGCTTGAGCAAGGCCTGGTTTCAAGGAGGGCAGCAAAGAAGCCACTTCTCTCCAGAAAAAATATCAGGGACCGACTGATATTCTGCAAAAGGTACAGGGAGTGGACTGCTGAGGACTGGGGTAAAGTCATTTTCTCAAATGAATCCCCTTTTCGATTGTTTGGGACATCTGGAAAACAGCTTATTAGGAGAAGAAGAGGTGAGCGCTACCACCAGTCTTATCTCATGCCAACTGTTAAGCATCCTGAAATGATTCATGTGTGGGATTGCTTCTCAGCCAAGGGAATCGGCTCACTCACAGTCTTGCCTAAAAACACAGCCATGAATAAAGAATGGTACCAGAATGTCCTCCAAGAGCAACTTCTCCCAACTGTCCAAGAGCAGTTTGGCGCCCAAAAATGCCTTTTCCAGCATGATGGAGCACCTTACCATAAAGCAAATGTGATCACTAAATGGCTCATGGAACAAAACATACAGATTTTGGGTCCATGGCCTGGAAACTCCCCAGATCTTAATCCCATTGAGAACTTGTGGGCAATCATCAAGAGACGGGTGGACAAACAAAAACCAACAAATTCTGGCAAAATGCTAGCATTGCTTATGCAAGAATGGACAGCTATCAGTCAGGATTTGGTCCAGAAGTTGATTGAGAGCATGCCAGGGAGAATTGCAGAGATCCTGAAGAAGAAGGGTCAACACTGCAAATATTGACTTGCTGCATTAACTCATTCTAACTGTCAATATAACCTTTTGGTACTCATAATATATGATTGCAATTATATTTCTGTATGTGATGTAAACATCAGACAAACACAATTAAAAATCAGAGGGCAACAGATCATGTGAAAATATAATTTTGGTGTCATTCTCAAAACATTTGGCCATGACTGTAGACAGCTTTTTTCCATGCTGTTCCAGACGTAGAATGAGATGGTTGGTCAGTATCCAAAACTCCTTCAGCAGATAAGGTAGGAAGAGATGAGAGATATAGTTCTTTGGCAGGAAAGTGCCCGGCTGGAACCTCCACCCCCCTCCCCAGAGGGTAGGTGGAGGCCGGCATGATGTGGCTAGGGGGGATAGGGTGAAGGAGAAGAGGGTGGGGTTTTTGGAACTGTTAGGGAAAGCTAGAGGGGAAAGGAGCGATTGCTGCGGCTGCAGCTGAAGTGTTTGTGCACAGTGAGCACAATCACAAAAAAAAAATAAAATTTTTCTCCTTTGCCTTACCATGGACGGCCTCATGGAGGAGCTGCGGGAGGCAGCCCGGTGCCACCCCTCCGGCAGGGTAGAGGAGCAGCTGCGGGCGGTACTGGCTGGCGGCGTGGTGCAAGGCCGCAGGTGCGGCACGCTCGTTGTGGTTGGGGGAGGGTCTGGGGGCGGCCGCGGAGGTTTCTCCTGTGACTAGGGGGCGGGCATACTGCAGGTCCAGGCCTCCAGAGCATCTCTCTCCCGGTGGATCCGGGTGGGCAATGGGGCAGGCGCGGCCTGCGAGCCGGGGCGGTCCGCTGCAGCGCCTGCGGGACCTCAGCGGCAGCAGGGAAGCCCCGTAAGGGACCCTCCGGCGGTGGGGGAGGTGTCCAGCCTTGGGAGCTCCCTTCACGCCGGGAGGAATTCAAGGCCGCGGCTGAGGTCGGCGGTGGTTAGTAGGCCTCAGCCCGTTAGGGGGAGGGGCCTACTGCTGCCTGTCATCGGAGCGATCTGGAGGCTGTGGCGGGCCGCGCTGGCGATGTCCCTGTCGGGCAGCCTGGCTTGACTGCAGATGTAGCACAGGACGGACGGCAGGATCCCTGGCAGGAGGTCGGCAGGCCAGGGCAGGATGGCTCTGGGTCTCAGCGGCAGCCTGGTGGTCGGGAGCCAGGAGCGGCAATGTGTGGGCCGCCTGGATGGGGTTCGGGATCGACCGATCCGAGGTTACCATCGCCGATCGGACGAGTGGAGGACTACAGGCACGAGAGGTACACGGCGCCAGTGGCGGCGGCTGGACGGCAGGATTCTGGATTGACGGCTGGCAGGATCACAGCTCCTGCGCAGCTCGCTGACTACAGTTCTGTGTTTTGTTCGTCTCCTTTTGTTAATGATGTTCCGGGTAGTGTGGTGGGTCCGGCGGGGGCTGGGATGGGGGCTCAGGGACAGGCGGCTCTGCCAGGGTTAGTAGGGGTTGGGGAGGTTTTGTTGGAAGTCAGGCAGTTGTTGGCGTGCCTGGAGGGGACCGGGAGTGCAGGAGGTTGTGCATCAGCGTGGGTGGGATCGGGGGTCCCGAGAGTGTTGTGGTGGCGGCGGCGAGTATGACGGGGGTCCGAGCCAGTGTCGGTTTCTGTGCAGACGGAGAAAGACAAGGACCGCATTCACTTGGATGATAAGGCGAGGGGGGAGGTTTACGTGTGTTTTGAGGGGCCGCTGGGGTCGCATTTAAAGAAGGAGGTTAGGGAGAAGATTTGGAGGGATGAATATGTTAAAATCTTCTCTTTGTTGCCGTTAGAGAAATTTAATTTGGACAAGCCCAAGAAAGACAACAACAAAAAAGAAGAAGATGAGGAGAAGCAGCGATGGCGGCTGATCCCTCAGACGTATACAAACTGTCTGCCAGCATTTGCAATTTTAGCCAGTGTGATAGGGGAGAAGGCGCCGGACAGTTGTTCGCACCTTTTCTGCTATTTGGATTCCATAGGGGAAGCCTATAGGGTATACGCGGGGCAGGCCTGGTTGCAGTATGACGAACAGTTTCGTCAGAGGAAAGCTATTCGGCCGTCTATAAGATGGAACCAGAAGGACATTGGGCTCTGGTTGCGGGTCATGGCACCGACTCGGTATGGGCAATCCTTTCCAGGGGCGGCCGGGGCTTCCGGCCAGGCTGGGGGGCGGTATGGGCAGCAGGCCGGCGGGGGAGCTGGAGGTCAGTCGGGATCCCAAAAATCTGTGCTTTGCTGGCTCTTCAATGAGGGCCAGTGCAAGTTTGGGGAGCAGTGTAAGTTTAAGCACCACTGCTCACACTGTAGTGGCACCAATCACGGGGTGGCGAAGTGTTTCCGGCATAGCAGGGTCAAAGAGGGGCCTGGTAGTTCAAAAGGGGGAGATTCCACTGAAGCTTCAAAAGATGCTCCCTTATCTAAAGAGGTTCCCAAGAAAGGAGGAGGCAGAGTTGCTGGTGAGGGGTTTTGAATTCGGTTTTTGTATTCCTTCGGGAGCGGGTCCGGGGCAGGGGCGTTTTAAGAACTTACAGTCGGCAAGCCAGCATCTGGAGGTGGTTCGGGAGAACTTGGAAAAGGAGGTGTCGTTGGGGCATATGGCGGGGCCTTTTCGGTCCCCACCTTTTCAGGATATGGTGGTTTCGCCACTGGGGGTGGTGCCGAAGAAGGAGGCGAATAAGTTTCGGCTTATTCACCACTTGTCTTACCCACGGGGGGGAGAGGGTGAAATCAGTGAATGATGGCATAGATTCCGAGTTATGCTCGGTGGTGTATACGTCGTTTGACGAAGTGGCGGATTGGGTGCGGCGGTGTGGACGGGGGGCCCTGATGGCTAAGACGGATGTCGAATTGGCATTTCGGTTGTTGTTGGTTCATCCGGACAGCGTACGCTTGCTCTGCTGTTTTTGGGAGGGGAATTATTTTGTTGATAGATGCCTGCCCATGTTATGCTCGTTGTCTTGTTCATTGTTTGAAGCGTTTAGTTCCTTTTTGGAGTGGGTGGTTAGGGATGTTTCGGGTTGTCTATTATTCATTATTTAGACGATTTTTTCTGCATTGGTCCAGGGGACTCGGAGGTTTGCCAGAATTTGCATGCAACGATGGAGTGGGTGGCTCAGCGTTTTGGGGTCCCTTTGGCGCCGGGGAAGACGGAGGGTCCGGCGACATGTATTTCTTTCCTTGGGATTGTTATTGACTCTGACAGGAGTTTCGGTTACCGGTGGACAAGGTGGTGGCCCTCAGGGGGGAGGTGGCAAGGGTGATGAGGGTCAAAAAACTTACCCTGAGGGAGGTGCAATCGTTGCTGGGCCAACTCAATTTTGCGTGTCGGGTGATGCCAATGGGGCGGATTTTTTCATGGCGGCTTGCGATGGCCACTGTAGGGGTGCTATCACCTCATCATTTCGTGCGTCTGTCGGCCGAAGTTAAGGCGGATTTGAAGGTTTGGGGACAATTTTTGGCAAACTACAATGGGCGGTCCCTGTTTAGGGAGCCTCTGGTGGGAAATTTGGAGTTAGACCTGTTTACCAATGCGTCTGGGGGTCAGGGCTTCGGGGCCTATCTTGAAGGGGAGTGGTGTGCAGAGCGATGGCCGAAGGTTTGGCGGGGCTGGTGAAGAATTTGGCGCTGTTGGAAATTTTTTCGATGTTGGTGGCGGTGACGCTGTGGCGGGAGCGTTTTCGGAACAGACGAGTGAGGTTTTACTGTGACAACATGGGGGTCATTTTAGAGATTAACAATATCTCGGCTAATTCCCCTCCGGTTATTAGGGTTTTGCGGAGATTGGTGTTGGCCTGTTTGTCCATTAATGCTTGTGTATCTGCGTCGCATGTGCCGGGGGTGCTGAATTCTATTGCTGACGCTCTCTCTCGTTTCCAGTGGGACCGCTTCAAGGAATTGGCGCCGGGGGCCATGGCCGTGGGATTGACGTGCCCTCCCGAACTCTGGAGTGTGGTATGAGGGCCGTTGGATATTTGATCAGAGGATCGTTGGCAGAGGCGACTTGGGAGGCTTATCAGCAGGCTTGGCAACAATGGGAGGCTTGGGTTCAGTCTTTTGGTTTGATTCGGTCGGTGGAGGTTCAGGTAGGCGTGTTGCTCTTGTGGGTCGGGCGGTGGTTGGCATGGGGTTGGTCCCAGGCAAAGGTGGGTCGGGTGGTAGCGGGCCTGGCCTTTGGGTTTAAGTTGCAGAACAGGCCGGATTTGACGAAAACCTTTTTGGTGCGGCAGGCATTGAGGGGTTTTCGCTGGGGGCTGAGTAGTGTAGATAGGAGGAGGCCAGTGTCCTTTGCACTTTTGGAGCGAGTGGGGGCCCACCTGAATATGGTGTGTTCGTCGGTTTTTGAGGTTATTTTGTTTCATCTGGCGTTTTCTTTTGTGTTTTTTGGAGCGCTCCGGATTGGGGAGTTGGTGGCGGTTAGTCGGCACGGTTATAGGGGGATCCAGGCGCGGGACGTGCTTTTATTTGACACTAGTGTGGAATTTTGGCTTCGGAGGTCCAAGACGGATCAAGCCGGCAGAGGACGGCGTGTGGTGCTGGGTATGCTGGCTGAGTCGGTAATGTGTCCGGTGCGGTGTTTGCGGGAGTTTAGGGGGTTGGGTCGATGGGCCGTTGCTTTGTCACGAGGATGGTTCGTTCTTGTCGAATTATCAGTTTCGGGCAATTTTTCAGAGGTGTGTGGAGCATCTTGGCCTGGATCCTGGTTGTTATGCGCCTCATTCTTTTAGGATTGGAGCGGCGACGGAGGCGGCTGTGTGCGCATTGAGTCCGGAAGTAGTATGGAGGATAGGTCGGTGGAATCCAGGAGATATTTGAGTTATGTATGCCCGTAGTATGGTTTGCAATGTGGGGAGTTGTTGGATGAGTTGGGTTATGTTATGGTACTGTGATGTTTTGTTGTCTTCTTTTGCAGGGGACCTTTCCCGTTTGGTTTGGATATTGGGCCACTCCTTTGTGCACTGGGCAGCGATCCGGGCGGACATTCATTTGGATGGGCGTCAGCTGGGCTTTGCACGAAGTGTGGCGATAATCCGAAAATCAATCGGGCTATTTCGGCCTTTGTGGTGAGGAATGGGGGTGTGGCGGTTCGTCACTTTGACTTGGAGGCGGTGGATCAGGATTACTGGTTGGCGGATGGGGTCCACCTGAATGCATTGGGAACGGATTTATGGTCTTTGGGGATTCAGGAGGGTATTGAGTGGGCCATGGCATTGTCCGGTAAGGAAGGGGGGGTCTCGAGCATTTGAGGGGGTCAAAGCGCTCTCGTTGTGGCGGCTGGGGTGGGGTCCTCGAAGTTATGTTTAAATAAAGGCTGCTGTGGCCATTTCATCCATTTATGTGTCTGTGGTCATTTCAATAAGGGGGTTAAGCTATTGGGGGTGGGGATATGGTAGCAGTATAAGGGGTCACCGGGACTCCACTATGCCAACGTCAAGTGCTGGAACCTCCATCCCCCTCCCCAGGGGGTGGGTGGAGGCCGGCATGACGTGGCTAGGGGGGATAGGGTGAAGGAGAAGAGGGGTGGGGTTTTTGGGACTGTTAGGGCAAGCTAGAGGGGAAAGGAGCCATTGCTGCGGCTGCAGCTGAACTGTTTGTCTCGCCCACCCTCCCCTTTTTGTATTCTTTCGGGTCATAGTGGCAGAGGCGGTTGGGGTGGGGTCCTCGAAGTTGGTGAAAATTGGATTGGGGGGTCCCAATGGAGGGGGAAATCCCCGTTAATTTACTGGTTTGGGGAGTGGTCTGGTGATCATGGGGGAACGTCGGCATGGTGGGGTCGGTTCTCGTGTTTGGTAGTTTAACCCTTCCCCCTCATATTTGTTTGGTGCTCCCGAGTTAGTGGTTGCAGCTGGGAGTAATGGGCTTTAGGGGGAAGGTAAGATCGGAGTATTGGGTGATCACCAGATTGTTTGAGCTTCGAGGACCACAACCCCCTTTATAAATGTTATTGTAAGTTATGTTTAAATAAAGTCTGCTGTGGCCATTTCATCCATTTATGTGTCTGTGGTCATTTCAATAAGGGGGTTAAGTTATTGGGGGTGGGGGTATGGTAGCAGTATAAGGGGTCACCGGGACTCCACTATGCCAACGTCATGGTAATACTCACTTTCTCTTTAGACATCACCTCTTTTGGGCTCAGACAATGGTGGTGCTAAAGATGTACGGTATGTACAAGATACTTGTAGTTTCATCAACAAAAGCAGATATTTAAGACAAACACTCAACAGCAAAGGTATTTTAGTAGGAAAGCCCCTAAAGATGCCTTAATGACTGGAGACTCATGCCCAGAATCCCTGGTCAGGAGGTGCTGTTTGGCTGCCAGCTGTCTAATTGCTGGTTCTTTTTCCACTAATGGACAGAAAGATTGCAAATTCTACTCCTCCGACACATTGCATATTGTAATAAGTGCAGTGAAGTGGTTGATCCAAGTTCTTCACATGCCACAAGCCAAACTGGATGGATTTGTGAAGATGAATGCAATAGATGTATCATTACAAATATGTTAGTAACATGTTACAGAGATTAAATATTTGAGATGATAATTTCTTGCAAATTTTTGCTTCTGACATTTTTCTCATTTTTTTCTAAAACGTTAAGATTCTTTTTGTGGTGATGTTGGCACAGGGAGACTTCTAGACAATGCAATGCTCCCATTGGAATTTAAACATCCAAGTAGCCTTTTCAGAGAGGAAGATGACAACATTTCTAGAGCAATCTATTGGAATTCTCAACCCTAAAATTCAGTATGGAGTCTTTCACGATGCCTTGCCATATGACTTAGGATTAGATGCCACACCAGAAAGTTAATTTGCAGATATGCGTTTTGGGGTGTTGGTGCAATGCAGGAGACCTGACTTGCATAGGTGAGAGGCCTCTGACCTGCCAAACCAGTTGTCTGGCTTTGCACTGATGAAGGTCAAACACCCCAAAATGGAGTTTCTGGTTTGGCTTCTAATCCTGTCATGAGACTACTGATGAGCAACTACTAAAGTGCTAGAATGCTCATTACTTGAATCGAGCGGGTCCGATTCTTGGACCCACTCGTCCACCCCATTTTTGATAACCAATCAAGGTAAAGCAAACAATTTTGGGCTGGTATTATCACACTGAGCTCTTCCTTACTGCCCTGGTGCATTGGCAATTAGGGTAACAGGTTAATGGGGATGAGGTCAGCTGTATACTGTCAGCTGGCATCAGCCCATGGGTTAGTAATGGAGAGGCATCTATTAGATACCTATTACTAACCCAGTAAATGTAAAGTAAAAAAAAAAAAAAAAACATACACAAAAGGAAAAAAGTGTATTTGAATAAAAATTCCCCCACACTTTCCCTCATTCACCAATTTGTTGGTGAATTTATGTAATTCCCAACCCAGTAATTAAAATCAAGCAACTGTGAATAACCATAAAATACAGCTATCCAGAGGTGCCAGGTGACAATAACTCTCATCAGAGCTGACGGGTCTTACTGAGTGCAGTGTTGAACCAACAGCTCTTACGATAAAATCAGACCGCAGCTGGTATCTTTGCTGGTTATGAAAAATGGGGGTGACGGTATATACAACAGTTGAAGGACTTCTTTATATGTGTGAAGGACTTTATGCTGATCTAACAATAGATGGCGATGTTGTGTAAAGTTTCCTTACTCACTGAATTGCAAAAAGTCTCTTGTTTTTCTTTTTGGTTTCTCTTCCTGATACAATGCTGTATGACTGTGCTTATCATTACCTCATGTTCTCTCAGAAGTAAAGAGTTTGTTATCCCATGTAATCTGCTCTGTGAACTTTCTTCTGCAACTGAGAAGCTAGAAGCTGTGCTGTGCAACAGACCCCAAACCATTTTTTAAATTATTTATTAGTTAAGATAAAGCAGCTTAAACATTGTTCAGCCTGGTTTAGTCTGATAAATAAATTTAAAAAACAAATGGATTAATGAATGAATAAATAAATAAACTATTTGAAGTGGAGCATTTTTACTTCCAAGACAGCCAGTTTTGGCTGCAAACCGCCCCCCAGCAAAATATTGCATTAGAACATGGCCTTAAGGCCCCGTTACACGCAACGATATATCGCCGGGATCACGGATTCCGTTACGCACATCCGGCATCGTTAGCGACGTCATTGCGTGTGACACCAACGAACGGCCGATAACGATCAAAAATACTCACCTTATCGTTGATCGTTGACACGTCGCTCATTTTCAAAAAATCGTTGATTGTTGCAGGAAGGAGGTTGTTCGTCATTCCCGAGGCAGCACACATCGCTACATGTGACACCTCGGGAACGACAAACTACAGCTTACCTGTGGCCGCCGGCAATGAGGAAGGAAGGAGGTGGGCGGGATGTTATGGCCACTCATCTCCGCCCCTCCACTTCTATTGGGCGGCTGCTTAGTGACGCTGCTGTGACGCCGCACGAACCGCCCCCTTAGAAAGGAGGCGGTTCGCAGGCCACAGCGACGTCGCTAGGCAGGTAAGTCCGTGTGACGGCTCCTAACAATTTTGTGCGCCAGGGGCAGCGATTTGCCCGTGATGCCCAAACGACGTGGGTGGGTGCTTTCACCAGCGATATCGCTAGCGATATCGCTGCGTGTAAAGCCCCCTTTAAGGTGCAGAATGCCTATGTTTTTATGTGATCTGGGATGCAGTTATAAGTTGTGCCTGGGTTGCCAACCATCTGTAAATTCCCAGAAAGTGCACAAAAAAAGTTGCAACTAGGAATGAGCAAACCTGAATGTTAAAGTGTGGGGTTCGCACCAGACATCGGGTGTCCAGGGCTCGGACTCGAACACAGACTTTTACAAAAAAATTCAGTGTCCGAGTTCAGGAAACGTGTTTGGATGCTAATAAAGTTCATTGAAAGACTGCAGCACAGCCAATTAACAAGCATTATTGCATGCAGAAGATGACTGCACACCACTGTGAACAATAAAGATAAAAAAAATGATGCGGGCTCCCACCTATTTTTGATAACAAGTGTAGGTAAAACAGACAGCTACGGGATGCAACTCTCAGCTGTGTGCCTTACCTTGACTAATTATCAAAAATACAGGGGATCCCACACCATTTTTTGAAATTATTTATTGAAAGAATTAAAAAAAAACAAAAACTAGCATAGCGCTTCCCCTATTTGTAATGACAAGCCAAGGTAAAGACGACAGCTGCAGGCTGGTATTATCAGGCTGGGAAGACCCATGGTTATTGGGGCTTTCCCAGTCTAAAAATAGCAGCTCGCAGTAGCCCCAGCATTGGCGGATTCATTAGTCACGCCAATTCTGTAGCTTCACCTCGGCTATTCCCAATTGCCATGGTGTAGTAGAAATCAGGGTAATATTTTTGGGGGTTGATGTCAGGTGTGAATTGTCAGCTGTCATCAATGCATGGGGTTAGTAATAGAGAGGCGTCTATCAGACATCCCATTATTAACCCAGTAGGTGTAAAGTTAAAAAAACACAAACACAGGAAAAAATATTTTGTTTTAGTTCTCAGAACAAGGCTCCATAGGTCATTCTAGATTAGCGCCAGACTTGTAGTTTCTCATGCGTGGTGATGTCAGTGACTCAGTGAAGTCACTGTGCGTGAGAAGTTCCAGGTCTGGCACTGACCGGAACAATTCATCACTGACATGAACCAGAAAAATATTACCCTGATTGCCACCGCACCAGGGCAATCAGGAAAAGGCAAGGCGAATCACCAGAACTGGTGCAACTAATTGAAGCACCAATTCTGGGATAGCTGCGGGCTGCTATTTTTAAGCTGGGAAGGGCCCACTAACCATGGTCCATCCTAGCCTGTTAATACCAGCACGCAGCTGTCTGCTTTATTTTGGCTGGTTATCAAAAATAGGGGGGACTCCACCCCGTTTTTTAAAAATATTTATTTATTAAATTAAACCAGCCTAAAAACACCCTTTAGTGCCACATGAAAGATACTAAAGGGTGCAAGGGTAAAACGTTGCCTATACGCTTGCTGTAATCTAAGCTGTCCTAGATCAACAATCTCTTAACTGCAGGTCTCATATAACACCTGATGATGCAATGCAGCCAGACAATCACAGTAATGCCAGTAGCCAAAATGGCTACCACATTATCATGATTGGAAGGCAATCAATGCAGGTTTAATGGCTGCAAAACAGCCACGAAACATGTGGGGCAGGGACTCAAGCAAGGTGCAGTATCAAGCAGTGTGAAGCATGCTCGCTCATCACTATATGAGACCCTATTTTTCAGTTTTCGCTACTATGCCATGAAATTTTGTTTTATTTATGTTTACAGCCACAGAAGATGCCTCAATAAAAATTTTACATAGTTATTAAATCATCCAGAGTATACCATTAGTTTTTTGAAGAACTTTGAGGCTTTTCTTCTTAAAGGTAATCTGTCAGGTGATTTTAATGGTGCTCTTAATGTATTACTAAAATAATTTTTGCCAGCATTTTTCGATCATGTAACTTTTGTTATTGTACTCAGTCAGTCTTTCGCGCTATAAGGCCCTGTGCCCACGCTGCATATTTTGATGCGGATTTTGCCGCAGATTTTCAGAAATCTGCAGCAAAATCTGCATGTCTATTGTGAAACCAGCAAAGTCTATGAGAATTCAGAAGTGCTGTGCCTATGTTGAGTATTTTTCCCTTGCGTATTTGGTGCAGATTATTTTTTTCTGCTCCAAATATGCTAGGGAAAAATAAGCAACGTGGGAACAACACTTCTGAATTCTCGTAGACTTTGCTGACTTCACAATGGACATACAGATTTTGCTGCAGATTTCTCAAAATATGCATCGAAACTACACAGCGTGGGCACTGGGCCTAAGAGTCCAATGCCTTAAGGACAAGTTATAGTACTTCACTGTAGATCTAACCACATCCCCTATATCTCTGTGTTCATCTATAAATTCCATTTATTCATTTTGATGCCATTTCTGTTAGTTTCCTGTATATTTTATTCCATCATTAGATTTTTCTTGTCTGAACTTCCATCTTTCTTTATTTAGTGGTAGCAATTTCTCATTTTTTTGCAGCCATGGGTCATACAGCATCATAAATTTAAGACAAGTGAAACATTTTAGGGTTGTTTTCTTCTCTTAAAAGGGAACCTGTCACCAGATTTGTACCCTATAAACTGCGGTCACCACCAAGTAAGATTTTATATACAGCATTATAGAATCCTGTATATAAGAGCCCAGGCAGTTGTGTATTACATAGAAAAACTGCTTTTATTATACTCACCTATGTGGTGGTCCGGTCTTATGGGTGTTGCTGTCTTAGGGGCACTTTGCACACTACGACATTGCAAGCCGATGCTTGCGATGCGGAGCGCGATAGTCCCCGCCCCCGTCGCAGCTGCGATATCATGGTGATAGCTGGCGTAGCAAACATTATCGCTACGCCAGCTTCACATGCACTCACCTGCACTGCGACGTTGCTCTGGCCGGAGACCCACCTCCTTATTAAGGGGGTGGGTCGTGCGGTGTCATAGTGACGTCACACGGCAGGCGTCCAATAGAAGCGGAGGGGCGGAGATGAGCGGGACGTAAACCTCCTTCCTTCCGCATAGCTGGTGTGAGCCGCAGGACGCAGGTAGGAGATGTTCCTTGCTCCTGCGGCTTCAAACACAGCGATGTGTGATGCCAATGGAACGAGGAACAACATCGTAACATCGGTCATTTCCAAATTATGTAAATGACCGACGCTACATCGATGAGACGATTACGATTTTGCGCTCGTTAATCGTATCAAAAAGGCTTTACACACTACGATATCGCCTGCGACGCCAGATGTGCGTCACTTTCAATTTGACCCCACCGACATCGCACCTGCGATGTCGTAGTGTGCAAAGTACCCCTTAGTCCAGCGCCTCCTCTCTTCTTGCTATTGCCATCCTCTTTCCCTGCTCCATGTGGATGACGCAGCCTGCGTTATCCACACAGTATCCTCTATTGCGGACCTTCTCACGCCACACTACTCTCTGCTCTGCTGCGGGCAGAGCAAAGTACTGCAATGCTCAGGCGCCGGGAAAGGTCAAAGACCACCCGCACATGTGCACTACAGTGCAATGGAGAACTCTGTTTGGATGACGTATGATGCGTCATGCACAAGGAGCAGGAAAGAAGGACAGCGATCGCAAGAAGATAGGAGGTGCTGATCGAGACCAGTGACGTCCATTAGACTGGACTGCCCAGCAAGTGAGTATAATAAAAACTGTTTTTTTATGTTATACAGATCGGCCTGGGCTCTTAAACACATCATTCTATTCTAGAATACTGTAAATAAGAGCTTACTGGTGGTGGCTGCAGTTTATAGGGGACAAATCTGGTGACAAGTTCCCCTTAAATATACATTTTTGATTTTTTGCTACCTTTCCAAGGTGAATGGTGTAAGACTGAATCAACACTTCACACCCTCACTCACAAAAATTACCGAATGTTTCGTTTTATATAATGCTTCGGATTAGATGCACCCCAAATTTAGAGATAAAAAAAGGTAAAAAAAATGGGATCCGTCTTATACTCCGGTGTTGTCTTACCAGAGGGGGGCGGCAGCGGTGGTGGAGCGGGGTCACAGGAGGTAGAGGCTGTGCTGGCAGCGGCGGGTCAGTGGTGGTAGCGGCGGGTCAGTGGTGGCAGCAACAGCGGGTCAGTGGTGGCGGTGGCAGCGGGTCAGTGGTGGCAGCGGAAGCTGTGGTGGTTGTGTGGTGGAGCACACCGGTGCGGCAAGTGTTCCAGTCTGTCCGCGGTCTGGGCTTCAAAGATATGGCGCTCGGAGCAGCAAGTGCACAGATGGAGCTCTCATCAAAGAGCACCATTTGCGCACGCGCTGACTCCCGGCACCATCATTTGAAGCCTGGACCACGGACAGACTAGGACATCCACTGCACAGCCACCGCAGTCTGCACAGCCATCCGGCCGCCCGCACAGAGTGGCAGCCAGCAGGCCACCCGCCCACCCACATGGAGAGACAGTCGGCCGCCGGGACAGAGAGGCAGCCAGCCGCCGAGACAGAGAGGCAGCCAGCTGCTGGCACAGACAGTCACCCAGCTGACCACACGCACAAACAGGCACCCTGCTGGCCGCCCGCACGCACCGACAGGCACCCAGCCGCCCGCACACAGAGCCGCACAGACAGCTACCCGCCAATTCACCTCCTGGTAAGCTATATTCGGATTTTAAAACTCACTCCTCATTTTCCTCCCAAATTTTGGAGAGGAAAAGTGCGTCTTATAATCAAAAAAAAACTGTTTTGGTTTGTCAAAGGCATTACATAGAATCTGCTCAATTGCTAATGTGTCAATCAAATTCTAAAGCGAGAAGCCATGAGTGCCCATACTATTAATAAATAATGTGTACTGGGCATATTTAATATTTCTCATTATTGAAAACACAGCTACAACACGGTTGCATCTTAGTATATGATGGATGATACATACATGGGTAGACATCACCAATATAAGGGATATCTCAATAAGATAGCCCCTTTTCAAAAAGAAGGAAATAAGTCTTCTCACTCCCTAGTGATCGAGGCCGAGACCAATCACACATTTACCATGCAGAAAGTAAATGTAGCATTACGCGCCAGCCACTCAAATCAATAAGTGCACCCAATCCACCAGTGAGAGCTGCACTTACAGAGTGGCTCTCTTTTCTAGAACACAGCATTGAACTCCCCTCTATAGCATTTAAACATAGGTTGCCCAGGTGGGACAACTCTTTAATGTTATGCTGTTAAACAATATTTATTTCTCATTCTCTGAACAGAAAAACACTAACTTTTCCTCTAATTGTCATATACTAAAAGTTTCTAGTGATTATTAATTTTGTTCTTCATATTTTGAAATGTAGGTGAATTTTATTGGAAATCACAGGAATGCAATTTAAATAACATTCGCGTGGTGTCCACTACATCACAGACCCATTTATACACGAGTCAGCACCTCTAGGATATACCAGGGACTCATTGTTTCCTAGAAAAATATTTTTTAAACAAAACCTCTTGAAGTTGTTATGGGTTCTTACAAACTTAATAAATAGTTTTAAGAAATGAAATACATTACTTGAAGAGTCAAAAATCTCAGTGTGAACTGATCATCAACTAACAGGTACCTTAAATAACCAAATGAAGTGAATATTGTACATTGAGATAAGCAAATATAATGTAGAATAAAACCCTACGAGAACAGAACTGTGCTTTCCAGACTCACTGACTCAAATCTAAGGACAAGGAAAATGATCCACTCAAATGCACAGCAGCCGAGCTCATTGAAAAGGCAACAGTGCCCTCAGTTGAGGCCTGAGTCTATAGCCAAGTCCTTTGTTCCCTAACTGTTGGGTCACTGTCAGGTCAATGGGTGAATCTAGTTCAACCCAGGCATAAAGTTAACCAGCCAAACAAGACCACCAACGTTTTCTGAATTAATCTTTTTTCTTTCTGGTAAGGGGTAATTTTGTTCAGAACAGTTTTATCGGCAAGTAGCTTTTCAGCGCTAACAATGTACTTGTTCTCTTCCTTCGAACATGCACAGTTCCTATTAGTGTCTCTAATAGGACACTGGATACTGGCTATTATTTCATACTGTTAATGAGTTCCTTGCAAGTACAGGAGCAGCTAATGTTCCTGCTCTACAGTCTCACTACAGCCTGGGAACAAAAATGAGGGGAACTGGATTTTAACTTCTATACTCTATCCGTTATAGAGAGTTTCATGATTTTTTCTCAAAGATCAGAGAAATATAGATATCATCCAAAAGTCACCCAACCTTAGATCACCTTTGCAGGTGCCTAAATTTTTTTTTTGTTTGTAGTGCTTCAACTGTGACATACAGAATTAAAAAAAAAATCACATTATATGATTTTTAAATAATTAATTTGCATTTTATTGCAGGAAATATGTATTTGCTCACCTAGCAACCAGCAAGAATTCTGGCTTTCATAGAACTTTTATTTTTTTCTTTAAGAATCCCTCCTACTCTGCACTCATTACATGTATTAATTTCACCTGTTTGAACTCATTACCTGTATAAAATATATCTGTCCACACAATCAATCACAATCCAACTTCTTCACCATTACCAAGACCAAAAAGCTGACTAAGAACACCAGGGGCAACATTGTAGACCTGCACAAGGCTACGAGACAATAGGTAAGCAGCTTGGTGAAAATGGCAATAACTGATGATGCAATTATTAGAAAATGGAAGAAACACAAGATTACTGTCAATCTTACTCGGTCTGGGGCTCCATACAACATCTGTCCTCATCAGGTAAGGATGATTCTGAGAAAGGTCATTAATCAGCCAAGAACTACATGGGAGGGCCTGGTTAATGATCTAAAAAGAGCCGGTACCACAGTCTCAAAGATTACCATTAGTAACACACTACACCATAATGTATTTCAATCCAGCATGGTATGCAAGGTCTCCCTGCTCATGCCAGCATATCTACAGGCCTGTTGGAAGTCCACCAATGGCCATCTGGATGATCAAGAGGAGGCATGTCATCAGATGAGACCAAAATATAACTTTTTGGTATGAACTCCACTCACCGTATTTGGAGGAAGAAGAAGGATGAGTACAACCTCAAGAACACCATCCTAACCATGAAGCATAGGGGTGGAAACCTCAGACTTTGGGGGTGCTTTTCTGCAACGGGGACAGGATGACTGTACTGTATTGAAGGGAGGATGGATGAGGATATGTATTGTAATTGTATTGTAAAATTTTGACCAACAGCCTCCTTCCCTCAGTAAGAACATTGAAGATGGGTCGTGACTGGGTCTTCCAGCATGATAATGACCTGACACACACAGCCAGGGCAACTAAGCAGTGACTCCGTAAGAAGCATTTCAAGGTCCTCGCGTAAGCCTAGCCAGTCTACAGACCCAAAGCCAATAGAAAATGTTAGGAGGGAGCTGAAATTCAATGTTGCCCAGTGACAGCCCTGAAACCAGAGCGATCTGAAGATCTGTATGGAGTAGTGCACCAAAATCCCTGCTGCATTGTGTGCAAACTTGATCCTGAATTACAGGAAATGTCTGACCTCATTAACTGCACACAAAAGTTTCTGTACCAAATATTAAGTTCTGTTTTTTTATTGTCTTAAATACTTGTTTTAAGCAATAAAATACAAATTAATTATTTTAAAATCATACAATGTCATTTTCTGGATTTAATTTTCTGATTCTGCCTGTCACATTTGCATAGTAACTATGATAAAAATTACAGACCTCTCTATTCTTTGCTGATGGGAAAACATGTGCAAAACCTGCAGTGTATAAATTACTTATTTGCTTCACTGTGTATACTGTATATATATATATATATATATATATATATATATATATATATATATATATCTATATATGGCGCCCTGGACTAGCCAGGTCGTCACAGGTACTGCAACACACACCCACACCCTGGGAGAGGCACATCAGCCAGACACAAAATCCTTGTTGCCTCCCTCCAGGGGCTGATGTCCACACCAGGTGAGGTGGAGCAAGGCCGTTGGCCCCACCCGCTGAGGACTTCACAGTCCTGGAGGTGGGAAAAGGAAGTCAGTCAGTAGGAGTCAGGAGAAGAGTGAAGTAGTAGTGGAGGAGCAAACTGACCGTGTCCGGGTGTGTGGCCCGGGCACTAGGAGCAAGGTTGGCAGACGGTGGTGGCCGTCTGCAGGAGAGGTGAATCAACGCGGAACCGTAGGACCGGGGACAGGCGGTGGCCCGCCGGTGACGAACCGGGGAGCGAAGTGAAGCCAGCACACTGAGGCAGGGCCTGCAGACCCCGACCAGGCCTGGAGCCGCCATTAGAGGTCAAATCCGTCAGTGACCGGAACCCCAGGGGTTTCCTAACAGCCAAGACCCGACTGAAGGCAACCGTCCAACCAGCAAAAGGAAATACAGCTACCGCCACAGCTAGAGTTCCAAGGGCCAGAGCCTGCGGGCAAAAGGGCTCCTTTGACACATATCTACGCTGAAGAGCGGGTTACCAGTGGGAATCCATCGGGACTGAACATACAAACAGGTGCAGGGAAAGGCAGCCACCACCAACCGTCCGGGAGAAACTGCAGCAGCCGGCTGCGGGACCCGTCCATCCAGCCGTTTGGTTTACCAGAGACTTTGCATACATTTGTGGCTGAGTGAGTACAACCGTGCCATCCGGCACCGCGCTGCGCAGTCCAGGCGACCCTGCACCCTGCCAACCCTGTCTCTCCCGTCACCTCACCGGGCCTCGGGACCACCAACCCCTACCCACGGAGGGGACGACATCCTAGCTGCACCCAACCATCGCTCCCGGGATCCCCGTCACCAGCAGTGGTGGTGCCCAACCTCACCACAACCCGTGGGTGGCGTCACGGACCAAATGCCCAAACCAAACTACCCCCTTTCACCCACGTGCGAGGAGCGCCGCTCGAGTCCCCGGATCCGGTCCACCGCTTGAGCCACCGAGCAGCCGTCGCAGCAGCGCTGGACCCGAGCGTTAGCGAGCGCAGCGACGCCCTCCCGCCCGCGACATATATAGTGGCGAATAGGCTTTGGTAGACAAAGTCAGGTCGCAGTAAAGAAGCAAACACAGGTTTGCAGTCCAAAGCTCAGTGTTTTCACTTGGGCCGAAAGTAGATGCCAGGTGATACTCCCAGGGCAGTCCCCAGGTATGCAATGGCTAAGTTGAGCAGGTCAGCCACAGGGCAGGCTGACTCCAGGAATGTAGCTTTTTCTTCAGACAACAGATTTATAGCACTCTCTAGCTTCCTTCATCTTTAAAGCTGGGTTTACACACTGCAACATCGCAAAGGACATCACTGTAACGTCACCGGTTTTGTGACGTAACAGCGACCTCCCTAAGTCTCTGCTAAGTCGCTGGTGAGCAGTCAAACAGGCAAACCTGGCCAACAACGCAACAACGATCCGGACCTGCAGAGCGACCTAGCTGGTTGTTGGGGACGTTGATAAGCAGCCTTTTGAAAGGGAAGTTGCTAACAAAGTCGCTGCAAAGTCTTTCACACACAAACTTTCCAGCGATGGTTGCTGCACAGCGGGAAACAAAGGACCTAGGAATGGTCCTGAACGATTTGTAACGATTACAACTTCACAGCAGGGGCCGGGTCGCTGATAGGTTTCACACACTGCAACATCGCAAACAACATCGCTATTGCGTCACAAAACCGGTGACGTTACAGCGATGTCGTTTGAGATGTTGCAGTGTGTAAACCCAGCTTTACACACCCGTACTGACACACTATGGTTGCTTTTATGCTGTTCTAATTCCTGCAGCTGATAACTTGGGTGCTGCCCCAAAAACCGGGAACTGCAAGGTAGGTCCAGGTCAGACTGTATCTTCTGCTCCCAGTGTGAAAGGCACTTACTGGGAGAAATGTACCTTCTATCCAACACCATACCGTTCACTGTGTGACATACCCACCCTTTGTTCTACACTGAGAAGGTGGAAACAGGCCAAACAGTGGACTCATCACAGGGCATCTGCATTCCCTCCTCAATGACCCCTAGCTGTGGCATTGATTTCACCCCCTCCAAGATAGTTTGTCACTAAGCCTAAGGCACCCGATATGGCTTAATAATAATATAATATAGTAATATTTATTCATTAATATAGCGTCTTTAAATCCACAGCGCTTTACATAATTAGCATCACTGTCCCCATTGGGGCTCACAATCTAAAGTCCCTATCAGTATGTCTTTGGAGTGTTGGAGGAAACTGGAGAACCCGGAGGAAACCCACACAAACACGGGGAGAACATACAAACTCCTTGCAGATGCTATCCTTGGTGGGATTTGAATCCAGGACCCCAGGGCTGAAAAACTGTAGTGCTAACCACTGAGCCACAGTGCCGCATTGCTTAATTCGGACTTTGGCTTGAGGCTCTGGTATAATGTCATGTTGGACTATGGAGGTACATTCATGTAATTTAGAGAAGACATCCGTATTCCAATTAATGAACTCCCGAACCTGGTGAACCTGTTTAGTGAACAAAGTTTCCTCTATTTTTACTACAGCGGAAACCACTGGAGGTAACGGAGCCTTCCCCGCAGGAAAAGCAGGCAGTGGACCGTCCTTACCAAGGCTTTCCCTATCCTTAAAAAGGCTTCAGCTAATTAATATGGTAGACCTGTTGTTACGGGGGAACCGGCGGATTAGGACCAGGGGGTATAGATCCCAATCGCCAGTCGGGGCCCACCGTGCTCCAGATGGTAAGGGAGCTGCTAGCACCCTGTGGGTTAGGCGGAGACTATAGAGCTGGATGGCTCTGAGATAATCCAGGGAACAGGTCACGTGTGTAGTGACACGTCAGACCGGACAACAACCCAGTTAGCGTTTCGGTGGAATTGACGCAACCCCGACCACGTGTGCAGGGAACACGTCAGGCCGGATGGTGACCAGGTAGCGTTGACCGAGAAGACCGCTGCGACAGCGCCCTGTCGGCCACGTGTGTCAGACACGACAGGCCGAGCGGTCCTTCGATTAGCATTTCTGGTCACTACATGAATGGCCACGTGTGTAGAGGACACGTCAGGCCAAGGGATCACACCAGTAGCGTTGACTGGGAAGCCAAGGAGGATAATAGGTTCACACACCCAATCCTGGAACACCCTGTTAACTCCACAGGGTTCCTGGGGTATGCTGTCCGTGTGCGTAGGAGGCACAACCAGACAGGTGGCGCAACAGGTGTGTTGTCCATATGCGTAGAGGGCACTCTCGGACAGGTGACGCAGCAGGTATGCTGTCCGTGTGCGTAGGAGGCACAAGTGGACAGGTGACGCAGCAGCCGCAGCCCAGTTAACGCCACTGGACTGCTCTAGCACAACAGGAACGGTAGCAAGGAAGCACGGCGCCTGACCCTCATGTGCTGAGCCACGAATCTTGGCGTGACAAGCACCGTTCGCCTAGCCCTACCTACCACTTCCAACAAGGCTTATGCCACCATGAATTCTAAGTGAAGACTGCGCACCTCCATGTGCGCTCCAGCCCCTTTTATAACCTGGGTCCACCACAAACCTAGGGTGGAACCACCAAGGTCCAATAGCAGAGTGCCATGTCAGCAGCGACGTCACCAGCGGCCTATCCGGAACAGCCACGTCATTGATGACCTCATGGCAGCTACGGCGCAAACACTTCACCAGTCATCGTCTGACGACCAATGGTGAGGTGCCAGATCATAGGGGCGGGCCTCTGCGAGCCAGTCCGGAGTGGCCACATCATCAGGACACCTGACACCCTCTGCACTATCAGGGCCTGCCACCTCACGGACATGCTCAGTGAGGTCCATACCGGACCTAGCCTCTGATGCACTAAGTGCCTGAGCATGCTCACTAGCCTGAACAACAGACTATCTGCCTGAGCATGCTCAGTAGGAACATCCCAGAACTTAGACACAGCACGAAGTCCAAGTACCTGTGCAAAGAGGCTGTTAGGATTAATTGTGGGAGCATGTCTCAGTAGCCTGAATTGAGGACTTAGGCGGGCTTTGCACACTACGACATCGCAGGTGCGATGTCGGTGGGGTCAAATTGAAAATGACATACTTCCGGCATCGCATGCGACATCGTAGTGTGTAAAGGTTCGATGATACGATTAACGAGCGCAAAAGCGTCGTAATCGTATCATCGGTGCAGCGTCGGCGTAATCCATAATTACGCTGCCACGACGGTCCGATGTTGTTCCTCGCTACTGCGGCAGCACCATCGCTGTGTGTGAAGTCGCAGGAGCGACGAACATCTCCTACCGGCGTCACCGCGGCTTCCGTAGGATATGCGGAAGGAAGGAGGTGGGTGGGATGTTTACATCCCGCTCATATCCGCCCCTCCGCTCCTATTGGTCGCCTGCCGTGTGACGTTGCAGTGACGCCGCTCGACCCGCCCCCTTAATAAGGAGGCGGGTCGCCGGCCAGAGCGACGTCCCAGGACAGGCGAGTCCATGTGAAGCTGCCGTAGCGATAATGTTCGCTACGGCAGCTATCACAAGGATATCGCAGCTGCGACGGGGGCGGGGACTATCGCGCTCGGCATCGCAGCATCGGCTTGCGATGTCGCAGCATGCAAAGTACCCCTTAGTCTCAGAAATGACACAATCAGGCTGAGCATGCTCAGTAGGCAAAACACCGGGCTTAGATTCTGGCTGGGGTAAATCGGAGCACGCATGCGCACTAGCCGCCTCTCCACACTTAGACGTGGTGGAAGGAGCAGCCAACTGGACGACCCGAGGCACGGTCAAGAACTGCAGCAGGCTGCTCGCGGCTATGGCAGCGCCGGTTCGTAACACCTGTTCTGGGTTTCTAAAGGGGGCTTTAAACGCAACAAAAACCAGTATCAATAATGTATAAAGAGGATCGCTAATGTTGACCAGAAAAAACTCTCTAAAACGTCACATTTATTAATTCCATTAAAATATTAATCTAATTCTAAAATACTGGATCATACACAATTATTTAAGTCACCAAAGTCGTGATGTCTAATAATTATGTGAGGTCCTGAAATAGGGCAGTGGACAAGGGGGCATGCACCACCAGATGTGATTAGGTTATTGTACGGGTATCACATTGATGGGATAAAGGGACCTGATGTTCCCTGGTACTAACCCCTACCTAGCAACGGAGGTCAAATACACCTTAATTTATTGGGTGCCCCTGTTCCTCGGCGGCTAGCCCTGTTTGTCCCTGTCGCTATTCCTGACCTGAACCACCTCCAGGTGCAGTGTGCTGGAGTGATTACATAGTCATGTGTCAAATTGTCAAAGTTAAAAAACCCAATTCTCATGTAATTATTAATGTAATTAACAAGGTTCTCAATTCCCAGTTTATACTATGCCTATGTGGCTATATAGCTGGGAAACTACATGAATTGAGGGTCAATGGCACTAGATATGATGGACCTGAGGTCCCAGTACTTATCCTGCCAGGACTGATCTTGATCCTGACGCATTACACGGGATGTATATACTTCAGGATATCTGTATTTAATTTAGGCCATCAATCTTTAAACGCAACAATATCTCTAATGATATGTCGTCGGGGTCACGGAATTCATGACGCACATCCGGCGTCGTTAGCGACGTCGTTGCGTGTGACAACTTTGAGCGAGTGTAAACGATCAAAAATACTCACCTAATCGTTGATCGTTGACACATCGTTCTTTTTCAAAAAATCGTTGCTGGTGTTGGACGCAGGTTGTTCGTTGTTCCTGAGGCAGCACACATTGCTATGTGTGACACCCCAGGAACGACGAACAGCAGCGTTCCTGCGTCCTCCAGCAACGAGGTGGGCGTGTCGTTAATGCAGCTGGTCTCCGCCTCTCTGCTTCTATTGGCAGGCCGCTGTGAGACGTCGCTGTGACGGCACACGAACCTCCCACTTAAAAAAGAGGTTGTTCGCCTCCCACAGCGACGTCGCTAGGAAGGTAAGTACGTGTTTTACGCGTCCTAGCAATATTGTGCGCCACGGGCAGCGATTTGCCCGTGACGCACAAACGACGGGGGCGGGTGCTTTCACGAGCGACATCGCTAGCGATGTCGCTGCGTGTAAAGCAGCCTTTAGTCCTGGTTGGTGTATCTTGTAGTTTACTGGCTTCACCTTGTCTATTATCTTGTAGGGTCCCAGCCACCATGTGGAAAATTTGCTGTAAAAAATTCAAGTTTATTGGTAAGTAGTTTTCTTAAACTATTAAACTACCCAAAATATATTTACTGCATTACTTTATTGGCTTTTGCGAGTAGTCATAAAATTTGCCATACTTGAACACAAACTTTCCCATTTTACATTTTTTTTCTTAATATTTAAAGAGAATATGTAATCAGAAAATAATCTATTGTTTAAATCAGGTTTTTATGTTAAATGTATGTTTTATAGTACCCAGCCACTCAATGCCAAATCTCACTTTAATAGAATACCCTGGAAAGAGTATGCTATCATCAGAAAGTTACCTATTGTCAATATCAGGTTTTTATGTTAAAAATATCAAAACTATAAAAAAAAAATTGAATATATTTTTTTATCACAATCTGTATTAAAAATTAAAATGGCCACTGGGGCTAGTTTAAACATGTTATTTCTGGAAATTTGCCATGTTCATTAGCAGCAGCAGTAGACCATATTCATTGTATCGAAGCATCTGATGAACATGTGGGGTAAACAGGATTAGCTGTGACATCTTCTATTGTGATTGGTGGATCCTGTGTTACCTGCTGTATATAGAGAGGTGATGCCTATTATTGTAATCCTGCTCCTGATTATAATAAACCTGCTGAAAACTCTTTTTGAAAGAACAGGAGGTTAGAGTCTACTATAGTCCCAGTGGCCACAGTGAAAATTTAAAGATGACTATTTGTGTTTATTTTATTATAGATCATGATATAAAAAAAGAAAAGCATTGCAAAAAAGTACATGGGAAATGATTCCACATTTAAAGCCTGCTTTACACATTGCAATTTCGCATACGATATCGTATGCGATTTGCAACGCCCCCATCGTGTGTGTGGCACGTTCAATTTGTTGAACGTGCCGCACAAACGATTAACCCCCGTCACACATACTTACCCGTCCATACGACCTCGCTGTGGGCGGCGAACGTCCACTTCCTGGAGTGGGAGGAACGTTCGGCGTCACATCGACGTCACGCGGCAGCCGGCCAATAGAAGCGGAGGGGCGGAGCTGAGCGGGACGTGATTGCACCTTCTTCCTTCAGCATTACCGACCAGGAGCCGCAGGACACAGGTAAGATCTGTTCATCATTCCCAGGGTGTCACACACTGCGATGTGTGCTACCCCGGGTACGATGAACAATCTGACGTTCAATTCATGAGGAATGAACGACGTGCGTGCAATTAACGTTTTACCGTTCAATCGCAATCGCACGTAGCTGTTACACACTGCAATGTACCTTATGATGCCGGATGTGTGTCACTTACGACATTACCCCACCGACACATTGTAAGATACATTGCAGCGTGTAAAGCGGGCTTAAGACACGCTGGCATGCTATGTTAGGCGCTATAGTGTAATCTGCACACACTACTGTAAAATTGAGAATTTAGAACTTACTGTAATTTCTAATGATATTGTATCATTTTATGAGAACCCACGTACAGAGATGGGCAAACCCGTGGAAGTTTGGTTCGTTTAGAAAAGTTAGTTTTGGGACCCGGACTTGACATGAACCCCAATAGAAGTCACTAATTGGCCCACATACAGCCACCCATAAGCAGAACACTTTTTCATTTTTTTTTTTTGGTGCACCCAGTGAGAGCCATTCAAATACTGTAAGTGGCTCGCACCAGGCTGAGCAACGAGTGTACCCGAGCACAGTCTTTTTTTTTTTTTTGTAAATTCTATGTTGATGGCTTTTCCCAGAAAGCTCTACTTTTGTCTCATCTGACCAGAGAAAATTCTTCCAAAACGTTTTAGGCTTTCTCAGGTAAGTTTTGGCAAACTCCAGCCTGGCTTTTTTATGTCTCGGGGTAAGAAGTGGGGTCTTCCTGGGTATCCTACCATACAGTCCCTTTTCATTCAGACGCCGACGGATAGCACGGGTTGACACTGTTGTACCGTTGGACTGCAGGGCAGCTTGAACTTGTTTGGATGTTAGTCGAGGTTCGTTATCCACCATCCGCACAATCTTGCGTTGAAATCTCTCGGCAATTTTTCTTTTCCTTCCACATCTAGGGAGGTTAGCCACAGTGCCATGGGCTTTAAACTTCTTGATGACACTGCACACCATAGACACAGGAACTTTCAGGTCTTTGGAGATGAACTTGTAGCCTTGAGATTGCTCATGCTTCCTCACAATTTGGATTCTCACGTCCTCAGACAGTTCTTTGGTCTTCTTTCTTTTCTCCATGCTCAATGTGGTACACACAAGGACACAGGACAAAGGTTGAGTCAACTTTAATCCATGTCAACTGGCTGCAAGTGTGATTTAGTTATTGCCAACACCTGTTAGGTGCCACAGGTAAGTTACAGGTGCTGTTAATTACACAAATTAGAGAAGCATCACATGATTTTTCAAACAGTGCCAATACTTTTGTCCATCCTCTTTTTTATGTTTGGTGTGGAATTATATCCAGTTTGGCTTTATGACAATTTTTTTTATTTTTTTTCATTGAAGACAAATTAAATGAAGATAATAATACCAAAGAATTTGTGATTGCAATCATTTTCAAGAATAAACTGAGTATTATCTGACAGAATTGAAGGGGTGCCAATACTTTTGGCCAGCACTGTATGTCAGTGCTGCACTTGCAGCTCTGATACATTGCCTCACATACCATGCATTCAGCATGGTCTGTGAGGCAATCTGTAGCTCAGTATCCTGGGGTTGTCATGGTGATGACCCAGGGTTGCCATGGCAGCAATCGGGTCCCTGTAATTGCATTACAGGAACCCAATTGCCAGGGAGAGGTAAGCAATTCCTCTCCTTGCCTCCTGAATGCTGCAATCACAATTGATCGCAGCATTCAGGGGGTTAAACTGCCGGAAGCGACACGGGCACCGCTCTGGTCAGTGAGAGTCGGGTCCTGGCTCTAATATCAGTTGGAAACCAGGAAGCGATTACGGGGGTACAACGCAGGAACCCCGGCAATCGCCATGACTAAAAAAGAAGCATGAAAAAAAGTATGTGAAAAAAATGCACAAGCGTGATAAAAAATGTGTTTTTTCTGCTGCTTTTTTTATGCTAAAACATACAGTTTTGAGTGTAGATAATCTGCACACAAATCTGCTACATGTGCACATACCCTACTGTTATTTAGGGGTTCAACATCACAGACAGGAGTCTACGTTATGCAACTCTATTGATCCCAAAAGGCTATTCAAAGCACTATCATGCAGAATCATCTTATTTCCTGTGTATTCAGTTCTTTCAACGCAGTGTTTTAGAAATAGCTGCTGACTTGTATACTGCTGAGACTCCCCTCCCCCTCCCACAAGTATGGCGGGATGTGGAGGGGGGGTTGTACCAATTTTCAACTCATGAATGTTGGAGGGTATGTCATCATGCTACAAAAAAAATATGTGTGAAAGCATAACCTGTCATAACCACACAAAGACAAATAATAATAATAATTATCATGGTAATAGTATATTATCTGGCAGCATTTGCTTAGCTTTCCTTTGAAGATTCAGTCACATCTGAACACATATGCATTAAGCTTTAACCAGCATGAAGTCGTCAATGCTGCAGAAAATGAATCATATACCATCCGCTTTGTGAATAATTCAGTGGCAGGAAAATAACACACACACAACTACCCAATGCATTATATTAATCTATATTTTCCCATAATGAGCACCGTCAGAGAGGTCTCACACTGACTATCACCAAACACCGTACTGTTATCACAGGATTTTTTTTTTAAATTAAGTACAAAAATCAATACTGTTGTAACCTATAAAAACTTAAAAAATTGTAGCATAATTAAAAAAATAAACATTATTATGCTGTTGCGATGTTTTTTACGATAGCCCCTCTAGTAGAATCCCTATAACTGCCATTATGAAACTGCAATTTGTAGAATCCCAACCTGACTTGTTAGTGATCTTAAGGTGTCCATACACATTAGTGCACAGTCATCCAAACCTGCCGATTTCTACAGGGTCTCCCGACTTATACCATGACATTTTACATGATATTTGGGAAAAGAAAGATTGGCATGTTGAATTTCAACACCTCTTTTTTTGTTCCAAGGTAAAGTTTTAGGGCAGGTGTGTATGGAGTCTTATTGGCTGTGCTCCATAAGAAAAAGTAAGCAAATTTTTTCTATGGGGTTTCCATGGCCACTAGAAATAAGCAAATTCTCAGGACCCTGGTCTAGTGGCTAGGTAAGTATTTCATGACTGCTGGATGGGAGTCCTGTGAACCGCCTCCTACTTGTTGCCATCCATGGCTCCTCTTTTGATTACCTGGCACAACGTGGTAAGTGGGTTATGTCGCAACAATTACAATGCACCAGGCCAGCTAGTCAAAAGAGGACTTGCAGATGTCATTAGGTAGGATGTAGCTTATAGGGCTTCCATCCATTGGCCACAGAATAATGACCTGGCCACAGGACCAAGGTCCTCTTAATTTTTTTCTCATATATTGTGGACACTATACGTCGGAGACCAACCCTGTAATGAGCCTTGCAACATGACTAGGGATATTAGCGTCTCACATGAAGTAGGAAGTGTCCGAATATACTGCGTGACAACTGCGCTCAGACCCAATGACGTCTGGCGCACTACACAAAACAAAACCAAGGGGGATAAAGGGGGCACTTTTACAATGGTGGGCCTTGCAGCTAGGGAGAGGGGTGAAGGTTCACCTACTGGACTCACCTCAAGCTGTTTTCTCCCCAGCTCCCCTATACGTGGCGTTTCAACATGTCGCCGAGATGGATACCTAATCCCTGACTAGCCTCACCACTGTCTAATCAACAGGAAGGGAAAGGTTGATAGACAGGGGAAAACAACACAAACTTGATAGCTGCTACAACACGACTCCAAGAACTGGAAAAGCAGCAGAAATCCAGCAGCTCCAAGTGTCATGAATTTGTGACGCCCTGGCAAAACCAGGTTGTCACAGGAGACTGCATCCATCTTCCAGATGCAGGACTCTCCTCTCCTCCTTGTGCTACCAACACAAACCCACACACAGGTACAAACACCAGCCACAAAGCCTAGTCACCCCCCAGGACTATAGGGAACATGTCAGTAGAGTGGAGGAGTCTGAGTCAGACAGTCAAGGAGTTAGAGTTCAGCAGAGGAAGTGAGAGGAGTGAAGTGGTAGTCGGAGGTTGTAGCTCCCGGACTACCAGACTACCTGAGCTGACTAGATGCAGAGCAGGGCCACAGGCGACGTACATCCGGTCACGGGAGACCTAAAGTGGACCAGGGCAGGGTTGCAGCCCGCTGGTGTCGACAGCGGGAATCCGGTCCGGAGGCCATGCACAGTCGGGGTCCCTGAACCCTAGGGCGAGGACAGCTTCAAGCCCCTTGTCAATTAGCCAGCAGGGGACAAGATTCCACTTCTTGTCCCACCAGTGAGCCCAGATAGAGCAAGACGGTAGCCCAACGCGGGGGATAAGGCGTCTGAAAGTGCCTTCAAAAATCCCAAGGGTCAGTTCTCACGGGCAACAGCTCCCACAGCAAAGACATCGGGAGCGGACCTATCCCATTTCATGCAGACTAGTCAACACACAAGACAAAACACTGAAGTGCAGGAGGAAGGGCCCCTGTCCTTTTAGCCAGTGTGTGGGACCCGAGCACACCCCTCCGGAGGCTACCGGTATCCAGCACTTGGTTTACTACTTGGACTTTGAGTAATTTATTTCTAAACAGTGGTACACCGGTGTCATCCGGTCCAGCCTGCAGACGGCGCCCCAGCACTGCACTCCACCTACACCTGGGCCCCGGGAAAACACCTCCCCTATCCGTGGAGGGGATACCATCTTGCTGCCCCGCTGCATCAGCCCCAGGCGTCCCATACAAAGACAGCGGCGGTGCCACCAACAAATCACCGCAACCCTGACAAACTCTTCCCCTGTAAATACCCCCTTTATATTGTTGTGGGCGACGGGCTGCTGCAAGAGCCCCGGATCCGGCTGCCACTCGAGCCACAGCCACAATCCCAGATCCGAGCGCCTCGAGTAGCTCCCCACTGGCCACAACACAGTCACCTAGGTGGTCAGGAACAGAAGATTCTATTTCCAGTGGAAGCTGAAATATGGAGAGGCTACTTAAAGGAGATGGGAGGGGTTACACACTGGCTGCACATAAGGTGACTAGCTAGAAACTGCTAGCAGGAAAAACTGACATTAACTCCTGAAGTGGCAGCAGAAACCAAATACATTTAATATGCTGAGCGACCCAATAATGAGTGAAGCTCAGATCACAGGAAAGACATGCAACTCTGAACCACGAGAGACACTAGTGACAATTAGTCAATGCCTCACTCGTGACAATTAGTCAACGCCTGACATCAATATACAGACAGCTGTTTCCGAGATCTTGCCCCTCATCAGTGTAGAGAAGGGTTTGGCTGGTTGAATGATTTGTCCTTGAAGCAGCTTTGGCGAGATAGGCAGGCTCTCCTTTAGGAGATTATCAGTTTTGCTTAAAGTCTTATTACCAAAGCTCTATGGAAAAATGATCTCCCTTCCAGAAAGTAAAGTATCTCACTAGTGCGACTTAATATTGCCCTTTTCAGAGCCGTGCAACACAAGTAGGGGTAAAAGCCAAGCAAACATACATCTGCAGATAGATGTTTTTGTATATAGTATTTGTTCAATAAGGGATAATTTTGTACAATTTTATTTTTGATAACATATTGCTGATAAGTAATTGTAGGCTATAGGTACATCTACATACAGCTGTTTCAGGGTAATTGCCAATCCATCATTAGTATATAACAAAGGGAAGCCCCAACTTACATGAAGGGTATCTCATTCAGCCAGCCAAACCATGTTGTATACTGATGAGGCACAAGCAGCCGAAACAGCTGACTGTAAATGGGTATAATCCACGAAATGATCAGCCTTCCACCCCACTTCACGTGGTGCTCATGGAATAAATAATTTTAGAATAAATAAAATCCTGGCACTGACTTTTTATTTATTCGGTCCTTTATTCACATTCCTGACATTTCAGCTCATCCAGAGCTTTTATCTAAAGCCCAGGACTGTAAACGGGTGTTTGAGTTTGCTGATATCCCTAGTCATGTAGGAAGGCTTGTTAAAAAGTTAGATATTGACTTCTAGATTATGGTACTAGAAAACTAGCCATCCTTAGAAGACCACATTTGCATTCTTAGGGCAGATATGCCAGAACCGGAGGTGGTTCCTGCCAGTGACTTTTTCCCATCTCCCCACTGAAAACACATGCAAGCTTGGCTGACAGCTATTAGGATGGGCATCTCTACTAGGTTTCGAAATAGAGTCATGTCATAAAATGTGTAGTTTAAATACTTAGCAATGATTTTATAGACCATTAATCACATCCTATACTGTATATATACACTAAAGGCAGAAAATATCCCCTTGAACCGGTCTGACATGCATTAGCCGCCTGCACACACCCTAGGTGCATTGGTCTGTTTGCTCTTTGAACTCCCATCTCAATCATTCAATGATAAATACAAGTAAAATATATCTTTGTACCGTGTTAGCCAATGATAAATATACATTTGTGCGGAATTGTCAAAACAGTCTGGACAATAATCGCTTGAGATGGGAAAGACGCTGAGTTCCAGTGAGTTAGTCAAGCGTTCAATGGTAGCCCGGCAACAACACCATTGCATTCTCAATGATAGGCAAACAAGTGTGTTTAGAGATTACTTTTCCATTTTGTTATCAAGACAGGCACACATTTTGGAGATAAGGCACTCTTCTACTGAGGCCTTTTCCTTGCAATAATGTCAGGCCTCACAGTCTTTGGAGGAGACAATAGCCTGTAACTTCCAGCAATTCCTTTCTTACTGTCCTTTGAGGAAGCTGGTTTAATTAAGTAGGCTGCTAATTTTAATTAAGTGCAAATATTTTAAAAATTATAAAGCTGTTTAAATATTATTTAATATGTCGATTCATTAGAAAATGTATATGTATTTCAAGTAAGTGTCTCACATCAGTGTCAAGTCAGCGGCACTTCTAGATGATAATTTTCCTCATCATTCATGGGTATTTGTAATATACCTATTTAGTCTCTTGGGCTTTTCCAGACGGGGGTAAAAGATGATATGAAGATTTTTGGAGATATATTTTCTTTTGTTAAAATAGTTTCTGAAACAATATATATACATTACAAATGTAAAACATTTTACAAAACTAATCACTGATGACTACATGAAAATATATAGACCCCCCACTGTGGTCTTGTTGCTGAAACCAACTAATCGGAATACACATTTTATTTTTTTCAGTACAGGTCCTAAGATCCAGTTGGTGTACGACGAACAGCGGATGTTCTATGGGAATGAGGAAGTAAATTAGCTCTTCCCCAGAAGGAAGAAATGTAGCTCATACTGGCTGAAAAGGACGCCCAACCTGGTTTTGGTATTTTGGCCCTCACCAACAGTACATCGAAACAAAAAACACTTTGAGCTGCATCATAGGCATCTTACCCACCCGTCTAGGACCCTTCTCCAAAGTGACCAATAAAAAGAACCCCTCTGCCTATAGGTATCTGGCTAATAAAATATATCTAACCCATGTGTATTATATAATTGTGGAATTCTGATTGATGTGTATGATAAGGCCACCTAAGAATGAAAGTAAAGTAGTCGCTGATTGGCTGTGTGGCTGACGTGAAAGTAAAACGTCACTTAGTCCCCAGGAGACACAGAGTAAATGTCGTTTGATCGGCGCTGGCACCGAAGGGGAGTACAGACTGGTATTATTTTAAATGGAGGAATATGATGATTGAGAAGCGGTGGCTGTTTGACTTGTGTACAACCCCTTTAAGAGACACACCTTTTTAGCATATTGAATGTTTATTTTTGTTGTGCACAGATTTCAAGTTGATTTAAAAAGAAACATAAAAAGATATCCCTTCCAGTGCCTTCCAGTATGCTCGGGAGTACAAACACACCCTAAAAAGCATTTTTGGCTGGATTTGGGCTGCTCCTTCACCGATTCTGAAGATGCAGGGGGACTATCCATCATAAGCACTATTTTTAAAAGACCGTTACTATCTGTGAAGTTTTCAGAATAACTTTAGAAATTTGTTTGCATCACTGCTCAATGAAAGCACAAGTAAATGGTACTAACCTGTTTAGAAGGGGAAATAGAGATACAGCCAGATACACACAAGGATACCATTTCAAAGGTTTAATTTCTTCCGCCATTATAATCTAAAGAAAAAAAAAACAGATATCGCATGAGGCAATTTTTAACCGCTCAGTGAGGCTAAATCAGTGCTTCAAAGTGCAATGGTATGGAAGGCTGCAAACGAAATCCTTGTCCTTGAGAGACACAACGGCAGCGGCAATAATCTCCTGAGCACAGAACATACCAACCCATCAGATTTCTAGTCCACAAACCCTTTCATCCTCAGTGAACCCCCTCCCCACCTATACACTTGGCACTACATACCCCTGGCCTCCTCGATTGCCACTATGAGCCAGCTGTAGTGACAGCATATTGCAGAAGTAACTCCAAGAGTTTTTTTCCTTGTATTTTATGGACTGATGAATCTGTGATTTGGAGAATGTGGCAAACTGATTTTTGTGATTTTTGAAGAGAATAGACTGGATGTTCCTAAACAATAAAGCTGATGATTTAGCCGGCAGTCAGCAGCTTGATATGGACTGACTAGTATCTGCGCCTTCATCTATTACATCATCCCATTTAGCTGCTCAGTTATCTGAGTGAAATATATGTGCATTTTTAATAAATCATATAAATTAAATTAATGCCATTAATGCCAGACCATGATAACTGACCTTCAAGTTAGAGATGTTTGATCAAATATGCAAAACTATTCCTGGAAATTGCAAAGCAAGTAATATAAATTTTAGTTCTAAAACATCTGACTGGGGGGAAAAAAAAGTTTATTAAAGGGGAAATGTACGCTTTAACATGATGATGTGATTGTGGGGTGTCGAAATATTCTAATACTTATCACAGATTTTACATTTTTATTAGGTGCTTATGATAATTATTTCAGAACCCCCTCCCCCCCCCCACTCACTTAAATAGGCATATTAAGTGTAAAGGAAATGATACATAGTTTTCTAAATACTTTACAAATAAAAATTTGAAAATTGTGTTGAGCATTTGTTTTCACAACTCTTTGTATACACCACACTTTGTAGGACCACCTTTCACTGCAATTATTGAAGAAATAATTTTGGGGGATGTCTATGACAGCTTTTCGCATTTAGAGGCTGACATGTTTAGGGTATGTGCGCACGTTGCTTTTTACCTGCTTTTTACCTGCTTTTTTGCTGCTTTTTCTTCTGCGCTGTTTAATGCCAAAATGGATGTGTTCTTCTATTCAAGCAAAGTCTATGGGAATTTGGGTTTCTTGTTCACACTATGTTGTTCAAAATGCTGCCTTTTTGTGGCAGAACTTTGGTCAAAAACTCAGCTTTGCAGTGCAAAACCCAAATGGCAAAAACAATTGACATGTTGCTTCTTTGAAAAGCTGAGTTTTTGACCAAAGTTCTGCCTCAAAAAGGCAGCATTTTGAACAACATAGTGTGAACAAGAAACCCAAATTCCCATAGACTTTGCTTGAATAGAAGAACACATCCATTTTGGCATTAAACAGCGCAGAAGAAAAAGCAGCAAAAAAGCAGGTAAAAAGCAGGTAAAAAGCAACGTGCGCACATACCCTTACCCATTCTTCTCTGCAAATTAGCTCTAGCTGAGTGAGATTGGATGTAGAGCGTCTGAGAACAGTAATTTTCAAGTCAACCACAGATTCTCAATTCGATTTAGGTCTGGACTGTGACTGGGCCATTCACACACATGAATTTGCTTTAACCTAAACAATTTTATTATAGCTCTGTAGTATGTTTAGGGTCGTCCTGCTGGAAGGTGAACCTATACCCCAGTCCCAAGTCTTTTGCAGCCTCTAACAGGTTTTCCTCCAGGATTGCCAGGATTGCCATCTTCCCATCAACTCTGACCAGCTCACCTTCCCTGCTGAAGAAAAATATCCCCACACAGCATGATGCTGCCACCACCATTTTTGATGGTGGAACTGGTGTTTTCAGGGTGATGTACAGTGTTAGTTTTCCGCCATACATAGCGTTTTTCTTTTAGTCCCAAAAGCTATACTTTGGTCTCATCTGACCAGAGCACCTTCCACCACAGGTGAGGTGTGTCCCCCACATGGCTTTTTGCAAACTGCAAATGAGACTTCTTATTGCTTCCTCTTAAAAAATGGCTTTCTTCTTGCCAGTCTTCCATAAAGGCCAAACTTGTGGAGTATACGACCAATATAAGTCTTATGGACAGATTCTCACACCTGAGCTGTGAATCTTTGAAGCCATGACCATAGGTCTTCTGGCTATTTCTTTAATTATTGCTTTCCTTACTTGGAATGTCAGTTTGGGTGGACAGATATATGTTGGTAGGTTTGCAGTTGTGCCATACTCCTTTCATTTTTGAATGATGGACAGAACACTGGTCTGTGAGATGTTCAGAGTTTGGTATATTTTTTTATAACCTTACCCCTGCTTTACTCTTCACAACAATGTTATCCCTGACCTGTCTGGTCTTTTCATTGGTTGCAGTGTAATCCCTAATGTTCTGAAACAAACCTCTGAGGCCTTCAAAGAACAGCTGTAGTTATGCTGAGAATAAATTACACATAGGTGGTCACAATGTACTAATTAGATGACTTCTGGAAGTGATTGGTCACACAGAATTTTATTTATGGGTATCAGACTACTGGGGGTGAATACAAATACATGTCGCAATTTTCAGATTTATATTTTTTAAATATTTAGAAAACCATGTATAATTTGCTTTACACTGCACACATGCATACTACTTTGTTTTGATAGATAACATAAAATCCCAATTAAATACATGACAGTTTGTGGATGTGATATGAAAAAATTTTGAAACGTTCACTGGGTATGAATACTTTTTCAACACATTGTATTGCATGTGCACCAATATTCATATACAGTGCAACCTTGGATTAAGAGTAACTTGGTTTGAATGCGTTTTGCAAGACAAGCAAAGCTTTTTACAAATTTGTAACTTGGTTTAAGAGCAATGCTTTGCAATAAGAGCAAATTCCCACCATGTACACTTCCGGTTCCATCCTTTCATCGCGCTCTGACCCGCATTGGAGGTAACTTTCTGTACATATGTACTGTTTACTGTACACAGTATACCATTGTACAGTACAGTATATATACTATATAGCATTTTTATCAATTTGCATTTCTGCATACAGTACTGTACTCTTTTGGCTAACCAGTACAGCACATTGCCTGTATTGTACCTCCTGCACACCAACAATTCTATTGCAAGCTAACGTGCAGTTTAATTTATTTTATATGCTTTTACTGTACTGTACAGTATTTTGTATTAGTGTACTGTAATGAGTTATATGAATACAGTACATTATTTTGTATTACTGTAATACGTTTGTATAAATACACTAAATATTTTTGGGTTGTGAAACAAATTGTCTGCATTTCAATTATTTCCTATGGGAAAATTCGCTTTGATATAAGAGTAACTTGGTTTAAGAGCGCACTCCCGGAACCAATCATGGTCGTAATCCAAGGTTCCACTCTACTGTTTATTTAAGAGACTCACTTTGCTGTAATCATGCAAATTACTGTGTTGTAGTTGGAGTATACGATAGCAGCGCCTAGTGAATTTAAACTAACTATTAATTATGAATTTAATCATTAAATAATGAGGGTCCTCAGAAAGGACCCTCCCTGGCTACATTCACACATCCGTGTAAGAGCATCATCTGAGAGAAGTAGGCTAATTTTTGCTCAGGTGCCATACTAGGACTGTCTGAACATATTTTTATCCATTGGCTCTTAACAATGTATTAGTTAAAAATGGATGAAACTTGAGTGGACCTCTGAAGTTTAAAGTATGTCTTCTATGTGTCAACCATTCTACACAGATTCCCATAGATTTTAATGGCAAAATTCAGAGCAGAACATTTTCTAAGTCTCAAGGACCGGAGAGATGTGGACCCTTTTTTTTAAAACTGATGTGGTTTGCGTAATGAAATTCTATGGCGGGCCAGCGTGCTGTACAAGAAAAAATGGACAGCATACAGATATGTCATGCAGATGTAAGCAAGTACGCTGAGCAGCAGCACTCAATGTCAAGCAGCAGCTGCAAAAGCAAATAAGATTTTAGGCCTGCGACACACATCCGTGACGCCAGCACGTGTTTGTAATTTTTTGCACGTACCGGCGGCACGGAGACACGTTCAGCAATGCTACCCTATGGTAGCAGGCACACACACGTAAAACCACACAGAATATGTGTCCGTGTGCGTTTGTACGTGTGTGCGTTTTTCTAAGCGCTGACATGTCAGTGTTTTCTCCGGCAGCACAGGTGTCACACGGCCCGCACCCATATCACACGGATGTAGTGCGGATGCAGTCCCATGTGACACGCGCCGGAGAAAACACACGTGTCAGTTAAAAAAAAGCATTTACTCACCTTCTTCTGCCCTCCTGTCTCTGCCGCTGCTGCCTCTTGCTGCCGACCGCCGCTCATTATTCTCCTTTAATATTCACTTCACTGCCTGGCAGCAGCAGCAGCGGGGAGACGGGAGGGCTGGAGACCGAAGATCAGCACCACGGACAGCAGCGCGGACAACAGGAAGGACCACATGAGTATGTAAATTACCGGTTCTACGTGTGCTATCGCGGATAGCACACGTAGAACACACGTGGCCCGCACGTACCAGAGACAAGTACTTACCTGCACGCAACACGCAGGGGAAATACGTGTCTCTCGGCACGTGCGTGATTTTCACGTGAGTGTGGCAGAGGCCTTAGGGTGTATAAAAAGAGATTAGATTCTGTGATCCTAACGTATTCTTACTCCTCTATAAATCACTTGTAAGGCTACATCTAGAATATGGGATCCAGCTTTGGGCTCCATATTTTAAAAGAGATATTCAAAAGTTAGAGTCAAATCAAAGGCGGCAACTAGACTATTGCAAGGAATGGAAGAGCTCTCATGATGAGAGGTTGGAAAAGTTAGATTTGTTCAGCTTAGAAAAAAGACATCTCAGAGGAGATCTCATTTCTATGTATAAATACATGTGTGGTCAATATAAAGGACTGGCACATGACTTATTCCTTCCAAAGACAATACTAAGGACCAGGGGGCACTCACTGTGGGTGGAAGAAAAGAAATTCCGGCAGCTAAATAGGAAAGGGTTCTTTACAGTTAGAGCAGTCAGACTGTGGAATGCCCTACCACAAGAGGTAGTAATGGTAGATACTATAATAGCTTTTAAAAAAGGGCTGGATGATTTGCTCAGTACACACAACATCACTGGTTATAAATGATGTAGTGACAAAATATATAATTAATGAAGGAAGGTTGAACTAGATGGACTAGGTCTTTTTTCATCCTATGTAACTATGTATGTGTGACTACAGCCTTAGTCTGAATTCATTCTTATATACAGTCATGATTCTTTTCTTACATTGCAGCATTCCTTTAAGAACACACAGTAAAGGAGAAGAATCGTTCACTGCATAATGTCACATCAAGCCTCAGTGTGTATATTCCCAGAAGATGACAGGCTTGTGTTCTGTTCTCTCTGTTCATTGATTGTGGCTCTGGCACTCATGTAGTGGCAGAACGAGGAAGGCAAAGGAACATAGATAGGACAGAGAAGCATTTACTACTTAGATCATGTTCTGTAGCTGGTAGGGAGGGCAGTCATTCCATACCGGCTGTCATTGAGCCAGGCACAGCACAATCTGGCAGCCTTCGCTGAAGGAGCCTATGTGTACTGTCAGAAAACTACTGAAGAGAACTGGTTTGCAGGACACTAAGTTTCCCAAAATGAGGGAAAAATAAAGCAAATCAACACAAATGATAAAACAATTTCACTAAATTGTATTAAGTGTATTGGAAAACGAATACATCACTATAAGAACATAGTGTGAAAAGCGTATCCTTATGTATGTTGTTTCCATATAGCATGTACAGTATATCCAGTGAGTGGTGATGGTGACGGTTTATCATCTTGCATGTGATCAGTGATGATATAAATAAGTATATCATCTCACTTTGATCTGATCTAAACTAAATTATTGTGAGAAATGATATGACACCTCAAAGCAAGACAACATTCAAATTTCATATATTGATTACAAAGAAGATATTGCTATATATCTGTCCTTATTATATGATTGAAAGGGAAACTGACTAATAAATATTTATTTAAATAATTAAAAAAAATCTGCATGCGGTTCCTCTTAGTTTGATTCACAGCCAAGATAAGCACACAGCTGGGTACTGCAGCCTGTAGCCGTATGCTTTATCTGTGCTGGGTATCATAATATGGGGTGGACCCTACGCCAATTTTTTTTACTTATTTATTTTTACACCACTATAGAAACTCAGCTAGCGTGTGTGATTCCAAGCAGTCAGACATGCTGTCACACAGGGTGGAGGCGCGGTCTGACTGCAATCAATCAGAGATGCCGGAACCGCTGGTGGGCGGGGGAAGCAGTGAATATGTATGAGGGTAATGAGCAGCCCCAGAAGTAATGTTACTGCACCATCGGAGACTCGGTAAGTATAACGCACCTGCTCTAATCCCCATAGCCCTTTCTACCACCATTTTAAAGCACAATATTCAGGTCCCCATTTTCTTATATGGGGATCGGCATCCAGGCAGATATCCAGTGTTAATTTCAGTCCCGAACCGGGTTTTCTTTTTAAATCCGGTTGGAACCACCAATCTAGAATATCTGCGGGTCCGCCCATCACATCTCCTGACTAGAAAATCAATTTAATTATTTTCAAGTGACAGATCAAAATACAATACAAAATTGAATAAATAAAATATGCTAAATTTTAGTCCTTGAGCATTCTGTTACAATAATCTATGCAAAATAATATAAAGGAAAGCAACTAGAAATTATTTACCAGCTGGAAGTAGAATCTGATATAGAAGTTCTCATTTAATAGAAAAGGAGTTGCCATAGTTAAGCAGCTGCTTCCCTCCTTGGCTCTCTTCTGGTTTCCCACAGCTGCCTGCTGCACACAGTTAATAGCCAATATAGCGGGAGCGCACTGACAATGCTGCCCTGGAACTTACATTCTCTCCAGCACATTTCATCTCGTTTTCTGCCTGCTATCTGCTTTTGTTTAATTGTATAGTAAGACACGTGTACTAAATAAGCCAAGAGAATATCAGGCTTCAATATGGTTCTACAAAACAGATGCAAAGATGTAAGGTCTCTGTAAAAGAATATCTAAAAATAATACTATTCTATAGAGAGAAAAGGATAAAGAGTATAGAGACGGCTAGGTTACCCTAATCCTTTTTTTAAGTGCTGAGCTTTATGTCCTCAGCTACAAAACTAAAGAAGGTTCACCTCTCTTCTCTCCAGTCAGAAAAACAGACATTTCCCTTTTTGATCATAAGATTATGTTTCACGAGGGGCAGATGGTAAAAATGATGGCAAAATGTATAAGAACATAAATTCGCTCAAGTGCAGTTATTTCCAACCTTACATTGAGAATTCCTTAAAAAATATTTCTACTCCTAGGAAACCCCTACTCAGTCCTTCCACAAAAGAAGTTTGGTGTGGCGTAATGGATGCCATGCTTTGCAGCTATATCTAGACTGCAGCCACCAATTACTTGGCCTAGCACATACACCATTGTGGACAGAAAGATGTTGCATTCTGAATTAAGTGGAGGGGAGCTATTTGGCGGACACTGCTATGGGGGTAATTTAGAGAGCTGTACACATTCAGGCCAACTTCTGCTCCTTCCCTCCAAAGTTCTCCCAATAAGTGGAAGACCCCTAAAAGAACCCTTACCTATCGCAAATCTACGGCATAATGTCAAGGGAGTGTAGGGGTAACTGGAGCAGGGATCTCTAAACTGGCCCTCAAACTAGGGACCAGGTGCTGTCCCTTATCCCAGAGGTAGGCTTGATGGTAGCCAGGTCTGGACTGCCAGTTTGACCCTAACTCCTGTTTGAACCCTGAACTAATATGCCTTCTCCCCCATCCCAACCCAGGAGAGGGCCGTTACCGGAGAAGCAAACCCCACAAATACCACAGACAGGAGAAAAACCAAAGCGCATACACATTGCAATCAAACACAGGGGAGAGACAATACAAACCTAGGAAGAAATAAAACACAGGGAGGAAATAAACTAACAATGGGAATATTTCCATACACACAGCATAATTTCAAGCGTTTACGCTGCATATTGCACTGCAACATAAACGCATGCGTCCTGCGTTCCCAGCACAATCTATGAAGATTGTGCATAATCCATCTGCACGTTTCCATGTGGGTGAAATTTAGCGATTACAGCTGTTTTCAGCTGATTCATCAATTGCAACTTTTAGTGCAACTCCTCTCCAGCTCCCTCCTGGTATATTTTTGAGTACACCAGTATTTTGGCGCCATTTTTGCAGCATTTTATGAAAATTGCAATTTTTGGTGTCAAAAAGTCATAAAAACAGACAAAAAAAGACCATTTTTGATTTTGCGTCAAATTCTTGGACAAAATTGAATTCAGTGCCCTTTTCAAGGAGTTTGTGGCCAAAAACAATAGATGATATCACAAGTTAAAATGGAAAGTGACTTAAAAATGCAAATGATCAATCAGACCTAAGTAATAATCTGACACCAAATTGTAACATCTAGTTATTAAAGTGTAAATATTTTTCCGGGGTGGAATACACTGCAGACATCCCTCATGCCAAGTAGGGATCTACCTGTTAAAGATTTGAATCCCACTCATGAATGTAATCGTTTTTATGAGATCCAGGATGGACCCATTGTGTAAGATACACATTAGGATTATGTTTTGTATTTTTTTTCACTAGCACAACTCGCATAAAGTAATGTGCAAACATTTTAGGCAGGGGTAGGGGGACTGCTGATGAGTAAGAATGTTTTCAAAAGTAGAATAATAGTTTATTTTTATCAATACATATGGTGCAAAGTGAATGAACAAACAGAAATGTAAATCAAATCAATATTTAGTGGGACCACCTTTGCCTTCAAAACATAATCAAACTCAAAACATCAATTCTTGTCGGTTTCTGAAGGATCGTGGCAGAGATCTTCTGTGGATGTAGGCTTGTGCAAATCATTCTGTCTCTTCTTGTAATCTCAGACATACTCGATGTGAAGTGCAGATTGGGTGCAGGAATTTGGTGTCTAAATTTCAGCACTAAATCTGCATCTCTTGGCAAAAAAAGCACAAAAACATTTTTGACTCTGTTTCAGTACGGTTTTCTGCCAGGAGATGCAAATTTGGTACATAACTCTGGTACAGACATTTGAGCACCATATTTGCATCACCTGGCAGAAAACCGCACCAAAATGGCGTCAAAACCGTTGTACATTTTTTTTTGCCAAGAGATGCAGATTTGGTGTTGAAATTTATACACCAAATTCCTGAACCAATACTGCATCTCCTGGCAAAAAAAGACCTCATCCTGTTTAGATGTATTTTTTTGCCAGAAGATGCAGATTTGGTGCAGGAAATTGGTGTATAAATTTCAACACCAAATCTGCATATTCTGGCAAAATATCGCATCAAAACTGCTTCGCATTTTGCTGCGATTTTTTGCCAGGAGATATAGAGATGCAGCTGTTGGCTTTATCATGGCTGGGTATCAAAATTGGGGTGACTGAACACCTGTTACGCTCTCACCCCCAGGGATGGATGAGGCAGCAAGCATTTGGAATAGTGGACCAACTGGACCACAGGGAGAACTCGGACTTATCCTATGGAGGGTGGGTCTTGACTAACGCCCGCCATAAGGCAGAATACCAGGTGCCATCCCCTGGGCAACAACTGGGACCGGGACTGTGGCAGCTGAGCAGGACAAGGGGAACAGCAACTCAGAGCAGCACAAGGGGTACAGTCCTGGAGAGGAATGGACAGGACAGGCACCAGCAAACAGAGGACTTCAGGTACAAGACACCGGGAGCAGGACGTCAGGCATGGGTCATCAGCTGGCACAGGTCATCAGGTAGCCCTGGTTGTCAGGCATGGGTAATCAGCCGGCACAGGTCATCAGGTGGTACCGATCATCAGGCATGTGTCACCAGCTGGCACAGGTCATCAGGTGGCTCCAGTCATCAGGCACGGATCATCAGCTGGCATAAGTCATCTGGCACAGGTCCTGAACCCCAGGACCTCAGGCATGAGCCACAGCAGTATAACATCAGCACAGCAGGAACTTCCAGACTCAAGTTGAACATGCAAACATGATTTCTTCACAGCAAACAGCAGGACAAGGGTACATAACACAGCGGGATAACAAGAAACATCATAGAACTTCAAATACGAAACACACAGACAAGGCTGAAGTCTAAAAACATGCCGGTAACTCAACATGCCAGTCCTTGAATACGCCGATACCTGAGTATGCTGGATCCATGTTTAACCGGACTATAGACAGGTAAACAGGCTCAGACAGGTGACTGGACTCAGGCAGTACAACGGGCTATGCCAGCAGCAGACTCCAGACCTACAGCAGCACAGAGTGCCAAAAACACAGGTCAACCACAAGAATTGCTATGCAATGCTCTGGCGCCTTCCATCAGGGGGGAGGGACCTTAAATAGCTGGTGCCTCCCAGCGATAGGTTGGGAAAACCTTAGCAAGGTGTGCACACCTCCATATAAAGGAATAGTAAGTGTGCACGCAAGCCCCCTAGGCTGTAGAGCAGGAAACCCCACACAGCATGTGCAGAGCCTGCAGACAAGGTGAGAGCAGAGCTGACACTCATGTGAGCATCTGTGGGGGGACGAGTCGGGGACTGCACTTATATGTGGATGGCAGAGAAGAGGGAAGCAGGTATACTGCGCAAAGCATAGAGGAGCACCAGCGTATTTGGGAAGCTGGCGCTACTCCGACACTCACGTGGGCATCCACAGGGGGCACAAGCTGGAGACTGCACCACAGGTGGGTGGCGAAAAGGAGGGAGAACAGGGACACTGCACAAGAACATAGAGAAGCAACGACTTACTAGGGGAGCTGGCATTACAACGCCGTTTTTTAAACACACTATTTATTTACATAATTAAATAAAAACAAAGGCATAGGGTCCCTTGTATTTTGATACAGAGCCAAGATAAGTAAACGGCTGGAGGCTGCAGCCTGTAGCCATATGCTTTATCTGTGTTGGGTATCACAATATGGGGGACCCTACACGAATTTATTTATTTTATTTTTACACCACTATAGAGACGCAGACAGCGTGTGTAATTACAATCAATTACAGATGCTGTCACGCAGAGTGGGGGAGCGGTCTGCTGCAGCCAATCACATACCGAGGCTGCCGGTGGGCGATGCAAGCAATAAATATGTTTGAGGGTAATGAGCGGCTATGGAAGTAGTGTTACAGCCACGTGGGAGACTCGGTAAATATAACACTCCTGCTTTATTCCCTATTTTCTTTGTTTTTCCTTTTTTTTTCTATTATGCAGGTAGCCGAAACCAAATAATTACGTAGAGTTCCCTGAGAACTCCATGTTTGGGGTGGTGCACGGATACTAGGTATCCGGCACAGATCCCGAACCATATAGTTTGGGTTCACCTATCACTAGGGGTGACTCCTAATGTTAGTTTGATTTAGATTTCTATTTGTTCATTCATTTTGTATTTCAATAATTGATAAAATGAGGGGAAAAAACCCAAGGACCATTTTTCATGTATGAGATAAAAACCTGACATTGGAAAATGGCCTTACAGTAATCCCAATTCGAAGATAAAGAACATCCCTGCAAAATACCTTAATTTTCAGTGAAAAAGGGTTTTCTTAGGACAGTTATTTTCTTTCCACAGGAAGATGAACATTACAGAGTTAACAGCTGTCATATCTCTGTGCTGCAAACTCTGTTGCAATGATGAATTGTTTGCACTAGCTAATTCCAATACAAAAAAAGTAATTCCTACAACCAGAAATGTCAGAGGTGGAAAAAAGAAGAATAATACTTCATTGTGTGTCTCCTTTTTCTAGCCAAGAAATTGTTTCCAAGGAACACAATTAACACAGATAAAGGCTGGAGCCCAATGTCATAATTTGTCCTTCATACTGTCACAAATGATCCAATAAGAAAACCTTTTGGTTGTATTAAAGATTTCATAATTGATGAAAATTCATAGTAGCAATCTGAGTCCATAGGCATTAGTAATGCTGGATCCTATAAAAATAAGTTCTTTGGCAAACCTCCTCCAAAGTCACAATTGCTATCTGCATAAGCAAAGCTACTACCAGTAAGTAAAACCAAAGAAAACAGCAGAAAAATTAAAGAAAAAAGGAAACGGTCACCATATATATCGATGTCACTCAAGGTCATCCCTTCACCATAACTATAGAATTATTAGCAAACTGAGGAGAGTTATGTGCAGTAAGCAAGATTTTCCAATGGATCTTTGAAATGGCAAAGTGTCATCTCAATAAAGCCAGAAAAAGTATAATTTTTACATGAATAATTAAAGGACAACTATTAAAAACCAACCACAGTAAGCATAGGACAGAATCAGACACACAACCTCATTTCATGACCAAGAACAATGCTCCCACAAAAGTAACAGCGGCGGTAAGTCGTGAACAAAAAAAGGCAATATAAGCCCAGAAGAGTGACAGACACAGAAACCCTAAGGCTATGTGCCCACGAGACAATGTACCCACGGATTTTTCCACGGAAAACCTGGGATTTATCTGGATTTGGCCTATCAGGTCGTCACAGGGTATTGTGCAATCTGCCCTTCTGCATGATATTCATCTCCTCCTTGGTTACAGGTCCCTAACCTTTGATGTTGCTAAGAACAAGCTAATCAAAATCCTAGGAACACTCTGCACCACACCCACCAGACACACCAGTGGCTGACCTGAAGGGAATAGGATCGCCCACTTAGGGGGTTGGTTGAAGGGGAGGTCAGGAGTGTCAGGAGTCAGTCAGTCAGTTGTGCAGTGACTCTCGTGAGGAGAGATCAGGGGCTGGGCTCCTTAAGACTACTAGGTGTCAGACATTGGCCTGGCCTGGTAGGAGCTGGACCCCGGTCGCAGGGGATCGTGACAAGGGGCACGGACTGTCGAGGAGTACAGCCGGCGGCCTTGTGCCATCACCGGGCAGGGGCAAGGGCACAACGGGGTACTTGAACCCTAGGTCAGGAAGGAGCTTCAGGCGTTCTGGAAATTTACCCGACAAGGACAGAGCCTTCAAGATCCGCTCTCCACCCGCTCCAAAATCGGGGTACTAGCGCAACGAGGGGGATAGGACTTTCCCACTATATAGTCCAGAAAATCCCAACCGTGAACCCTGAGAGCAAGCTCAACCAGTTAGCCATACTGGTGAGCGGGACCCATTTAGTTTCAGGCAAAAAGGGACCAACTACAGAAAAGAGGTGCCAAGGTCAAGGTTACAGGCTAACAATCAACACCAACGGGCACGGGATCCAGGCGTGTTCCCTCCTTGCTGCAGTGGCATCAAGAACTTTGGTTTACCACAATTGTCAGCGTCAGCGTTATTGGACTGAGTGAGTATGAAATTGACCCTTACCGACCCGATGGCACCTCACCATCACCATCACCGAGTCCCGGGGCATTCCCCCTACCTGTGGAGGGGTTAAACATCCGGCTGCCTGCACCATTGCCCCCGGGTACTCCCCATAGCAGTGGTGGTACTTCACCTTACCACTCACCACAGGTGGCGTCACGAATTGTCCATTCAATCCCCTGTAAATACCCTCCCTTTCATTCCCAGTGGCAGCGTGACCCCGACCCCTCGGGTCTGGACACCCCTCGAGCCACTGTGGATCCGGATCTGAGCAGCAGCGGCAGGCTGCTGACACGGGGGTGGCACAAGTCCACAGGTTGTATGTGCAGCTGCGGAATAAGCTGCGGATGTCCCGCAGCCACACATAACTGCATGTCAATTATTCCTGCAAAAATATCTATGGAATTCCCGGCCCTCCACTATGGAGATAGAGGTTGGGACTTCCACAGGTAAGTTGCACGAATGTCCACAGGTTTACTGCAGATATTTTGCTGGAATCCCGCAGCTATGGATAGCTGCGGATTCCGGGTAGCTGCTGCGGGAAACCAGCGGACGTACCTGCGGATATATTCGCAGGTACAGAGTCCCGTGGACACATAGCTTAAAGATTGGCAGCCAATATAGAATGCCACTGACTGTTAGCCCACAAGAGTATCAGCCCCCGTAAACCTACAACTCTAAGGTTGTGTGCACACCTTGCAGATTTGTCACGTTTTTATGCACTTTTCAGTGCAGACTTGTCACAAAACTCGAAGGGTTTCCTGATGCCAGCAAAGTGAATGAGAGTACTGAAGTCTCATGCACATGTTGAGTATTTTCTCCTTACAGATTTGGTGCAGATTTAAATCTGCAGTAGATCAATTTTTTTAGCGTTTTTGCTGCACATATCACCCATAATAATGTTTGGGAGAATCTGCACCAAAAACGAGAGGCAAAAATGCATAAAAACATAGCAAAATGTGGTATGTCACCAGATTTGTCCCCTATAAGCTGCGTCCACCATCAGTGAGCTCTTATATACAGAATACTGTATATTCATTTCCCAGTCCGCTCTGTATAACATAAAAAATACCTTTTATTATACTCCCTTGTACGACGCTGGTCTTGGTCCGACACCTCCCATCTTTCTTCCATCGCCATCCTCCTTCACTGCTCCATGTGGAAGACACGTCCTACATCATCCACACAGAGTCCTCCATTGCGCTCCTGCGCATGCGCACTTCTCTCTTCCTTGCTGAGGGCAGAGCAAAGTACTTTAATGTGCAGACACGGGGAAAGGTCAAAGACCGCCCACGCATGTGCACTACAATACTTTGATCTGCCCTCAGCAGGGAAGAGAAAAGCACGTATGCACAGGAGTGCGATAGAGACCTCTGTGTGGATGACATAGGACGCATCATGCACACGGAGCAGGGAAGGAGCATGGCGATGGAAGGAAGAGAGGAGGCACCGAACTGAGAACAGAGACACCCATCAGACAGGACTGCACTGCAGGTGAGTATAATAAAATACGTTTTTTACGGTATACAGTGCGGCCTTGGCACTTATATACAGTATTCTAGAATACTGCATATAAGGGCTTACCGCTGCTGGTCACAGCTTAGAGGGGAAAAATCTGGTGACAGGCTCCCTTTAAATATTTGGGACAGAAATTTCTGTACCATTTCTACATCCCTTGAGTGTTTTGCCACGTTTTTGATGCATTTTTTATGTGTGTTTTTGGTGACCGAAATGTACTGGAATACTCCCTGTAAAATCAGTGTCCTGTTCACTAAATTATTGCCCTCAGCAAGTACATACGGTGGCATACAAAACTTTGGGTACCCCTGGTCAATATTATTATTATTGTGAACAATTAGGCAAGTTGAAGATGAAATGATATTTAAAATGCATCAAGTTAAAGATTACACATTTCTCTTGTATTTTAGGAAAATATATATATTTTCATATTTTACATTTTAAAAATTACAAAAAGGAAAATGGGCCGATGCAAAAGTTTGGACATCCTTGGAGATTTGTATGCTCAGATAACTTTGACCAAAGTTTCAGACCTTAATTAGCCTTTTAAGGTTATGGCCTGTTCCCGATCATATTTAAGAAAGGCCACGTGATGCAAATTTCAGCTTTATAAAAACCAAGCCTCCTCTAACCTTGTGCCAGAAAAACAGCAGCAATGGGTTCTTCTAAGCTGTTGCCTATCACTCTGAAAATAAAAATGGTAGAATCCCACAAAGCAGGAGAGGGCTATAAAAATATAACCAAGCATTTTCAAGATGCCCTTTCCTCAGTTCATAATGTAATTAAGAGATGGCGAATAACAGGAATAGTAGAGGTCAAGATAAGGTCCAGAAGACCAAGCAAAATTTCTGTGAGAGCTGGTCATAGGATTACTAGAAAGCCAAATCAGAACCCCCGGTTGACTGCAAAAGACCTTAAGTAATAATTAGCAGACTCTGGAGTTGTGGTTCATTGTACTACTGTTCAGAGACACATGCACAAATATAGCAGAGTCAGAAGTATGCAAAAGAACATCGAAACAAGCCTGATACATTATGGAAACAAGCTCTGTGGACAGATTAGGTTAAAATAGAACTCCTTGGCCACAATGATCAAAGCTATGTGTGGAGAAAAAAGGGCACAAAATTTCAGGAAAAGAATATCTCGCCAACCATTAAGCAGAGGCATGGATGCACCGAAGGAGAGCTTGCACGTCTGCTCTCAAAAGCGCACCTCACCACCTGCGCACTTGACCCCATGCCATCCCACCTCCTTCCCAACCTCACCACCATCCTTATTCCAGCTTTAACCCATCTCTTCAACCTATCTTTAACGACTGGAACCTTCCCCTCTGCCTTTAAACATGCAACAGTCACACCTATCCTAAAGAAACCTTCCCTCGATCCAACCTCTACTACCAGCTACCGCCCCATATCACTACTCCCACTTGCCTCAAAACTCCTGGAACAGCATGTCCATGCTGAACTTTCCTCCCACCTCTCCTCTAACGCTCTCTTTGACAACCTACAGTCCGGCTTCCGTCCACATCACTCCACCGAAACTGCCCTGACTAAAATCACAAATGACTTGCTTACTGCCAAAGCGAACAAGCACTTCTCTATACTCCTGCTCCTAGACCTGTCCTCAGCCTTCGATACCGTTGACCACTCCCTCCTATTACAGACCCTCTCTTCCCTTGGTGTCAGAGATCTTGCCCTCTCTTGGATCTCTTCATACCTCTCAAATCGCACTTTTAGTGTCTCCCACTCCCACACAACCTCTTCATCCCACCATCTCTCTGTTGGCGTCCCTCAAGGCTCTGTCCTAGGACCCCTACTTTTCTCTATCTACACATTTGGCCTGGGACAACTCATAAAGTCCCATGGCTTCCAATACCACCTATATGCCGACGACACCCAGATCTACCTCTCTGGCCCAGATGCCACATCTCTGCTGTCCAAAATCCCGAAATGTCTATCTGCTATATCCTCCTTCTTCTCCTCTCGCTTCCTAAAGCTCAATGTGGCCAAAACTGAACTAATCATCTTTCCTCCGTCTCACCTACACTCTCCACCTAATCTATCTATTACAATAAATAACACCACGCTCTCGCCAGTACCCAAAGTTCGCTGCCTCGGAGTGACCTTTGACTCTGCCTTATCCTTCATACCACACATCCAATCCCTCACCACCTCCTGCCGTCTTCAACTCAAAAATATTTCCAGAATCCGCCCTTTCCTCAATTTGCAATCAACTAAAATGCTAGTGCATGCCCTCATAATCTCCCGCCTCGACTACTGTAACATCCTCCTCTGTGGCCTCCCTGCCAACACGCTTGCCCCTCTCCAGTCCATCCTTAACTCTGCTGCCCGACTTATCCACCTCTCTCCTCAATACCACCCCGCTTCTCCTCTCTGCATGTCCCTCCACTGGCTTCCAATCTTCCACCGTATCCAATTCAAACTTCTAACACTGACCTACAAAGCTGTGCATAATCTTTCCCCTCCGTACATCTCCGAACTACTCTCCCACTACACTCCAACACGTCACCTCCGGTCCTCCCAAGATCTCCTCCTCTCCTCCTCTCTCATTCGCTCCTCACACAACCGACTCCAAGACTTCTCCCGAGCATCCCCAGTCTCCTGGAACTCGCTGCCTCAACACGTCAGACTATCCCCTACCCTTGCAAACTTCAAACGGAACCTGAAAACGCACCTGTTCCGAAATGCCTACAATCTACAATGAACTCGCTGCCGCCCGACCACCGTGCGGAGCTGCCGCCCGACCACCGTGCGGAGCTGCCGCCCGACCACCGTGCGGAGCTGCCGCCCGACCACCGTGCGGAGCTGCCGCCCGACCACCGTGCGGAGCTGCCGCCCGACCACCGTGCGGAGCTGCCGCCTGACCTACACCCCACCTATTGTCTCCTCCCCATAATCCTATAGAATGTAAGCCCGCAAGGGTAGGGCCCTCTTCCCTCTGTACTAGTCTGTCTACTGTAACTTGTATACGTATTTTGTATGTAACCCCCTTCTCATGTACAGCACCATGGAATTAATGGTGCTCTATAAATAAATAATAATAATAATAATAATGGATCAATCATGCTTTAGGGTTGTGTTGCAGCTAATGGCACAGGGAATATTTCACAGGTAGAAGAAAGAATGGATTAAGTGAAATTTCAACAAATTCTTGATGCAAACATAACACCATCTGTAAAAAAGCTGAAGTTGAAAAGATGATAGTTTCTACAAGTGGATAACGATTGTAAACACACGTCAAAATCCAGAATAGACTACGTCAAAATGCGCAAGCTGTAGATTTTACAATGGTCCCCACTGTCACCTTATCTGAGCATCATTGAAAATCTGTGGTTAGACCTCAAAAGAGCAGTGCATGCAAGAGGATCCAGGAATCTCACAGAACTTGAAGACTTTTCCAAGGAAGAGTGGATAAAAATTCCTCAAACAAGAATTGAAAAACTCTTGGCTGGCTACAAAAAGTGTTCACAAGCGGTGATCCTTGCCAAAAGGGATGCCACTAGGTACTAACCATGCAGGGATTTTGTTAATTTAAAAATATAAAATACGAAAATAAAAAAAATGTTTTGCCTAAAATACAAAGTAAATGTGTGAATTTAACTTTATGATTCTTAGGGATCATTTAATCTTCAACTTGCAAAACCGTTCACAATAACAGTAATTTTGTCCAGGGGTGCCCAGACTTTTGCATGCCACTGTAAGTCAAAATATAAATCCTAAATAAATGTTTTTCAATGTTTTCATTGACATAAATTAAATTTCTCTGATAACAAGAACCCTTTAGCATGTAAAGCCACAAAGTATTTCACACTGAATCTGGCTCAGATAGCAAATCGTGTTCCCTGTGAGCAGACAATGCAAGCTGTCAAAGCCGGCAACGTTCAGCGTGAGCAGTGTTGTAATAATAACCCAGACACAGCTGTCAGGCCATCCGATGCGAAATGCATTCAGAAATCTTACAAACTACCATCAAATAATTACTAGAAAAAAAAACCACCTTGTTTCGTTCTCTTCCAGGATCATATGTTCCAGACCAAGTGATGACCTAAGGAAAAAAATAGTGTAACATGTTTAGAATATCAGGAAAAAAAATAACTTTTGTAAATTTTGTAATTATCCAATTGTTAATTTAAGATAAAACATTTGGAAATGAGTGTTAATAATCTTTTTTTCTTTACGGCTCCCCCCATTGAGCATGTGTCAAGAGTGTATCTCCCTCTGGGGAGATCCCAGGTGAATCTTGTGTCAGATGGTCACAGTGCCTTGCCGCTGACAGGCTTACTACTGTTATTTGATAAGTACATTTCCTTGCTGGTGGTGCTGTAAGGATTAAGCACTCTTTCCTGCCTGGCTGCTGGCTGTAGCTTACAATCTCAGGTGTGGCTCTTTGGTATCACTCCCCTTCCCTATTTAAGTCATGTGATCTGATCACATGATGTCTGTGATAGAAACTGAATCCCTCATTGCTATTTGGTCCACTTTGTAAGGTGCCTGCTTTTGAAGAAGTTTGTCTTGTGTGCAGGAGTGGTGTTTGCTGCAGTGAAACCAGCTAGAGTGTTTTTCCTTTGCATGTCTATTTCCCCTGTTTGTATTCCTACCCTTGTGTTTCTGTATTGTAATGACAAGTTATCTTGTTAGCCTGCTCACTAGCGAGGGTGAGTGTAGGGCTAGATGAGAGCCTAAGGTATCGGGCTCGGCGACAGTTGCATGAACCTGTATAGGGATGCTAGGGAGCTCAGGAATCAGATTGAGGTGATTTCAGGAGGTGTCCCCTCACCTCACTCCCTAGCGGTGGGGACCTCTGTTGTATCATGACCCCTGTGTTCCCTGTGTGTTCTTACCACTTTGGGGGGGTTACCAGGTACCAGATAAACCCTGCTAGTCACATGCATGACAGCATTATGGCAGAAAAAAGTAGGTAACTACTGAAGCAACTGACTTGCTGCAGTGGTCACATGCTGGTTCCATGTAAATAAAAAACAAAGAGTGCCGTCAGTGACCCAGAGCTGAATCACCAATGAAAGTTGTGGTATGGAGTTTTAATGCGGCACCAAACATAGTTATTCTCTTGACTAGGAGCTGATTTGCAGTTTTTGACAGCAGCACATTGACCGAAATTGTGCTGAATAGCTCTATTTAATGTATACTTCTGGCTGCTGCTAAAGCTAATAACAGCTGATTGGTGAGGGGATCTGGGTGTCGGACCTCCACCTATTTAATACTGATGCCCTATGACAGGTATAGGACATCAATATTGGATACTTGCACAGTCCCATTAATTTTGCTGATTTCCAGTGGGCAGCATGGTGGTTCAGTGGCTAACACTGTTACTTTGCATGCTGGGGTCGTTGGATCAAATTCCACCAAGGACAACATCAACAAGGAGTTTGTATCTTCTCCATTCTCTAGAGAATTTAGATTGTGAGCTTCAATGGGGACATATATCTATGATAGCGTTATATAAGGATAGCGTAATAAATAAAGTACTGTTTCTTTTTCTAGAAGAAAAAATCTAGTGCCATACATATAAATTATGTGGCTGCAAACAGAGGGACAAAGTTATCAAAGTTTTTGGACTAATTTTGTGGTATCAAAAAGTCGCCAAATTTTGTCATATTGTTGTCCAAAAATGTGTGAGTTTTTATGTTTTTACTGCGCTTTCAACATTTCTGAAAAAGTGGGAGTGAAATGGCATGGTTAGCTAGTCAAATATTGCAATTTGTAAATTTTTAAGAATCACAATTCTCACTCCAGTAGGGGTTGGGTTAAAAAAGGGGAAAAACATCTCTAGATAAGTGTTATACTGTATCTAACGATGTGCCACATTTTTTAAACATCACTTTGATATATATATAGTGGAAATAACAGTAACACAGTCACAATCAAAACTGACTTTTAGACCCTGTGCGCACGCTGCAGTTTTTGCTGCGGTTTTGCTGCATGAATTGCTGCAGAAAATGTTCAAAACCTTTCTGCAGTCATTCTCCAGCAAATGGTAAAATGGTAAAAAAAAACCAGCTGTGCTCACACTGCTTTTTTTTCCCCAAGAGGTTTTGCTGCAGAATTTCTGCAACAAAAAGAATGAGCATGTCACTTCTTTTCCGCAAGTACCTGCGTTTTTTGCCATAGACAATGGTAAAAAAACGCAGGGACCAACCCGCGGAAAAACCGCAGCAAATCCACGGCAAATCACGGCAAAACCGTTTTTGCCGTGGGTGCGGTATTCTGCCAGAGGGTTCAGAATTTTCTTAAGAAAAGAACATTTCCCAGTGCGCACATAGCCTTAAGAGGTTGTCTACTACTTTTACATTGATGGCCTATCCTTAGGATAGGCCATCAATGTTTTATCGGCCGGGATTCTACACCCCGCACCCCTGCCTTTCAACTGTTCTCAGTCCCAACAGCAGCAGGCAGCCGGAAATGCTCAGCTCTGGCGCTGGTCTGTCATCCACATCCACTAGATCAAAAGAAGTCGGATGTGCAGTACCTAGCTGCGGCAAATGTCAGAATACGGAGCAGCGCTGGAACTGAGCATTTCTGACTGTCTGCTGCTACCGCTGGGATCTAGAATAGCTGATAAGCGGGGGTGCTAGGTGTTGATACCCAACCGATCAGACATTGATGACCAAGCCTAAAGATAAGCCATCAATGTAAGAGTAGTGGACAACCCATTAAAAACGTCACCCCAAAAATGCCTACAGCTCCCCAGAGCTATGGTCTTGGAGCTTTTCCAAATTCTAATGGCCCAGGGAAAGTTATGGTTAGAGGTCATGGGTAGAGATATGCATGGTGTTGATGTAGCAGTCACACCTGAGCACTGAGGAGCCCAAAGGACCCCTCTGCCACCCGAGCAGGCACTGCTATTATAACCTGCATATCGTAGGTGAGGGAAGTGTCAGTGGGCATTTGGGGCCTAGAGGAACAAAGTAAGAATATTTAACTTGAGGGGTCACTGTACCCCAACCATACAGTTACAATCATTATCTAGACAGCAATGGGGAAAAACTGTACAGTCATTACTATTATCAAGCAATTAAGCATTTCAGTAATTACAGTTATACTGACACATTTTGTGAATTACATCCCGTTACTTTAGCAAGACATAAATGCACAGAGCGATACGCATGAAGCTCTATCCACATCGGGTATTCAGTTCCTTCGTAACCTCAGGTTTTCAGATGAGTAATGCTTTTATCTGTAATTGATATATACAACCCTGTAAAATGACTGATATCCGCTGGATGTACACAGAAGTAGGAGGCATATAATCAATTATCACATTAAAGGGCCACTACGATGTAAACAGATTATAGCGTTAGCTGACACATGCTACAATAGATAACAGGAAGATGGGAAAGAGAGCACATAATTATAGTATCCAGCAGCAGATCATCAGAACGTAGATGACAGGTATCAGCCAGGGAATACCATACACTATTTCCATAGTCACACAGTGCACAGTGCCCCATATTAAGTGTAGTAATGTTAATAGAGAGACTACTGCTTCTAGAGGGAATGTATAACCTATCTACATCTGTGAACAACTGTAATTGTGGGATACCTGACACAGATTTATGTATCCTAGAAAAAAATGCAGACGTGAATGATGAAAGTGATTATTATACGAGCGGTCATGCCACATGCCATTAGAATATATAAGCAGGGGAGTAGCAACTGGTACACCCCCACTACATCACAGGCCCATGACTTGAAACAGGCCAGGTACAAACTGTGCTCAGGAGGTATGAGCCTGACAGTGGCCACAGTCAGGATGGATGTCTAGACAATCATCCACCATAGGGACCCATTGTAAGTATGAAAAAAAAATATTCCACACAATAAATGTTTCTTTGCAGTGCCGCAAAAGAACATACTTATGACTTCCTTCTGATGAATGGGGGTCTTTTAGAACATTATAGTACGTATGAGGAAAAGCTCCCAACATAAACTGTAGACTAAAGCCACATTCAGACGTCAGTGATTATTCTCATACATAGAGGTAATGTTTTTTTTGGAAGTAAAAAAGAACATAATTAATAAAGGTTTCTCAATATCATGGCTTCCACGTACTGTCCAATTTTTACACAAAGCCATAGACTTACATAGACAAGTTTGATCCAAGACTCTAATGAAAAACGTGTCATAGATTTGTGTGTCGCAAGAGACACAGGAGCGGGAGCGCCCATCTGTATTAGGCGACATTACGAATAAGACTCAGGGAGGGTGGAAACATTAAATTGTTAAATACGGAGAAAGAAGTGAGTATCCAGCAATCCAATCTTCATAAAAACATCCTTTATTGGTATACACAATAAATAAGTCCGAAACACGTTTGATTGAAGGATCTACGAGAGCTTTTATACTTTATATCCAAGGTTGCTGGATTACCAGCTTGATTTTGTTTTACTTTCTCTGATGAAAAACGTACATCTCTCCGTGATGTTGTGCAGACCCCTCCGTCCTAGAATATACATGGACACGTGAACAACCCCCATAGACTTCTGTCCATGAAACACATGGATAGAACAGTGCTCTTCACCTCATTAATACGGTATTTTAATTATATCAGCTTCTAGAACTTCATTTCCAGAGGATCCTGTGACAGCCAGTGTTTTTTACAGTCAAGGCATAAAATTGTGAGGCGGAGAAAGGGGACAAGCTGAAGAAACGTATTTAGAATTTTCTATATTAATAATTTAAAGTGTAAACTCTCTGTTAAAGCCTCATTGATACATATTGTATGCCTCTTTAAGAGATTACCTATCTCAGACATAGGTAAAGTACGGCCTATGGGCCACATGTGCCCCCTTGGCTGTTCCGATGTGGCCCATGATCTAGGACAGCCAGATGGCTTAATACAGTGGCGTCCCACACCATGTGGCCGGTATATCATTTTCACTAGTATCTGTATCCTAGGGATTCAAATACTGATGAAAACAATGACGGACCAATAGGGAGCTGATTGATTATGTCACTACAATGTGCCAACTGTGCCTCGGTACCCAGTGCAGACGAGCTGCAGATAAATGGGCTGAGGGGAGTCTTTCTTAAAAATGTTTTAATATCATTCTGCTAGTAAAGAGGGGGAGCATAATACTCTATATAAGGGGCAGTGTGGGGACATAATTCTGAATGGAGGACTGTGTGGGTACAGAATACTGTGTAAGGGGGCTGTGTGAGGACAGCATTCTGAGTGTGGAGCCATGTGCGGTCATAATTCTGTGCAAGGGCGCTGTGTGATGACATCAACCTGAATGAGGGCTGCATGGCACCACAATACTGTGCAAGGGGGCTATGGGAACATCATACTGTGTAAGGGGGCTGTGGAGAAATCATACTAGATGGCGGCTGTGATTGGGACATCATACTGGTTGAGGGAACATCTTACAGTTTAAGGGGTGGTGTGGTGACATCATACTATGTGGTGACATCATACTGTGTTTGAGGACCGTAGGGACATCATATTGTGTTGGGAGCTGTTGATCAAGGTACAAGGGCTGAATAATAGGAGCAGTATTATTATTTATAAACTTTATAAAAAGCAGTAAATTATATTGTGTTGATTAGCTGCTACAGGTAGGAATACAGATTACACTGTCCTATCGTAACATGTATTAGCTGTGGCAGTGAGTCAATATACTTAATTCTGCTCAATATTAACCCTAGAACGCGCAACCATAGAAATCTACCATAGAAAACAAGTAACGTAGCAAGCCTGCGAGGCCCCATGTATGCGCTCTAGGGTTAAGTGATAAAAATGAAATTAAAACATTAATAATAATCCGAATTAAGCTCAGCCAGTAGGTTCAGTTCTTCACAACAGTCATTCTCTCAGAGGCCTCTTGGAAAATTAATTGTCTACCCCTGATCTAGATGAGGCATCCATTCTCCCTTGGGTTTATACAATAAAATTAAAGCACAATATCAATTTTGATGCAAGAGCAAAGACTCTTACCTTTGGTTACAATGTGTCACACTGACTGAGTCCTAGAACTGAGCTGAGAATATATTCTTCTAACTATTATTAGTAGAGATACAGTAAATGATATACATCAAGTTTTGCAATGTAATACTTTTAACATTTATTTAAACAAACACAAGCCCATATATATAAAATGTATGCATAATTAATTAGAGATGTTGCCAAAGTTCTTTGTCCCACTGACCAATCACTATAGAATGAGTGAATAATATATCTGTTTCTCACATAAGAAGCCAACGTGTGACATTTGATATTATCATCCACAGCAGCCAATCACAAGCCTCGCAGTACACAACACAAGATTGTTGAGGCCAGTGATTGACTGCAGTGGTTATACTGCGTATACAGGACATGGCTGCTGCAGCCAATGTAAACAGAAGTTCAGTGCGAAGAACAAGTGAGTACATGCTCTTTGCTTATTTTTTATTGTATTGTTGCCTCTGAGCAACTTTTTATTTAACTCAGAAAATAACCTTTTAAAGTCTGATCTGCCAGAATGGATTGGCAAGTGCCTGAAGCATTCTTGTCTGATCCCATGTCTCATGGAGGTCTGTCCTTTGACTTCATTTTACCCACTGCCTTCAGTTGTGTTAATGATTTTCTGCCTGCTCCGTGATCCTGTTTTTTGACAGACTATGATACTGCTAATTCCCCAATGCTTCAGTCCAGTTCTCACCATGCACAATGCCTTGGATGACTTTGCCAGACAGCAACAAGGTGTTTTTTTGATCCCGACCCCTGGCTTATCAGTCCTATATCCTGCTATTCAGTTATCAAATTCTCTCAGATCAGACAAACCTGTGGGGTGGTATACAAAGCCTATTTCGCATTGCGGGGAATGGCTGCCATTTATTAATATCTGCCATCTACTACTTATGATATACAGAAAGTTTGTGCTTATATAGCAAAAGACCCTTTAGAAACTCAATACACCTTCATACAAACCAATGATCTATTACCTAAAAAAATTATAAAGACCCAAAGGATAAGACATAAGATGAGCAGAAAACAACATAGATTGCAGTAAGGACTATACTTTGCACTCGTGGCAATCATCCAGTCTCACGTACTGTAAGGCCCCAAACTACAACGTGACACCAAGGGCAGGAATTAGACCTTGTCTTGGCATTACTGTTCCAACATCTAAGCTAACGAACGGATTTTCCTCAAGAGAACAAAATAAGAACAGCTGTTTGCACTTCCTTTTACATGTCTCCAATGGCTTAACTTGTATTGTGGTTTCTCTTGGTGGTTTAGGTAATTTGTAGTTTGTCCCAAGACAAATTGCTTCCATGTGACTGAGTAATTGCATACATATTCTCATACTGTATGTAAATCAATAGTAGTTAGAAATAAACAGATAAAAGATTAAATAATATACCGTACCACAAAATACAATGTACATTCTGGAATATCAATTAATAGAGATGCATGCGCAGTAGGTATAGCTGATTTATTTAAAGTGGTTTTCCCATCTCCAAGATCCTCTCACAGTATGTAGTACTTGTAATAATTAGAATATTAGCAAAAACCTACAATTAGAAATGTAGTATAGTTCTTCTGATTCATTATGTATCTTACACAATGTTCAGAGCATTACAGGACCTTAGGTATCCATGGTTACAACGACGCATATAGTCACAGTTAGTTAGTTAGCGGCTAGTGGTCATAACCATGGATACCTAAGGTCCTGCAATGCCACGAACAATAGGTAAGCAACATAGTGAATCAGGAGAACTATACTACATTTGTAATTGAAAGTATTTGCTAATATTATTATTATTATTATTACACCTACTACATATTGGGATAGAATCTTAGAGATGGGAATACCCCTTTAAGCTCTTTACCCCTGAGCCTGTTTTCACCATCCTGACAAGGCAAATTTTTTTCACTTCTGACCAGTGTCCATATATGAGGTTAGAACTCTGGAACGCTTCAACAGATCCCAGTGATTCTCAGTTTGTTTTTTCATGACATATTGTACTTTATGTTATTGGTAAATTTAAGACAATATTTTTTTGATTTATATGTGAAAATTGTGAAAATTTGGTGAAAATTTAGAAAATTTTGCAATTTTCAAACTTTGAATTTTATGCACTTAAACCGGTGGGTTGTCACACAAATAAGTTAATAAATAACATTTGACACATGTATACTTTACATCAACATCATTTTTGAAACATCTTTTTTTATGTTACGAAGTTCGAAGAGTTAAAAGTTTATCAGCAATTTCTCATTTTTCCAACAAAATTTACAAAACCATGTTTTTTAAGGACTACATCACATATGAAGTAAGTTTGAGAGGCCTTTATGACAGAAAATACCCAAAAATGACACCATTCTAAAAACTGCACCCCTCAAAGTGCTCAAAACCATACCCAAGAAGTTTGTTAACCCTTTAGGTGCTTCACAGGAACCAAAGCAACGTAGAAGGGAAAAATGAAAGTTTTACATTTTCACACAAAAAAGTTACTTTAGGTCCAAATTTTGTATTTTTTGCAAGGGTAACAGGAGAAAATACATTCTACAATTTGTTGTGCAATTCTTGTAATGGAAAATAGTTTGGGCACACGGCAGGGCTCAGAAGGGAAGGAGTGCCATTTTGACTGGAATAGATTGCGGACACCATGTCACATTTAAAGATTCCCTGACATGTCAAAACAGCAGAAACATTCCACAAGTGAACCCATTTTGGAAACTACATTTCTCACGGAATTCAACTTGGGGTGTAGTGAGCAATTTTAACCCTCGGGGTGATTCATAAAATTGTATATTATTAGGCTGTGAAAATAAAAAAAAATTACAAATTTACCACTAAAATGTTGATTTGGCCCCAAAGTTTTCATGTTAAAAAATAGTAATAGGAAAAAATAGACCATGCAATTTGATATACAATTTCTCCTGAGTTTGTAAATACCTCATATGTGGTCGAAAACTAATTTTGAATCATAATGCAAAGCTCAGAGGGGAACGAGTGCCATATTGGGGTTCAGATTTCGCTGGAATGGTTTGGTGGTGCCATGTCACATTGGCAGAGCCCCTGATATGCTATAAAAGCAGACCCCCATAAGTGACCCCATTTTACAAAATATACCCATCAATGAATCTATCTAGGGATGCAGTGAACTTATTTTCACCATAGGTGTTCCACATACTTTTATACCATTGGCCGGTGAAGAAAGAGTAATAACATTTTTTTAGCTACAATGTTTAGCCTCGAGTTTTGAATTTTTATAATGGCTAATAAGAAAAAAAATGTACCACACAGTTTGTTGTGTAATTTTTTCCTGAATGTGCCTTACCTTCCATGTAATCGGGACTGCTTTTGAGGTACGGTGCAAAGTTGAGAAATGAGCGCCATATTGGAATTCAGAATTTGCTGGAATGATTTGCGGGTGTCATATCACATTGGCAAGGGCCCCTGAGGTGCCAGAACAGCAGAGCCCCCCATAAGTGACTATTTTAGAAACTGCACCCCTAATAAATTCATCTGAGGTGCAGTGAGCATATTGATACCACAGGTGTGTCACAACATTTTATAGTATTGGGCGGTGAAGAAAAATAATTACATTTTCACCACTAATATGTTATTTTAACTTCAGCTTTTCAATTTTCACAAGGGGGATAGGTAAAAAAAGGCCCATATCGTGTTACACAATTTCTTCTGAACGTGGCAATACCCCACATGTGACTGTACAGTACTGTTTGGCTACGCAGCAGAGTTCGGGAAGGAAGCAGCGGCATTTGACTTTTGGAGCACAGATTTTCATACATTAGTTTGCAGACTCCATTTTCAGAACAGCAGAAACTCCATCATGTGACCACATATTGGAAATTACATCCATCTGGGAATTCATCTACGAGTGTACTGACAATTTTGATTCTGGAAAATATTCATGGGGTCTAACGCAGTGAATGTTGCACAATTAAAAAATGCAAATAAGCCCATGTAATGTCCAGTGCTTCTGAAGACACACATCTCATAAATTAAACTGTAAAGACCACTCAGTAATACAGTGCTAAACATGTGGACTCTAACTGTGGTTACACATTGTGGTGCTCGAAAGGCAGGGTGGCATTTGGATTTGGGAGTGCAGATTTTGCTGGATTTCTTTTTTGGGGGGAGCCATTGTGCTTTTCCAAAGCCTTTGTACTACCATCAACGTGGAAGCCACCTATATTTCCGTTAACAGATGAAGGACATGAGTAGAGAATTGTTTTTTTGTGGGTTGAGTTGAATGATACTTGGTGGGAATTTGGAGAAGAGGACATTTTGGATTAGTTTATATTTATTCTGTGCTCTATGCTGAGCACTTTTCCATCTACATCTCTGAAATACATGATTTAGGTGAAAACCACGAAGGATCCAATCAACTAGTAAGGCAGTAGAGTTACTCCAAATTCTGTTTGCCTCTGTACAGCGGTATCTGTCTTTTCAAAGTTGCACAAAACTGTTGTTGACTGCACTTTTGTGCATGCCTAAAAAGATGGACACCACTGTGCCACAGGCCAGGCAGGCTTTAAAAGTGGACTCCCTCTGCTCACTGCAGAATTTTGTCTAAATCACATTTCTCGGAAATTTACACGAAAATCGCAATGTAAGTGCTCAGCATAAAGCACAAGGTAAATGTGAGCTCAGCCTTAAGAGTACTTTACATGCTGCAACATCGCTAGCGATCTCGTTAGCGATGTGAAATTCTAGATCGCAAGTGCGATCTTTCGAGAGCGCACATAGGTCATTTTACGCATGTGCGATCTCAAAAGATCGCACTTGCGATCTAGAATTTCACATCGCTAACAAGATCGCTAGCGATATTGCTAGCGATATCGCAGCATGTAAAGTACCCTTTACTGCAATCTTTGGGGGGTAGAATAAACAAGTCAACAGCAGTTGAAGATTTGACTTTATTACTATTTTTTACGCTGTTCACCTTGTGCTATAAGTGATAGAGCGGCTTTATTTCTCAGGTTACTATAATTACAGTGAAAACAGATATATATATATATAAATAGTTTTTTTTAGGTTTGGCTGCTATCACACTTTTTTTTTTAAAGTTTTTTGCATCATGGAATTTTGAAGGCTATAGTTTTTACATTTTTCTGCAGAGAGAGTTATGTGAGGACTTGTTTTTTGTGGCATGAGTTGGAGACTTTATTGATACCATTTTTAGCCACATAACATTTTTTGATCACTTTCTATTCGGCTTTTTGTGAGGCAGAATCAAGAAGAAGCAGCAATTCAGTAATTGATTTTTTTTAATTTTTATTTTACAAAATTCCCTTTTTCGTAACAGTAATGACAGCTTTATTATTTGGATTAGTACGATTACAGCGATACCGCATTTATATTTTTTTTTAATGTTTTGCCACTTTTACACCATAAAAACTATTTTATAAAAATAAAAATTGTTTTTGCATCGCTGTATTCTGAAAGCTATAGCTTTTCTATTTTTCAGCAACGCCATTTTTATTTACATATGCCGTATTTTATTCCACTTTTTGTCAGCTGTATTATGAACAGACAGTTTTTGCTAGGTTTTTTTTTTAAAGGCGTTCACTGAAGTGATTAATTAGTTTGATAGTTTTCAACATTGGGTCGTACTTGTTTTGTTTATTGTTTTTACATAAAAATACGTATTTATTGGTATAATTTTTTATTCCTTATCTTATTTTAAATATTTTTATAATTTTTGTAACTTTCTTTAACTTTTTTACTTAGTCCCTATATGGGGCATTAACTTTTATAACTCTGATTGCTGGTATAATAATTGCAATACATTATACTTGTCCATATGAAACTGACAGAAGCCTTTTAGACCATTCTCCTAGCATGGTCTATCATGCTTGTGGTAGCTGGCTGACCCAAAGGTTGTCATGACAAACTCAGATTGCCATGGCAAGGATCTGGCCTCTGTGATCATGTAGAGGAGGTCCTGATCGGCTGGAAGAGAGCTTCCTTAATGCTGAGATCGTTATTAATCGCGGCATTTAGTGGGTTTAAAAAGTCAGGGGTGGTGAGGGGACCATCCCTGGCTGTGATTGCCGGAGCTTGCCTGGCACTTACATTGAGCTCCCAGTGGCGATCACGTGGGCACACGACAGCCATGACGTATCGGTACGTCCTTTTGCAGAAAGTCACCACAATATATTACATACCAATACTTCAAATGCCAGGAAGGGAATCAGTTACATGGCTTTTGTTGCCCCATCTGAGAGAAGCATGTTGTATGGACATAGGCCCTGATTTCAGCGTTGTATCACTTTCTGGTCTGCTTGCTGTCATTTTGATAATAAATGACAGGTTTTATCTGCTGCTGATCTACTCGTTCTCTGAATGTTGAATTCTATATACCTCCATCCACACCACTGATTGTTAGCTTTCTGCCTATGCACAGTATACCAGAAAGCTATCAATGAGTGGTGTGGCAGAGTTCTACAAAGCTCATGAATATGGAGGCCTACAAGGCAGCAGATTTACGAGTCCTCTAGAAATAATCTCCTGCATTATAAAACAGTGATTGCATCAAAACTACAGCAAACAAATGATATGTATGTAGAGTAATAAGCTGTCATCACAAGCCTTTTTACACTGATAACCCAAACTTTGCATTAACTGCTAGTACTAAGGCCCGTTTCACACGTCAGTGAAAAACAGTGACGTTTTTCACTGGCGTGTAAAACACGCACATGTCCCTGCGTGTGCCGAAAATCACGGCACACGTGGGTTGTCTAAGTGCAATCCGGGCTCCGTTCTCCGTGGCCCGTGATTGCACTTAGAGATTCACTCACCTGCGCCCGCTCCCGCTGTCCATGGTGCTGATCGCTCCCGCGGTGCAGCATCCGGCCGGCGCTGACCCCTGCAGGAGCTGCTTCCGGGTCGGCTGTGTCGCGCATAATGAATATGCGCGACAGTAATCAGCCGGCACAGAAGGAGCAAGCTGCACGGGCTGCAGAGGACATCGCTGGACGCCGGGTGAGTTAAAATGTTTTTTATTTTAAAAGTACGTTTTTTTCTGGCACGTGTTTCATGGACCACACCACTGCGTGGTCCGTGGAACATCAGTGATGCCAGAAAAAAATGGATATGTCTCCGTGCCGCAATCACGCACACGCGGGTACGCTGCACGGAGACACGTGCAGTGACAAATCACTGACGTGTGAGCAGACCCATTCATTATAATGGGTCTGCGTATGTCCGTGATTCTGGTACGTTTAAAAAAAAGCACAAACGTACCAGAAACACTGACATGTGAAAGGGGCCTAAGACACAGCCATTTCTCAGTAGCATCAGAAGAGCTCTATAGCACTGAAGTTGGCCAAGATCAGGAGTTAACAGTGCTGCAGGGATACTGGCCAACTTCAGAGCAGTGCTTACAAGCGCAATACAAAAAACCAAAGCAACCAGCTGTAAGCAACACAAATAAAAGTATGGTCCCTACCAAAAGATGTTGTAATGGAAATTATTATAGCGGCATTTAAATAATGGCTGGATGCTTTTCTCACAACAAATGGCATTGTGGGTTATGAATAATCTAGCAATAGAAAATGTATAACTGGAAAAGAAAGATTGAACTTGATGGACCTACTGTATTTTTCGGATTATAAGATACACTTTTCCTCTCAAAAATTTGGGAGGAAAATGAGGGGTCCGTCTTAAAATCCGAAAATAGGTTACCGGTAGGTGAATTTTCGGGGGGTTGTCTGTGCAGCTCTGTGTGTGGACAGCCGGGTGCCTGTCATTCTGTGCAGACAGCTGGCAGGGTGCCTGTCGGTGTGTGCGGGCGGCCGGGTGTCTGCCGGTGCCAGCGGCCGGCTACCTCTCTGTCCCAGCGGCCAGCTGCCTCTCTGTGCAGGTGGGCGGGCGGCCTGCTGGCTGCCACTCTGTGTGGCTGGACGGGCGGCAGAGTGGCTATGGGTGTCCTAGTCTGTCCACGGTCCCGGCTTCAAATGATGGCACCGGGAGTCAGCGCATGTGCAGATGGAGCTCTTGGATGAGAGCTCCATCTGCGCATGCGCCGCTCCAGACACCATTTCTTTGAAGCCCGGATGGCGGACAGACTGAGACACTCGCCGTCCTGATTCACCACACAACCACAGCAGCTTTTGCTGCCACCACTGACCCGCCACACCACTGCCACCCCTGACCTGCCGCTGCTGCCACCACTGACCCACTGCCACTATTAGCACAGCCTCTGCCCCCTGTGACCCTGCTCTAACACCGCTGCCGCCACCCTGCTGTGTCTTATAATCCGGTGCGTCTTATAAAACAAAAAATACAGTATGTCTTATTTAATCTATAATACTATATAACTATGTAACTGTATTAGTGGAACTGTTTTAATAAGAATTAAACTGGAAAGTTGCTAGTACTTTCCAATTATAGCCATCTTTTAGGAAGGGAATAGCCCTTTAAATTATTCTTCATTCATGCTGCAAGTAGAACAGCCCTGAAAGATATGTTTAATCACGCCTCCCGGCTTCTTATTTATTGCTGTCAGCAGTTTTACAGAATTAAAACTGCTGAAAAGTTCCCTGTAAGTAGCTCCCAGTAAGCCGTTATGGCGGAGGAGAGTTGGACATGTGTGTAAATTTCTATTGCAACAATGCTATATATCATATTGCATAGTTTAATATATATATATATATACAAGTGCACCTCAATAAATTAGAATATCATCAAGAAATTAATTTAGTTCAGTAATTCAGTACAAAAAGGGAAACACATATATTATATAGAGTCATTACAGAGTAATCTATTTCAAGTGTTTATTTCTGTTAATGTTGATGATTATGGCTTACAACCAATGAAAACCCCAAAGTCATTATCTCAGGAAATTAGAATATTATATAAGAACAACTGAAAAAATTATATTAAACTCAGAAATGTTGGCGCCTACTGAAAAGTCTGTACAGTAAATGCACTCAATACTTGGTATGGGCTCCTTTTGCATGAATTACTGCATGGAGGCGATCAGCCTGTGGCACTGCTGAGGTGTTATGGAAGTCCAGGCTTCTTTGATAGCAGCATTCAGCTCATTTGCATTGTTGGGTCTGGTGTCTCTCATCTTCCTCTTGGCAATACCCCACAGATTCTCTATGGGGTTTAGGTTAGGCGAGTTTGCTGGCCAATCAAGCACAGTGATATTGTGGTTATTAAACCAGGTATTGGTACTTTTGGCACTGTGGACAGGTGCCAAGTCCGGCTTGAAAATGAAATTTCCATCTCCATCCAAAAGCTTGTTGGCAGAGGGAAGCATGAAGTGCTGTAAAATTTCCTGGTAGACGGCTGCGCTGACTTTGGTCTTGATAAAACACAGTGGACCTACACCAGTAGATGACACGGCTCCCCAAACCATCACTGATTATGGAAATGTGACATTAGACCTCAAGCAGCTTGGATTGTGGCCTCTCCACTCTTCCTCCAGACTCTGGGACCTTGATTTCCAAATGAAATGTAAAATTTACTTTCACCTGAAAACAACACCTTGGACCAATGAGCAAAGGTCTAGTTACAGTCATATGAAAAAGTTTGGGCACCCCTATTAATGTTAACCTTTTTTCTTTATAACAATTTGGGGTTTTGCATCAGCTATTTCAGTTTCATATATCTAATAACTGATGGACTGAGTAATATTTCTGGATTGAAATGAGGTTTGTTATACTAACAGAAAATGTGCAATCCGCATTTAAACAAAATTTGACCGGTGCAAAAGTATGGGAACCTCAAAATAAAAGTGACATTAATATTTTATAGATCCTCCTTTTGCAAAAATAACAGCCTCTAGTCGCTTCCTGTAGCTTTTAATGAGTTCCTGGATCCTGGATGAAGGTATATTTGACTATTCCTGTTTACAAAACAATTCCAGTTCAGTTAAGTTTGATGGTCGCCGAGCATGGACAGCACGCTTCAAATTATCCCACAGATTTTCAATGATATTCAGGTCTGAGGACTGGGATGGCCATTCCCGAACATTGTAATTGTTCCTCTGCATGAATGCCTGAGTAGATATGGAGCGGTGTTTTGGATCATTGTCTTGCTTAGATATCCATCCCCTGTGTAACTTCAACTTCGTCACTGATTCTTGCACATTATTGTCAAGAATCTGCTGATACTGAGTTGAATCCATGCGACGCTCAACTTTAACAAGATTCCCGATGCTGGCATTAGCCACTCAGCCCCAAAGCATGATGGAACCTCCATCAAATTTTACTGTGGGTAGCAAGTGCTTTTCTTGGAATGCCGTGTTTTTTTGCCTCCATGCATAACGCCTTTTTGTATGACCAAACAACTCAATCTTTGTTTCATCAGTCCACAGGACCTTCTTCCAAAATGTAACTGGCTTGTCCAAATGTGCTTTTGCATACCTCAGGCAACTCTGTTTGTGGCGTGCTTTCAGAAACGGCTTCTTTCGCATCACTCTCCCATACAGCTTCTCCTTGTGCAACGTGTGCTGTATTGTTGATGCACATTGACACCATCTGCAGCAAGATGAAGCTGCAGGTCTTTGGAGGTGGTCTATGGATTGTCCTTGACTGTTCTCACCATTCTTCTTCTCTGCCTTTCTGATATTTTTCTTGGCTTGCCACTTCTGGGCTTAACAAGAACTGTACCTGTGTTCTTCTATTTCCTTACTATGTTCCTAACAGTGGAAACTGACAGTTTAAATCTCTGAGACAACTTTTTATATCCTTCCCCTGAACAACTATGTTGAATAATCTTTGTTTTCAGATCATTTGAGAGTTGTTTTGAGGAGCCCATGATGCCACTCTTCATAGGAGATTCAAATAGGAGAACAACTTGCAAGTGGCCACCTTAAATACCTTTTCTCATGATTGGATACACCTGCCTATTAAGTTCAAAGCTCAATGAGGTTACAAAACCAATTTAGTGCTTTAGTAAATCAGTAAAAAGTAGTTAGGAGTGTTCAAATCAAGAAATTAATAAGGGTGCCCATACTTTTGCACCAGTCAAATTTTGTTTAAATGTGGATTGCACATTTTCTGTTAGTACAATAAACCTCATTTCAATCCAGAAATATTACTCAGTCCATCAGTTATTAGATATATGAACCTGAAATAGCTGTTACAAAAACCCAAATTGTTATAAAGAAAAAAGGTTAATAGGGGTGCCCAAACTTTTTCATATGACTGTATATTATATAGTTTCTATTGACTTCAATATATGATCATCTATCATCTATTCTAGAGCTTCTGCTCTTTGCAATGACTCTCTTGATAACGGGGGTCCTAAGCATTGCAACACCCTCCATAATGTCTTCAATAAGGACACATGAGCAGGATTTGTCAGAAATGGTCAACCACCTAACGTCACAAACTATTGTTTTTCCAAAAATAGAGCGATTGATCAACAGAGCAAATGTAACATTATATCTGGTTATAACTTACAGCTCCGCATGCGTTGACTGTTGGCACAGATTTCTCAGTCTGCCTCACGATATAACCGTGTGCGTATAATGCAATTTAGCTCAGGTTTAGTCTGGGTTCTGCTTATCACAGTGTAATTACATGAGTCTACCCACACTCTTCCACGTATTCAATGAAAAAAAATCTAAAGCACGTGTGCATCCACATAACTAGCTTGAAAAAGGTCTTTAGAGATGGGCCCTCCAGTCATGAGTTATTGGCTGACATTATCAAGAGAACTTAATACAGGTCTTAATGAGCCATACACCCAATCATTTCCCATATGGGACCAGCAGGAAAATGAACAAATGACTGGAGATTACAGTGCAGGTGTTCTAGGTAATGTCTGCTTTGTGTCAGCGAGCTCCGCTACATGGTTACATATCCCAGGCATGGACGGGCAAATGACTGCATCTGTTTCTGAAAGCCTCAGGACATAAAAGGAGCAAACAAGAATAGTCTGTCTATGAGGCATACTCAGGAGAGATGCTAAGGTTGAAAGGTGCATTAGATGTATTTAACCCATCTAACCCTGGTCCAGGGAAGGCAAAATGTGAAATCTCAGCTAGCAAATCATGTCAGGCATTTAACCTGGAAAAGCTAAATTAATTATTACTGTAATTGTGCTATATATTCTATTATTTCTGGGTTAGGAATATCATTAACAGCTGCCAGATGTAGTGCTAGCTAATGCCATTAGAAGTGGATATGCACAAAGCCAGACAGTATGGGCAAGTGGACAAAAAAAACTGCACCCAAGTCTTTACGTACCCATCGTGGTTACTAGTGGCATGTCTACATGGAGCCCTCAGTGTGACAATGCTATAGAGAGCCACACCTTATATTACTTAAAGTCTTGTTACTACTGTAGTGGGTGCTCATAACCCCTACTAAAGGACCGGAAAATGTTGTTAATAAAAGTGTTGTATTTTTAATACTGTATTGTATGCTAGTGTTAGGGCACCCCCTAGTGGCCGGGTGGGACGGCTGTTGCCACCGGGGAAGGAGGAGTCGGCTGGATGTCTAGGGAAGGTCTGTGTGTGTGGAAGGGTAGTCGGATCCGGGACAGCAGTGTGTGACCATCGGTGGCAGTGTGTATGAGCGGAACATCAGGGGACGCCGGAGCAACGGAGGAGTACGCAACCTCAAGGTCTGATTCCGCTGGTGTGGGTCCAGTGTGTGCTTGACTTAGGAGTGGGAGCCCGGAGAAGTGGAGTACCCAGGGCATATCCCCACCAGAGGGCGCGTTTGGGCAGGTTGTCCCCAGCTCCACAGAAATTGCCGAATTCTGCTGACCGGATTGTATCTGTGCAAAATAAATGTCATCTTTTGTTAGCATCAACTTTTGCCTGAGGACTGTTTGTGCACCTTCCGACGAAGACACTGACACACATTGTCCCACTAAGGCAGTCTCCAACATTAAAGGAGTGGTGGAGTCAGGGGTGAGCCTTGAATCCTCGGGTGCCACGACTACACAGCCAGAGGCGCCCCTGGGCCATCACTTCATGTGGCGTAGTCGGCAGGATACGAGTCCCCTGTCAGGGACCCAAGAAGCTGGAGATCAGGTCATGCCTGGGGCACAGGATCCCGATTACGAGGGAAGATTTCCAGTCCCCTGGTGGGAAGAGAACACAGTGCCCGTAGCGTTGGACCGGGTACAAGATGGCGGCAAGAGGGCCGTTATCTGTGAAGTGGGAGAAAAGGCGCGAAAAGTTGGCGCCGAAAGAAGAGCCTGGGGCTGGCCGGTACCGAGGAAGAGGTACAGAGTACTCCGCCCAAAGAGGGGAGGCGCCAGTTCCAGGGCATTGAAGAAGAGATACGAAGTGGGCGGTGTTCGGAAGAAAAAGAAGTACCGCCGCGGAGGAGTCAAGATGATGCATGAGGCTGGGGGAGGATTCTGTTTAAGAGCGGGAAACAAAGGCCCGCCTCCTCTTTCCTCAGTCTCAGCTTTGACACCGTCGCCATTGGTCGTACAGCAAACAGAGACAGATATGGAGATGTCGGGACAACCGGAAGAGCTTGCCACCACCATGGCTCTGGTCAGCCTAGGCCGGGGGCGGCCTAAGTTTGCTGTTGCAAGTGAGGCATCCCTTGTGGACCTGCCGATCGGACCGGGAGGTTCCACGCGGCCCGAGAAGGTGTCCTGGAAGACCACGTGGGATGCAAAGACCGGAGGAACGATCACGGAGGTCCGGGCAACGTATGCCACACAGCCCCCAGTAAGAGACCGGATTCCGGGGATCACGCATTCACCTTGGGAGACCCCACAGCCGGGCGCCCTCGCTGCCACACCAACTGCCTCATATGGAGCGCCGGCCGAAGAGCTAGCTGAGCGGCTGGAAGAAGACCACCTGGGCTTCGTGTGGGATCCGGTCATCGTCCCTTCCCCTGTGCAGCACCCCAGAGCTCCATCCCCGGTACCCGACCCTGTCCGAGAACGCCTGATGGCTGAAACCGTCGTCTGGGAAATGTTGTCCGGTCCCGGCGGCGAGGAGCTGGCCCTGCAGTTCACCACCGGAGTGGTGGTGAAGTTTAATCAGCAGGAGGGATACGGGTTCATCCGAGAAGTAAACACCGGGGACGACTACTTTTATAATAGAGTCCATCTGGATGTGGAGGGGCTGCCCAAACGTCTCCATACGCTTTACCCGGGCGAGAAGGTCCAATTCTTGCCGGACGCAGGAAGTCGCGGCCTGTTTGCCGTTGGCGTCTCTCGGATGCCGACCGCCCGGGAAGCGGCCCAGTGGCAGCAGGAGCTGGAGTGGGAGGAGCAACAGGAGCGGCGCCGGAGCCATTCAAGACCGGTCCCGTCCGCGCCCTCTCATTCCCGGCGCACCTTGTCCGCTGCCCCGGAAGCATCATCTGGCCCGACCGCTGACCCGGAGAAGGTTCCCTCGGTGGTAGCGGTGAACCAGAGCGTGACCAACAAGCCGGTCATCGTCCTTGACGTGCCGCAACCCGCGCCACAACCACCCCGGGTAGCGACGCCATTACCCCCGCCAGAAGCTGAAACAGCTGCGTCAGCGGAGCCACCCTTTGCTCCCGTGTCCTTCCGGAGGATACGCCGCCAGCCGGGGCAGTCTCTGCGAGCCTACATACGGGCCCAGGCGGAGGAGTGGAAGCGGTCCTGGCCTCCGGAATAGACCTCTGCAGATTCCCTGATTGAAGACCGGTGTTGTTCTTAGACCGGCAGGAGTTTTGTTAAAAGTTCTACGGGCCTGTTGCCCGCCAACTAAGACCGGGAGCGCTGTTGAGCCTCCGGGCACCATCTCAGACCGGGAGCGCTGTTGAGCCTCCGGGCGCCACCTAAGACCGGGAGCGCTGTTGAGCCTCCGGGCGCCATTGCAGAACCGGGAGCGCTGTTGTGCCTACGGGCGCCCCTAAAGACCGGGAGCGCCGCTGAGCTGGTGCCGCTGTTGTTGTGAACTGACCTAAAAGGTTTTTATGCTATGTGTGTTTTTAGAGAAGAGCCGTGCCGGGAGGCTCGGATTTTAAGAGGGGAGGCATGTAGTGGGTGCTCATAACCCCTACTAAAGGACCGGAAAATGTTGTTAATAAAAGTGTTGTATTTTTAATACTGTATTGTATGCTAGTGTTAGGGCACCCCCTAGTGGCCGGGTGGGATGGCTGTTGCCAGCGGGGAAGGAGGAGTCGGCTGGATGTCTAGGGAAGGTCTGTGTGTGTGGAAGGGTAGTCGGATCCGGGACAGCAGTGTGTGACCATCGGTGGCAGTGTGTATGAGCGGAACATCAGGGGACGCCGGAGCAACGGAGGAGTACGCAACCTCAAGGTATGATTCCGCTGGTGTGGGTCCAGTGTGTGCTTGACTTAGGAGTGGGAGCCCGGAGAAGTGGAGTACCCAGGGCATATCCCCACCAGAGGGCGCGTTTGGGCAGGTTGTCCCCAGCTCCACAGAAATTGCCGAATTCTGCTGACCGGATTGTATCTGTGCAAAATAAATGTCATCTTTTGTTAGCATCAACTTTTGCCTGAGGACTGTTTGTGCACCTTCCGACGAAGACACTGACACACATTGTCCCACTAAGGCAGTCTCCAACATTAAAGGAGTGGTGGAGTCAGGGGTGAGCCTTGAATCCTCGGGTGCCACGACTACACAGCCAGAGGCGCCCCTGGGCCATCACTTCACTACCATAGTATGTGATGTGTGGTACAAAGTAGAGATGGCTACACTGCATAAATACAATCTATAATACCTGATAAATATGGACCCACCTTGGGGACCCTGACATATCAATAAAACAGGGAACCAGTGATCCTTACAATTAAATAGATAAAATCTGAAGATCTGAGCAAGTAGTCTATAAAAGTATATTGCACTTAAAATAGCTATACATATATCTAAGTTATAAATTCTGGAATAATAGCCCAGATGAAGCCAAGTAACGATAAACTATATGAACAATATATATATATATATATATATATATACTATATATATATATATATATATATATATATATATATATATACACACATATTTTATTTTATATATATATATATATATATATATACAGTTAGGTCCAGAAATATTTGGACAGTGACACAAGTTTTGTTATTTTAGCTGTTTACAAAAACATGTTCAGAAATACAATTACATATATAACTAGAAGGTGGCCCGATTCTACGCATCGGGTATTCTAGAATTTACGTATTGTGTAGTTAATGTATGATTTTTGTTATATATATATATATATATATATATGTATATAGATGTTGTTGTGTGTAGTTACCAAGTGTTTGTGTAGGGCGCTGTACATGTTCTGGGTGTTGTCTGGGTGTGATGGGGGGTGAGAGCGGTGTTGTTTGTGTGTTGCGTTGTTTGTGGAGCGCTGTGTGTCTGTAGCGTTGTGTGTGTGTTGCGCAGTTTGTGTGTGTGTGGTGTGTTTTGGGGGGAGGTATGTTTTGTGCAATGTGCGTGTTGTGCGGTATGTGCGTATATTTGTGTGTGCAGCGTTGTCTGTGTGTGTGGGTGTCTGTGTAGGGCAGTTGTTTGTGGTTCCCAGTGTGTGTGTGTGGTGTGGTGTGTTGTGCAGTGCGCGCGTGTGTGTGTGTGTGTTGGGGGGAGGTGTGCACTTCCCATCGTGCTCCATCCCCCATGCAGCGCACTCCCCATCGTGCTCCATCCCGTATGCTGCGCACCCCCCATCGTGCTCCATCTCCCATCTTGCGCACTCCCAAACGTGCTCCATCCACCATGCTGCGCACTCCCAAACGTGCTCCATCCGCCATGCTGCGCACTCCCCATCGTGCTCCATCCCCCATGCTGCGCACTCCCAAACGTGCTCCATCCGCCATGCTGCGCACTCCCCATCGTGCTCCATCTCCCATGCTGCGCACTCCCAAACGTGCTCCATCCGCCATGCTGCGCACTCCCAAACGTGGTCCATCCGCCATGCTGCGCACTCCCAAACGTGCTCCATCCGCCATACTCCGCACTCCCCATCGTGCTGCATCCTCCATGCTGCGCACTCCCAAACGTGCTCCATCCGCCATACTCCGCACTCCCCATCGTGCTGCATCCCCCATGCTGCGCACTCCCAAACGTGCTCCATCCGCCATGCTGCGCATTTCCAAACGTGCTCCATCCGCCATGCTGCGCACTCCCAAACGTGCTCCATCCGCCATGCTGCGCACTCCCAAACGTGCTCCATCCGCCATGCTGCGCACTCCCAAAGGTGCTCCATCCGCCATGCTGCGCCAGCATCAGCCTCTCTACCTGCAGCATCAGCCTCTCTCCTCCCAGCATCAGCCTCTCTGTCCCCAGCATCAGCCTCTGTCCCCAGCATCAGCCTCTCTGTCCCCAGCATCAGCCTCTCTGTCCCCAGCATCAGCCTCTCTGTCCCCAGCATCAGCCTCTCTGTCTCCAGCATCAGCCTCTCTGTCCCCAGCATCAGCCTCTCTGTCCCCAGCATCAGCCTCTCTGTCCCCAGCATCAGCCTCTCTGTCCCCAGCATCAGCTTCTCTGTCCCCAGCATCAGCCTCTCTGTCCCCAGCATCAGCCTCTCTACCTGCAGCATCAGCCTCTCTCCTCCCAGCATCAGCCTCTCTGTCCCCAGCATCAGCCTCTGTCCCCAGCATCAGCCTCTCTGTCCCCAGCATCAGCCTCTCTGTCCCCAGCATCAGCCTCTCTGTCTCCAGCATCAGCCTCTCTGTCCCCAGCTGCAGCCTCCCGCAGCATCAGCCTCTCTGTCCCCAGCATCAGCTTCTCTGTCCCCAGCATCAGCCTCTCTGTCCTCAGCATCAGCCTCTCCGTGTCCAGCATCAGCCTCCCCATCCCAGCCTTCCCCAGGATCAGCCTCTGTCCTCTCAGCCTCCTCCAGCACGCCGTGCTCCTCTGCCGACACTCACAGATCCGATCGCATACACTCACACACACCCACACACACCCACCCGATCGCATACACTCACACACACCCGATCGCATACACTCACACACACCCGATCGCATACACTCACACACACCCACACACCCCCACCCGATCGCATACACTCACACCCACCCGATCACATACACTCACACACACCCGATCGCATACACTCACACACAAAGACAGTTGTGGTCTCCGAAACGCGTAGGATGAAATAAAAAGAATCATTTGCCTGACATCATAGTCTATGGTCTTCAAGCGCGGCAAAATACCTGTTTTTTTTTGTTTTTTTTCTTCTGTTGATATTCCACTTGTGCAACAGGGCTGCTGCTGGACCTTTTTGGTGCTCACGTTATGCTGTTAAAGGAGTTGTGACTGGCACAACTCGATCAGGTGAGTGCATCACTTTTACATGATCTTTCCCACCCAATATATCGGGTAAGACCCTATTGCGCCTTCTCTCTCCTATTTAGATTTACTCACACACAAAGACACACACACTGACGATATTGCACATACGCGCTGATACTCACAACATCCGGGGATATCACATGCTTCTGGCCATGTGATCCCCCGGCAGGTCCTGGAAGCTCACAACAGCACAGTATCGCCGCCGAGAAGCAAGCGATATCCCAGGATGTTGTGAGTATTTGGATGCGATGTGATGTGTGAGGTGTGTGTGAGTGTGATCTGATTTGTGTGTGTGTGTGTGTGTGCTGTTATGTGTGTGTATGTTCCGCAGCTGCAGGACCTTGATGTGTGGATGCGATGTGATGTGTGTGTGAGGTGTGTGTGAGAGTGAGTGTGAGCCGGTGTACACTGGTAACTATGATACACATCGGGTAACTAAGGGACCTTAGTTACCCGATGTGTATAATGGTTACCAGCTTTCACGGCCTCCGTCAAGATCCCAGCATCGCAAGGTTATGTCTGGCGCTGCCGGGATCCTGACGGAGCCGGTGTAGAAGCAAGCGATCTCCCAGCATGTTGTGATGTGTGAGGTGTGTGTGAGAGTGAGTGTGAGAGTGAGTGTGCTCTGATGTGTGTGTGTACTCACCTGTGAATCGGAGCTCCGTGTCAGTTGGGCCAGAGCGAGTGTGCATTGCGTGAGGGGGGCGGGGCCTGCAGAGAGCCGGGGCGAGAGGCCAATCCGTGTGGGGGGGCGGGGCCATGGCGAGCCCAGCGGCCAATCAGCTTTGTGTCACCGTAAGGACACAATTTCGGAGCATGACAGACAGACAGACAGACAGATAGACAGACAGATAGACAGACAGACAGACAGACAGACAGACAGACAGACAGACAGAATAAGGCAATTATATATATAGATATGGGCTGAAAGTGCACACTCCCAGCTGCAATATGAGAGTTTTCACATCCAAATCGGAGAAAGGGTTTAGGAATCATAGCTCTGTAATGCATAGCCTCCTCTTTTTCAAGGGAAAAGTAATTGGACAAGGGACTCTAAGGCGGGCTTTGCACGTTGCGACATCGGTAACAATGTGTTACCGATGCTGCAGCGATAGTCCCGCCCCTGTCGCACGTGCGATATCTAGTGAAAGCTGCCGTAGCGATTATTATCACTACGGCAGCTTTACACGCACATACCTGCCATGCGACGTCCCTCTGGCCGGCGACCCGCCTCCTTCCTTAGGGGGCGGGTCGTGCAGCGTCAAAGTGACGTCACACGGCAGGCGGCCAATTGAAGCAAAGGGGCGGAGATGAGCAGGATGTAAACATCCCGCCCACCTCCGTCCTTCTCATTGCAGCCGGCGGCAGGTAAGGTGAAGTTCCTCGCTCCTGCGGCTTCACACACAGCGATGTGTGCTGCCGCAGGAGCGAGGAACAACATCGTACCTGTCGCTGCACCGGCATTATGGAAATGTCGGAGGCTGCAGCGATGATACGATAACGACGCTTTTGCGCTCGTTCATCGTATCAAAAAGGTTTTACACGTTGCGATATCGACTGCGACGCCGGATGTGCGTCACTTTCGATTTGACCCCATTGACATCGCACGTGCAATATCGCAACGTGCAAAGCCGCCCTAAGTGCTGCAATTAACTCTGAAGGCGTCTCCCTCGTTAACCTGTAATCAATGAAGTAGTTAAAAGGTCTGGGGTTGATTACAGGTGTGTGGTTTTGCATTTGGAAGCTGTTGCTGTGACCAGACAACATGCGGTCTAAGGAACTCTCAATTGAGGTGAAGCAGAACATCCTCAGGCTGAAAAAAAAGAAAAAATCCATCAGAGAGATAGCAGACATGCTTGGAGTAGCAAAATCAACAGTCGGGTACATTCTGAGAAAAAAGGAATTGACTGGTGAGCTTCGGAACTCAAAAAGGCCTGGGCGTCCACGGATGACAACAGTGGTGGATGAGCGCCGCATACTTTCTTTGGTGAAGAAGAACCCGTTCACAACATCAACTGAAGTCCAGAACACTCTCAGTGAAGTAGGTGTATCTGTCTCTAAGTCAACAGTAAAGAGAAGACTCCATGAAAGTAAATACAAAGGGTTCACATCTAGATGCAAACCATTCATCAATTCCAAAAATAGACAGGCCAGAGTTAAATTTGCTGAAAAACACCTCATGAAGCCAGCTCAGTTCTGGAAAAGTATTCTATGGACAGATGAGACAAAGATCAACCTGTACCAGAATGATGGGAAGAAAAAGGTTTGGAGAAGAAAGGGAACGGCACATGATCCAAGGTACACCACATCCTCTGTAAAACATGGTGGAGGCAACGTGATGGCATGGGCATGCATGGCTTTCAATGGCACTGGGTCACTTGTGTTTATTGATGACATAACAGCAGACAAGAGTAGCCGGATGAATTCTGAAGTGTACCGGGATATACTTTCAGCCCAGATTCAGCCAAATGCCGCAAAGTTGATCGGACGGCGCTTCATAGTACAGATGGACAATGACCCCAAGCATACAGCCAAAGCTACCCAGGAGTTCATGAGTGCAAAAATGTGGAACATTCTGCAATGGCCAAGTCAATCACCAGATCTTAACCCAATTGAGCATGCATTTCACTTGCTCAAATCCAGACTTAAGACGGAAAGACCCACAAACAAGCAAGACCTGAAGGCTGTGGCTGTAAAGGCCTGGCAAAGCATTAAGAAGGAGGAAACCCAGCGTTTGGTGATGTCCATGGGTTCCAGACTTAAGGCAGTGATTGCCTCCAAAGGATTCGCAATAAAATATTGAAAATAAAAATATTTTGTTTGGGTTTGGTTTATTTGTCCAATTACTTTTGACCTCCTAAAATGTGGAGTGTTTGTAAAGAAATGTGTACAATTCCTACAATTTCTATCAGATATTTTTGTTCAAACCTTCAAATTAAACGTTACAATCTGCACTTGAATTCTGTTGTAGAGGTTTCATTTCAAATCCAGTGTGGTGGCATGCAGAGCCCAACTCGCGAAAATTGTGTCACTGTCCAAATATTTCTGGACCTAACTGTATATATATATATATATATATATATATATACTGTGAGACTGTGACCGGGGTTATCTATGACGGCCGGTATGTCTCGCCCCGGTTGTGCTCACTCCATGATAATCCACTATAGGGTTAATGCTGTTTTCCCTACAGGCTGAAGGGAGGGATAAATAGATTCAGGAACAAGGGCAGGTGTGCCGGGTGTGAGGGAGTGATCACATCTCCCTGAGTTCTCTGCCGGAAAGGCACATATGTAATATTGTGGACTTTTTCTTTGGAATAAACCGTGTGCTGTGAACCTTGGTGCCTGGATCCCGTGTCTTCTGCAGCGCAGCCGACGACGCTACCTCACATATGGTGGAGAATGCGGGCATGACAGCCGGTGAGGTGTAGCATCCATTCCTGGTGACCCAGTAGCACATGTCCTGGATTCGAGCGGCTATACTACAGCCCAAACCCGGCGACGCCATGGAGGACATACTAAAGCATTTGGCTCAGGCTAATGCACAGCAGCAACAGACCAATGCACACCTGCTCCAATCCTTGCAAATGCAGGAAAAAAAATTCCAAGAACAGATGGATCAGGCCAATGCACGTCAGCAGCAATCCTTGCAAGTGCACCAAGAACAGATGGAGCAGGCCAATGCACGTCAGCAGCAAGCCTTGCAATTGCAGGAAAAAAGGCACCAAGAACAGATGGTTCTCCTGGCCAAGTCGATCCATGCCGGACCGGCAGAAACAACCCCGGGATCGGGTGATGACGGCAGCGTCCGGAAAGCGGTGAGACAAGCGTTGCAAAAGATGACCCCGGGTGATGATGTGGAAGCGTTCCTGGCGGTGTTTGAACGGGTGGCCGAGCGGGAAAAGCTGCCGACCCCGCAGTGGGCTGAGGTATTGTCACCTTATCTGACGGGGGAACCCCAAAAAGCATACCTGGACCTCTGTACCGAGGACGCCATTGACTATGTGACCCTGAAAGCCGAAATACTGGCTCGGTTGGGGGTGAATACCTATGTACGGGCTCAGCGGGTAAATCAGTGGTTCTTTGAGGAAGCCAAACCCGTACGCTCCCAGGCCTATGACTTGTTACATCTTGTAAAAAAGTGGTTGCAGCCTGACACTCTGAGCCCGGCGCAAATGGTGGAAAGGGTAGTAGTGGATCGTTTTGTGCGCACTTTACCCGTCACCGTTCAACGGTGGGTCGGACAGGGTGACCCGAGTACCCTGGACCAATTAGTGTCCCTGGTAGAGCGGCATGTGGCTACGCAGGACTTGATACGGGACACTGAGACTTTGCGTACCGCCCGGCGGTCCGGCCCCTCCAAGCCTAGGGCCAAGGACCCACCGCTGACACCGGTGCGGGAGTCCGCAACCGTCCCGTCTGAAGCTGCACCCTCCGTCCCTGAGGTCCGGAAAACTATGTACCCTAAACGACAACTCGTCAAGGGGGTGTCCTTCCCTATTAGATGTTGGCGGTGCCAGCGGGTGGGACATATGGAAGCCCAGTGTCCACTCACCACGGAGCCCATGGATTGTGGGGTTACCCGGCGGGGTTCAATGTATGCTCAGGTGGTGTGTACCGCTGACCTGGTCTACCCAGAGACTGAGCCCCACTTGTGCCAAATTCAGGTGAATGGATGTCCGGTTACAGGCTTGTTGGATTCCGGAAGCTTAGTGACCCTTGTGCGATCAACCCTAAGGGCTAAAGTAAAGGCCACCGGACGTACCGTGGGGGTGGTTTGCATACATGGGGACCGCCGAGACTATCCCACGGGGATAGTCACCATCACAGCACCTTGCGGTCAGGTGCAACATGAGGTGGGACTTATTAATACTCTTCCCTATGATGTGATCCTAGGAAGGGATCTGCCCTATTTTTGGACTTTATGGAAGGGACCTCCTAAGTCCCCTCAGATATTGGTCAGTCCGGGACCTGAGCCCTACAATCCTGAATCCGGGACGCCTGCCGTAGGGGTCCCCATGATAGGGACAGGATGTGAACCTGATAGGTCGCCCCTAGAGGTATTGGCAGGAGAGGCTGAGACGGTCGAGCCCATCCCGGAGTTGGAGGCGTCCCCGGATACGTTTGGGACAGCCCAACTCCAGGACCCTACATTAATACATGCCCGGAGTCGGGTGACAGTAGTTGACGGGGTGGCACAGCTGCCTGGTGCCCAGGTAAGATACCCCCATTTCGCTCTTAAGCAGGATTTACTCTACCGGGTAGATGAAATACGGGGCGTAGGGGTAGAGCAGTTGGTGGTGCCCCAGCCGTATCGCCGGCGGGTCCTCGACTTGGCTCATAAACACCTGATGAGTGGTCACCTAGGGGTCAAGAAAACGCAGGAGCGAATATTGCAAAGGTTCTATTGGCCCGGGGTCTTTGGGGAGGTAAAACGGTTCTGCGAAACCTGCCCGGAGTGTCAGCTTACCGCACCCCTGACCCACTTTCGCAGTCCGTTGGTACCGTTACCCATTATAGAAGTCCCTTTTGAACGGATAGGGATGGATCTGGTGGGGCCCCTCGTAAAGTCTGCTCGAGGGCACCAGCATATCCTAGTGATCGTTGACTATGCCACCCGGTATCCAGAGGCGATACCTCTCAGACATACTGCAGCCAAGCTTATAGCTCGGGAGTTGTTTGCTGTGTTCTGCCGGGTGGGGTTGCCCAAGGAGATCCTTACGGATCAGGGGACCCCATTCATGTCTAAAGTGACCAAAGAGCTATGCCGGCTACTCCAGATCAAGCAGTTGCGTACGTCTGTGTATCATCCTCAGACGGATGGTTTAGTGGAACGATTCAATAAAACCCTGAAAACCATGCTCAAAAGGGTGATTTCCAAAGACGGGAAAGACTGGGATATGATGCTTCCCTATTTGATGTTTGCCATACGAGAGGTGCCACAGGCATCCACGGGGTTTTCGCCTTTTGAATTGTTATACGGGCGACATCCCCGAGGATTGTTGGACCTGGCAAAAGAAACCTGGGAGCAGGAGCCCACCCCCCATAAAAGTGTGATTGAACACATTTTGGGTATGCAGAACCGCCTAAGCGCGGTCATGCCAATTGTGAAGGAGCATTTACAGGAGGCTCAGGCCGCGCAAAGCGGCCGCTACAATAGACAAGCCACCGTGCGGACCTTTAATCCCGGGGATCGGGTGTTGGTATTGATTCCCACGGCGGAGAGTAAATTCCTGGCTCAGTGGCAAGGCCCCTACGAGATAAAGGAAAGAGTCGGGGTGGTTAACTACAAAGTATTGCAGCCCGGTAGGCGGAAACCTGAACAAATATACCATGTCAACCTATTAAAATCTTGGCAGGAACGGGAAAACCTGATGGCTGTTTTTTCCCCACCTCCCTCCTCTTCGGGTCGTTCACATCCGGCTCCAGCAACCTCCGGAGAGGACGAACCGGAAGTAAGGATTGGAGAAGCCCTCACCAAGACACAGAGGCGAGAGGCCAGATGGTTGGTTCAGCAGAACCCCGATGTCTTCTCCGAGCTGCCCGGTAGGACCAGTCTGATACGACATGATATTGTCACCGAGCCCCACCTGAAGGTACGCCTGAAGTCATACCGGGTACCGGAGGCTCGACGACAAGCCATATCAGAGGAAGTAAAGTCAATGTTACGCCTGGGGGTCATCGAAAAATCCCGGAGTGAATGGGCTAGTCCGATTGTCCTAATACCAAAACCCGATGGCTCCTTAAGGTTCTGCAATGACTTTAGGAGATTGAACGAAATATCTAAGTTTGATCTCTACCCCATGCCCCGGGTGGATGAGCTGATTGATAGGCTGGGACAGGCGCGATACTTTACCACGCTCGACCTGACCAAGGGGTACTGGCAGGTGCCACTAACGGAGTCCGCCAAGGAGAAAACCGCTTTTGTTACGCCGGAGGGTCTCTTCCACTATGTTGTATTGCCTTTTGGGTTACATGGCGCTCCGGCCACGTTCCAGAGGTTGATGGACTTAGTGCTGGAACCCCACCAGGCGTATGCTTCAGCGTACCTTGATGACATCATTATTTACAGCTCCGATTGGCAGACCCACTTGGAACAGGTACAAGCGGTGGTGGACACGCTTCGAACAGCCGGATTGACAGCCAATCCCAAGAAATGTGCGTTGGGACTCACGGAAGCCCGCTACTTGGGCTACGTAATAGGCCAAGGAGTGATTAAGCCCCAAATTAACAAAGTGGAGGCGATCCAGAAGTGGCCTAGACCCCTGACCACGAAGCAGGTTAGGGCCTTCCTGGGTATCGTGGGGTACTACAGGAGGTTTGTAAAAGATTTTGCGGGACTATCAGCCCCCTTGACGGACCTTCTCAAAGGCAAGAAGTCCGTCATGGTGCACTGGACTCCGCAGGCCGAGGACTCCTTCCGGGCCCTGAAGGGGGTCCTGTGCGGACAGCCCGTTCTTGTAAACCCTGATTTCCGGAAAGAGTTCATAGTACAGACTGACGCCTCGGAGGTCGGCCTGGGGGCAGTGCTGTCTCAGGTGGTTCAGGGGGTGGAACACCCCGTCACCTTCTTAAATAGGAAGCTCACCCCTCCCGAGCGGAATTATAGCGTAGTGGAGAAGGAGTGTCTGGCGAACAAGTGGGCCTTGGAGTCCCTACGCTATTACCTGCTGGGACGGCAGTTTCGCTTGGTGACGGATCACTCTCCACTGGTCTGGATGAGGTCCGCCAAGGAACGGAATGCCCGGGTTACCCGGTGGTTCCTTTCTCTGCAGAACTTCCGGTTTACGGTTGAACACCGGGCCGGTAGGTTGCAGGGCAACGCCGATGCCTTGTCCCGCGGCCCGTGTTTGATGGCAGGAGTTCAACCCCGCACGCTTGAACTGAGGGGGGGGTATGTGAGACTGTGACCGGGGTTATCTATGACGGCCGGTATGTCTCGCCCCGGTTGTGCTCACTCCATGATAATCCACTATAGGGTTAATGCTGTTTTCCCTACAGGCTGAAGGGAGGGATAAATAGATTCAGGAACAAGGGCAGGTGTGCCGGGTGTGAGGGAGTGATCACATCTCCCTGAGTTCTCTGCCGGAAAGGCACATATGTAATATTGTGGACTTTTTCTTTGGAATAAACCGTGTGCTGTGAACCTTGGTGCCTGGATCCCGTGTCTTCTGCAGCGCAGCCGACGACGCTACCTCACAATACATATATATATATATATACATATATATATATATATATACATATATATATATATATATATATATATATATATATATATATATATATATATATATATATATATATATATATATATAAATATATATATATATATACATATATATATAAATATATATATATATATATATATATATACATATATATACAGTGCTATGCAGAAGTTTGAGCACCACTGGTCAAAATTACTGTTATTATAAACAGTTAATCGAGTTGAAAATGAAATGATCTCTAAAAGGCATAAAGTTAAAGATGACACATTTCCTTTATAATTTAGGTAAGACCAAAAAAAATATTTTTATCTTTAACATTTTAAAAACTACAAAAATGAAAATGGGCCAATGCAAAAGTTCGAACACCCTTGGAGAGTTGTGTGCTCAGATAACTTTGACTATCATTTCAGACCTTAATTAGCCTGTTAGGTTTGTGGCTTGTTCATTATCATAGTCAGGAAAGGCCAGGTGATGCAAATTTCACAGCTTTATATAAACCCAGCTTCCTCTAACCTTGTGCAAATAAAACAACAGCCATGGGTTTTTCAAAGCAGCTGCCTAGCACTCTGAAAATCAAAATGGTGAAGGTCCACAAAGCAGAAGAAAGCTAGAAGAAAATAGCAAAGCGTTTTCAAGTTGCCCTTTCCTCAGTTCAAAAAGTACCGTAATTCAGAAATGGCACTTACAGAAACAGTGGAGGTCAGGATAAGGTCTGGAAAACCAAGCAAAATTTCTGTGAGAGCTGCTCGTAGGATTGCTAGAGTGGCAAATCAGAACCTTCACTTCACTGCAAAAGTCCTTCAGGAAGATTTAGCCAACTCTGGAGTTGTGGTACATTGTTCTACTGTTCAGAGACACCTACAGAAAAATGGCCTTCATTGAAGAGTCATCTGAAGAAAACCTCTCCTGCGTCCTAACCATAAAATTTAGCATCAGAAGTATGCAAAATAACATCTAAACAAGACTGATGTATTTTGGAAACAAGTCATGTTAACTGATGAGGTTAAAATAGAACTCCTTGGCCACAATGATCAAACCAACTGGGGAAAAAAGGAGACAGAATGTCATGACAAGAACATCTCGCCAACCATTAAGCATGGGGGTGGATTAATCATGCTTTGGGTTGTGTTCTATCCAATGACACTGGAACATTTCACAGGTGGAGGGAAGAATGGTTTCAATTAAAGTTTAACAAATTCTTCAAGAAAACATAACAGCATCTGTAAAAAAGCTGAAGTTGAAAAAAGGGTGACTTCTACAAATGGATAAGGATCCTAAACACAATTCAAAATCCACATTAGCCTATGTCAGAAGGTACAAGCTGAAGGTTTCACAATGGCCCTCACAGTTCCCTGATCTGAACATCATTGAAAATCTGTGGCGAGATGTCAAAAGATGCATGCAAGAGGACCCAGGAATCTTACAGAGCAAGAAGACTTTTCCAAGGAAGAAAGCATGAAAATCCCTCAAACAAGAATTGAAAGACTCTTGGCTGGCTACAAAAAACTTTTACAAGCTTTGATACTTGTCAAAGGGCGTGTTGCAGGGTACTAACCATGCAGGGTACCCAATATTTTGCATTGGCCAACTTTATTTTTTGTTGTGAATTTAAAAATGTAAAAAATATATATATATATATTTTTTGTCTAAAATGGAGAGGATATGTGTTATCCTTAACTTTATGGCTTTTACAGATAATTTCATCTTCAACTTGCTTAGTTGTTCAGAATATCAGTAAACTTGACCAGGGGTGGTCAAACTTTTGCATGCCACTGTATATCACCTGCATAACACAAATAGATGTAACACAAACACCTAACTTAAACTGCATAATTGAGGCATGCCCACAGACTCCGCATGTATAACAGGAATAGATGATGTGTGATATATAATAGTCCAACATGGCGATGTGCATACCTGTTAGTCTGTGATAATATTATTCATTCACTGCGGGATTCTCCAACTAACAGTCTCACTCAGGCCTCTGCCACACTTCAGTATAAAAAACGTATGTGTCTCACGTTACGTTTTTTGGGTGCGTGTTCCGTTTTTCATGTCCGTTTTGCCGGTACGTGTATCATCCGTGTGATGGCGTATGCTCACTGTGTGTGCATGTGGAATGTCCGTGTATGCGTGACATACGTATGTGTAATGTCCGTGTGCTGTCCGTTTGAAATGAACCATTTTTCATTAAAAATGACGTAGAAAAATCATCATCATCAGATACTGGTGTGTCTAATTGGACCTAATTGAACTGCAGGATTGGTAACATGTGTAGGTGTTTTTTCGATTAAAAATGCTCACGGATGGCATGGGTAGCACATGGGCATGCTACGTGTCACGTACATGCAGGCATGGACCCATTGACTTTAGCGGGTCCGTGCCTGCGTGATGTCGGAGAAACATGGACATGTTATGCGTGGGGAAAATTGCACACACGTACAAACGACACGGACACACGTTCCGTGTGGTTTTACATGTGTGTGCCTGTTACCATAGGGTAACATTGGTGTACGTGTCTCCGTGCTGCCGGTATGTGCAAAAAAGGAGCAAAAACGTACCGGCGGCATGGATGTGTGTTGAAGACCTCAAGCAGCGCTCTAGTGGTTGCCCTCACTCGTAGGTGAGCAAGACTGGTAATTGGGCTTGTGATATAAAAACAATGGTAGAATGGTTTCTTCATGCCCTTTGTCATCAAAAATAATGAATGAAAATGAAATGTTAAACAATGTTGTCCAGGCATATAATACAGGTGACCCATCCTTAGGACAGGCCATCAATATCAGAACAGTGGGGCTCCATTATTCGACACTCCCAACAATCGGCTCTTGTCCGCTATCATTTCGAACAGAGCACAGATGTGAACAATGAATGGAGCTGAACAGCTCAGCTCCATTGAATGAGTGGCAGAAGCTGACGAGAACTGCAGATCAGCACCTATCTCTTTTTTTTAAACAAACAAATTTTATTAGGCACATTAGTCCTTCTGTGGTTTGTGATGAGCTTGAAAGCAATGTGCTCTTTGTTTGCTTTTATGATCTTGTATTTGGTATGACTTGTATTGCAAATTTTTCTCCCCGGGTGGCTTAGTTAAGCACCAATCTCTTTATACAGGTAGCGTCCACTGTACATTGAATGGAGATGTGCTATATGACACGGTGCACTGTTTTCATCTGTCCTCTGCCACAGGTGATAACTGTTGGTCAATGTCGGTGCAGGGTATCAGACCCCCAACTGATCTGATATTGATGGTCTATCCCAGGGATAGGTCTTCAGTAAAGGTACCGTCACACTTATCGACGCTCCAGCGATCCCACCAGCGATCTGACCTGGCAGGGATCGCTGGAGTGTCGCTACATGGTCGCTGGTGAGCTGTCAATCAGGCAGATCTCCACAGAGATCAGAGACCAGCCACCAGCCACCAGCAACCCGTGTAACGACGCTGTGCTTTGTAACCATAGTACACCTCGGGTTACTAAGCAAAGCGCTTTGCTTATAGTTACCCGATGTGTACCTTGGCTACGTGTGCAGGGAGCAGGGAGCCGGCTTCTAGAAGCTGCGGACGCTGGTAACCAAGGTAAATATCGGGTAACCAAGCAAAGCGCTTTACTTGGTTACCCGATGTGTACCTTGGTTACCAGCGTCCGCAGAAGCCGGCTCCCTGCTCCCTGCACATTCAGATCATTGCTCTCTCGCTGTCAAACACAGCGATGTGTGCTTCACAGCGGGAGAGCAACGACCAAAAAATGGTCCAGGACATTCAGCAACGACCGGTGACCTCACAGCAGGGGCCAGGTCGTTGCTGGATGTCACACACAGCGACATCGCTAGCAAGATCGCTGTTGCGTCACAAAAACCGTGACTCAGCAGCGATGTCGCTAGCGATGTCGCTTAGTGAGACGTGGCCTTAAGGGTACCGTCTCACTAAACAACGTACCAGCGATTCCGACCACGATCTGACCTGGTCAGTTTCGCTGGTACGTCGCTAAAGGGTCGCTAGTGAGCTGTCAATCAGGCAGATCTCACCAGCGACCAGCCACCAGCGACTCGTGTAACGATGCTGCACTTGGTAACCAGGGTGGTAAATTTCGGTAACTAAGCAAAGCGCTTTGCTTGGTTACTCGATATTTACCCTGGTTACCAGCGTACACCACTTACAGGCTGCCAGCGCTGGCTCCCTGTATACGTAGCTAGGGTACAAATTGGGTTACTAAGCAAAGCGCTTTGCTTAGTTACCCGATATTTACCCTGGTTACCAGCGTACTCTGCTTACACAGTCGGTGCTCATTGGTCTCCCGCCGTCAAACACGCCGATGTGTGCTGCACAACGGGAGACCAATGAGCAAAAAAATGAGCCAGAAAAGTGTGTAACGATCAGCGATTTCACACCAGGGGCCAGGTCGCTGCTTAGTGTCACGCACAGCGAGATTGCTGATGAGGTCACTGGTACGTCACAAAACCTGTGACTCAGCAGCGATCTCGCTGGCAATCTCGCTATGTGAGAAGTACCCCTTAGGTATGCATGGACAACCCCTTTAATTTACATCTAACACATCACAGTGGTCGTGCTGGGTATTACAGCACTGTTCTATTCACTTCAAACAGCTGATCAGATATTAATGGCCCACACTATTGTGATTCATGGAAATTGCCAGGGCAATAATGAGTAACTGAAGAGGGGCACCTAAATAAGCTCTCAGACTGGGGACCCTGCGCTGTTCCTGGGGTGGCAAAGTCTGGGCCACCAGTGTGACCCTAACTCCTGTCTGTACCCTGGTCTATCACCTCTCTCCTCCACCCCTGGGGAGGGTCGGGACCGAAGTAACAAACCTCACAGATAACGCAGACAGGGGGGAACCAAAATACAAACACACTGCAAACAGACATAGGGGAGAGACAACAGATGCACAGGAAGAAATAAGATATAGGGAACAATTAAACTGATAACACGGATATTTCCACACCACACAAGATATCATACAACTGAAAAACTGGATCCCACGCTAAAGACCGGAATCCCTGAAACAACGTGGAGCTATAATTGGCAATGAGGAACCGGATCCAGCACCTTAAAAAGGCTGGAGGAGGCTGTGAGTGGTCACTAGCAATCTGAGCTCCTAGTAGCAGTTCACAAGACAGCAGGAATTAACTCCTGCAAGACTGAGGAGCAGTGAACAAGACACAATTGATGCCCGGCTCTAGCTGAATAAATAAGAGACACCAGATTGCCAGTCAGACTCTGCAGTGTGAATAGAGTCCAACGCCGCCATAACACCTAGCGAGTGGAGAGTAGAACACTGCATGACAGAAATACTGGAAAGGAAAAAATTGGTTTTGTGCTTATGTGACGCCCTGGCCTATAAGGTCATCACAGGGTATTGTGCAATCTGCCCTTCTGTGAAATATCCACCTCCTCCTTAGTTAGGGGTCCCTAACCAATGGTGTTGCCACAACCAGCTAATCAAAATCCTAGGAACACTCTGCACCACACCCACCTGACACACCAGTGGACGGCCTGAGTGGAATAGGGTCGCCCACTTGGGGGGTTGGTTAAGGTGAGGTCAGGAGTGTCAGGAGTAGGCCAGTGTAGTGTTGGAAGTGAAGGAGAGAGCAGGTCAGGAGCTTGGCTCTTTGGAAGTTACTAGGTGGCAGACGGTGGTCTGGACCTAGTAGGAGCTAGACCCCCGGTCACAGGGGATCGTAACAAGGGGCATGGTATAGTCATGGAGGACAGCCGGCGGCCTTGTACCATCACCGGGCCGGGACCAGGGCACGACGGGGTACATGGACCCTAGGTCAGGGAGTAGCTTCAGGCAACCTGACAATTCACCCGACGAGAACGGAGCCTTCAAGATCCACTCTCCACCCGCTCCAAAATCAGGGTACTAGCACAACGAGAGGGATAGTACTTTCCACTAAAATGGTTCAGGAAATCCCAAGCGTGAACCCTGAGAGCAAGCTCCCTCAGTTAGCCACAGTGGGGAGCGGGAACAGACTAGTTTCAAGCTATAGGGGCCAACTAAGAAGAGAACAAGGTGCCAAGGGAAAGGTCACAGATCATCAAGCAACACCAGCGGGAACGGGACCTAAACGTGCTCCCCTCAGCGGCAGCAGTGTCCAGAACTTTGGTTTACTAAGTTGTCGATGTCAGCTTTATAGACTGAGTGAGTACGCAAGTGACCCTTACCACCCCGATGGCACACCCCCATCACCATCACTGAGCCCCGGGGCATTCCCCCCTACCCATGGAGGGATAAACACCTGGATGCCCACTCCATCGCCCCTGGGTACTCCCAGCTGCAGCGGTGATACTCCCCCTTAGCACACACCACGGATGGCGTCACGAACTTTAGACACTATCCCCTGTAAATACTCCCCCTTTTATTGGAGTGGCCGCACGACCCCGGGGTCTGGACGCCCCTCAGGCCACCGCGGATCCGGATCCGAGCAGCTCGGCTGCTGACGTGGGGGCGGCACACTTACTGGGTTAAGAGTTCAGAATTCTGTCATATTTGTCCATTTGGTAACCCCAGAAGCATAATTCACATGCCCACAAGCCCACCACCACCACTCTCCCTCACTATTGCCCTGTATTCAATTCATACAATTTTTATGGTAGATCTTCAGAACTTCTTATTGCTTTTCTACAGAGTAAGGCTGAGTTCACATTATTATTATTATTATAGCGCCAATTTTTCCATGGTGCTTTACATGTGAAAAGGGGTACACATAGTAGGGACAAGTACAATAATCCTAAACAAAACAAGGCACAGACGGGTACAGGAGGAGAGAAGACCCTGTCTGTGAGGGCTCACAGTCTACAAGGCATGACCAGTAATCATCCATTAGAATGCTTCCAGCAGCGATCCTTTGGCAAAATGTTCTGCAAACACAAACTTTATTGTCCGTTTCTAAATAATTGATTTCACCTGGATCAGTTTTTCTTTTTAACATTCGAGTCTATGGAAAACGGATCCGTTAACTGATTGCTATTTAGCCACCTGTTTTTCTTCCTTTGGTAAAGTATCCGTATTTTGTTTACTGGATCAGTTTCAAATGGAAGATAAATAGCAATACGTTAACAAATCCATTTTCCATAGACTCCAAAGTTAAAAAAAAGGGATCCAGCTGAAATCAGTTATATAAAAACGGACAAAAAAGTTGTGTTTGCAGAATGTTTTGCCAATGGATTACTGGACATGTGATCTTTGTCTAACATTGTGATGCTTGAAGCTCTCTTCTGTTACTTGGCCAAGTTGCAGTGTCATGTCCTGGTGAGTGTCCGTAACCCATGCTGACAGCTTTCTTTAAGCGGGCTTTTCACGCTGCGACATCGCTAGCCGATGCTAGCGATGGGGAGCGTGATAGCACCCGCCCCTATCGTTATGCCGATATGTGAAGTTCGCTGCCGTAGCGAACATTATCTCTACGGCAGCGTCACACGTACTTACCTGCTCGGCGACGTCACTTTGACCGGTGAACCACCTCCTTTCTAAGGGGGCGGTTCGCTCGGCGTCACAGCGACGTCACTAAGCGGCCGCCCAATCAAAGCGGCCACCTTCTTCCTTCCTCATTGCTGGCATGTGGCAGGTAAGGAGAGGTTCCTCGTTCCTGCGGCGTCACATGTAGCTATGTGTGCTGCCGCAGGGACGAGTATCGACTTCGCCCAAGCGACAGCAGCGATAATTGGGAGAGGACCCCCATGTCAATGAGGAGCGATTTTGGACGTTTTTGCAACGATCCAAAATCGCTCCTAGGAGTCACACAAAACGAGATCGCTACAGCGGCTGGATGTGCGTCAGAAAATCCGTGACCCCAACGAGATCGCTTTAGCGATCTCGTAGCGTGTAAAGCCACCCTTACTGCCACTTTAGCTTCTGTCCTTCATTTCATCCCTGCTAGTTTGGGCCGTGGCCCTGCTTCTCGGTAATGCACAGCAGTATCAAGTTGCTAAGGCAACTGGCCCCCGAAGTTGACATCAAGTCTTGTGGCTTATTTAAAAGGGAATCATCAATTTATATTACATTTTTCATTTAAAAAGCCATGAAAGAGTCAAGTATCCAGATGAAAGAAATGCTGCAGCAAGACAGATCAGCATATAATTATTTCCATCAGACTTCCTTCCCCAGCTGTGCCTTACCCACCACTGAGAGCCTCATCAGTGAGGCCCGGCCTCACCGCACGAGAAGCACCCAATTTTCTCTCTCCGGGAACCAGTCTGTGTGAAAATCTGTACAACACTGATCACTAACTGCCTCTCCCCTCAATTACCAGCTACTCTAAGCTAAGGCGTATTACTAATACATGTATTGTTCTGCTAGATATCAAATACAAAAATGGAACACCATGCCTCGATCTGACATTTAAACCTTCATATATATGTAGCATAAAGTAACGCTTTTTACCAATTACATCTGAAGTATCTTGACGTATACTATTATGAATTGGTGATCCAAGGATGCTGGTAGAAATGGCCCCACTTATGTATAAAAATAGGCAGTATTGAAATTAGCAGTAAGAAGACGCACAAATTCACCATTATAAGGTTTAGCTACTGACATCTTATTCAAATGTGAACTTCAACTTACCAAACATGACCAGAATCTAACTTTTTATTTTTATAAACTTGGTGCATATTTTTGAAAAATGTGCCTCATTGAGCTACATACAGTTGAAACCAGAAGTTTACATCCACTAACTAAAAAGACACATGTGCATGTTTTTCTCACTATCTGACACAAAATCAAAATAAACCTTTCCTGTTTTAGGTCAATTAGGAACCAAAATTATTTATATCTGCCAAAACCCAGAATAATGAGAGAGAATGTTTTAAGGCATTGTTATTACTTTCTGCAAAGTTTACATACATTAAGAGTACTATGCCTTTAAACAATATGGAACAGCCCACATGATAATGTCATGTCTTTGGAAGCTTGTGATAGGATTATTGGCAACATCTGAGTTAATTAGAAACATATGTGGATGGGTGTATTTTAATGCACACCTGCAACACACTGCTTCTTTGTGTAGCATCATGGGAAAGTCAAAAGCAATCAGCCAAGGAAGAGAATTGTGGACGTACACAAATCTGGTTCATCCTTGCGTGCAATTTCCAGATACCTGAAGGTGCTTCGTTCATCTGTACAAACAATTATATGCAAGTACAAACAAGATGGAAATCTCAGGCCATCATACTGCTCAGAAAAGAGACAGGTTCTGTGTACCAGAGATGAACACTCTTTGATCAGAGATGTGGATATCAAGCCAAGAACAAAATACCTTGTGAAGATGCTGGCAGAAGTTGGTAAGATTGTGTCATTATCCACAGTGAAACAGGTACTGTATCAACATAGTCTGAAAGGCACTCTTCCAGGAAGAAGCCATTACTCCAAAATAAACATAAAAAAGCCAGATTAATGTTTGCAAATGCAAACAAGAACAAAGACACAATTTTTAGAGACATGTCCTGTGGATGTCTCTAAAAATTGTCAATGTTTTGGAGTGGCCATCACAAAGCCCTGATCTCAATCCAATTGAAACATTACGGGCAAAGCTGAAAAGGCAAGTGCAAGCAAGGCAACCTACAAATATGGCTTAGTTACATCAGTTCTGTCAGGAGGAATAGGCCCAAATTCCTACCAACTATCGTGAAAAGCTTGTGAAAGGGTATCCAAAATGTTTGACCCAAGTCTTACAGTTTAAGGGCAATGTTTAAGGGCAATGCTACGAAATACTAATGAAATGTATGTAAACTTTTTACTTACAGAAAGTAATACAAATGCCCTAAAACATTCTCTCTTTCTCAATATTCTGGCATTTGGCAAATATAAATAATTTTGGTAATCCTAATTGACGTAAAGCAGGAAAGGTGTATTCTGATTTCATGTCAGATTTATGGCATATTTATGTCTTTTTAGACAGTGTATGTAAACTTCTGGTTTCAACTGTATATAGTGACCCCAAAACAAAAAGAGAATAAACTACCGTATATTTAGGATTATAAAGACACACTTTCCTCCCAAAAATTTGGGACGGAAATGAGGGGTGTGTCTTGTAGCTTATCGGGAAGTAGTGGAGCGTGATAGCAGGAGGCTGCGGCGATGCTGCGGGCACTGTGCTGCTGGGGCTGCACTGCTGGGGTTATAGGTGCTGTGCTGCGGACAATGTGCTGGGTTGCGGGCGCTGTGCTGCTGGGCTGCGGGTGGTGAGGCACTGGCAGAGGCCATCTTGAAGATGGCGGTGGTGTGGGGTACAAATAATGGCGCCCGGAGTCGGCACGTGCGCAGATGGAGCTCACGGCTCAAGATCTCATCTGCGCACAGCCAATTGATCTCCCAGCAGCGGACTTAAGGAAAATTGTGCCCGGAGGTGGTGCGTGCAGGAGATTTCGCACGCGCAACTGATAGCTCAATCAGAGCACGCGCCAACTCCGGGTGCCATTTCTTTGAGGCCTGCATCACCGACAGTTTCTGAACGTTGCCTGCCTCACTCACAGCGCACGCCCGCAGACAGCATCTGGGACGCCCGCCGCACTGTCTGCAGCAGCTCTCTACTCCACTACCGCCTCTGCCTCCTGTGACTCCGTTCCACCAACGCTGATACTTCTCCCTGGTAGGACACCACCGTATTGTTAGACAGACCCTCTTTTTTTTTACTTTTTTTCTCTAAATTTGGGGTGCATCTTATAATTCAGTGCGTCTTAAATACCGCAAAATACAGTATGTAGGTATAGATTTACTGAAATCAATTATGGTGTGCTCAATAATACCACTAGACACCAATGAATTCTTTTTAATAGCTTCTGAGGCCAGTCTTAGACATCTACCTTGACATGATCACTGATGCAGCAGTGGGTAAGTATGATGATTTTACTTTCAAAAAGGTCAAGCATTTAAATAATTTAAAGTGGTAATGACATCTCCAAGATCCTATCCCAATATGTAGTAGGTGTAGTAAAATAAATATTAGCAAATACCTCCAATAGAAAATTAGTATAGTTCTCCTGATTAGTTATGCTGCTTATCCCATGTGGGAGATTGCAGTGACTTCGGTTACAACAGCTGTTAGCCTTTATAACCATGGATACCTAAGCTACTGGAATGCCCTGTGCATGAGGTAAGTAACATAGCTAATCAAGAGAGCTATACTACATCTACTACATATTGAGATAGGATCTTGGAGATGGCATTACCCCTTTAAAGGGAATCTGTCACCACTTTCACCTTTCTAAACTATTATTATGGGCAAACAGGTTATAAAATGCTGAAAAAAGTCATACCTGTATGTCTCATATCAGATACCTTGTTGTGGATAAATCATCTTTTATCACTTTATGTAAATGAGCTCTTCCAGGCTATGGGGCGGATGCTGCCTGCAAGATAACTCCGCCTCCAGAGATTATTTTAAATAAGAGGGGTGTTTCCAGTATGATGTGTAATGGCCGCTCTCTGCTCTCTAACAGAGCTGTATGTGAATATAATTGACAGCTGCAGATTCCTCTCACTTCCTCTTTCATCCCACAGGCAGACAGTGCAGAGCTCAGAGAGCTGCAAAAAATGTGTTTACAAGAAGTTAAATATCATTTCTCCTGTTCTGTGTCATTTACGTGTCTCACATTGGTAACTCCCCTTTTATTTAAAATAAGCTCTGGAGGTGGAGTTATTTTCCAGGCTGCATTCGCCCCATAGCCTGGAAGAGCTCTTTAACATAAAGTGATAAAAGTGATTTATACTCAGCAAGGCATCTGATCCAGTCATATGAAAAAGTTTGGGCACCCCTATTAATGTTAACCTTTTTCCTTTATAACAATTTGGGTTTTTGCAACAGCTATTTCAGTTTCATATATCTAATAACTGATGGACTCGGTAATATTTCTGGATTGAAATGAGGTTTATGGTACTAACAGAAAATGTGCAATCCACATTTAAATAAAATTTGACCAGTGCAAAAGTATGGGCACCCTTATCAATTTCTTGATTTGAACACTCCTAACTACTTTTTACTGAGTTACTAAAGAACTAAATTGGTTTTGTAACCTCATTGAGCTTTGAACTTCATAGGCAGGTATATCCAATCATGAGAAAAGGTATTTAAGGTGGCCACTTGCAATTTGTTCTCATATTTGAATCTCCTATAAAGAGTGGCATCATGGTTGAGCTCCTCAAAACAACTCTCAAATGATCTGAAAACAAAGATTATTCAACATAGTTGTTCAGGGGAAGGATACAAAAAGTTTTTTCAGAGATTTAAACTGTCACTTTCCACTGTGAGGTACATAGTAAGGAAATGAAAGAACACAAGTACAGTTCTTGTTAAGCCCAGAAGTGGCAGGCCAAGAAAAATATCAAAAAGGCAGAGAAGAAGAATGGTGTGAACAGTCAAGGACAATCCACAGACCACCTCCGAAGACCTGCAGCTTCACCTTGCTGCAGATGGCGTCACTGTGCATTGGTCAACAATACAGCGCACGTTGCACAAGGAGAAGCTGTATGGGAGAGTGATGCGAAAGAAGCTGTTTCTGCAAGCATGCCACAAACAGAGTCACCTGAGGTATTCAAAAGCACATTTGGACAAGCCAGTTACATTTTGGAAGAAGGTCCTGTGGACTAATGAAACAAAGATTGAATTGTTTGGTCATACAAAAAGGAGTTATGCATGGAGGCAAAAAAACACGGCATTCCAAGAAAAGCACTTGCTACCCACAGTAAAATTTGGTGGAGGTTCCATCATGCTTTGGGGCTGTGTGGCCAATGGCGGCTCCGGGCATCTTGTTAAAGTTGAGGGTCGCATGGATTCAACTCAGTATCAGCAGATTCTTGACAATAATGTGCAAGAATCAGTAACGAAGTTGAAGTTACGCAGGGGATGGATATTTGAGCAAGACAATGATCCAAAACACCGCTCCAAATCTACTCAGGCATTCATGCAGAGGAACAATTACAATGTTCTGGAATGGCCATCCCAGTCCCCAGACCTGAATATCATTGAAAATCTGTGGGATGATTTGGGTGGTCCATGCTCGGCGACCATCAAACTTAACTGAACTGGAATTGTTTTGTAAACAGGAATGGTCAAATATACCTTCATCCAGGATCTAGGAACTCATTAAAAGCTACAGGAAGCGACTAGAGGCTGTTATTTTTGCAGAAGGAGGATCGACAAAATATTAATGTCACTTTTATGTTGAGGTGTCCATAATTTTGCACCGGTCAAATTTTGTTTAAATGCGGATTGCACATTTTCTGTTAGTACAATAAACCTCATTTCAATCCAGAAATATTACTCAGTCCATCAGTTATTAGATATATGAAACTGAAATAGCTGTTGCAAAAACCCAAATTGTTATAAAGAGAAAAGGTTAACATTAATAGGGGTGCCCAAACTTTTTCATATAACAAGAAGTAAATGGCACTTCCTCTGTGCTGATGATAATAGATGTAGGAGTGCGCTTCAGGTTCCAAGGCCTTTTGTCAATAGAAGAATACAAGGCACTCCCAAGATTGGCTGCAACGTGTGATTTATTTAGGCAGCCTCCATGCGGCGGTGGACACCGCGCTTATCACCCACGCTGAACTCCTCTTCACGAATGTGCTTACTGAGGAAGGTCTACGGACCGAAAACGTTTTGTTGTTGTTATGCACATTAAATAAATCACACGTTGCAGCCAATCTTGGGAGTGCCTTGTATTCTTCTATTGACAAACTTTTTCATATGACTGTATGAGACATTAAGGTATGTCATTTTTCAGCATTCTATAACCATACTAATAGGTTACATAGGTCAAAGTGGTGACAGATTCCCTTTAAGTTTACAACCATAGGATCCCTGTTGGGCTATGTGAGTTTTCCTGTAATCAATGTAAAACAATCACTTCTCTAGTGGTACAGCATTTTGTCAAAGTTATCTGCTTCATTGGATTGGATTGTATGCTTCCATACAAATATCCCCACAAAGTCCAATAAAGGTCACTCCCAGATCTAGGGGTACCAAAATTCTGAATCTCTGCTTTATCAAATTCACCATTTTACTTGATAAGGTATCCAGAACACTATATGTCTAGAATATGTGTTTAAAATCTGCACGTGGGGTACTTTGCATCTGTGACGCCCCTGGACTATCAGGTCATCACAGGGTACTGCACAAACTGCCCTTCTGTGCAGCATTCCAAGTCCCTCATGGTTCCCGGTCCCTATCTTATGGTGTTGCCCCCAACAGCAAATCAAATCCTAGATACACACTGCACAACACCCACCAGGCACACCATTGGACGGCTTGAGTGGAATAGAGTCGCCCAGGGAGGGGAGGTGAGTAGTGTAGTCAGTCTGTCAGTGAGTGGAGAGTTGGAAAGTAGCCCTCGAGCTGTGAGGATCTCAGAGGAGGTTGGAAGTGGTGGCTCCCAAGAGAAGCTGTCTAGGTTCCAGACGATGGTCTGGACCTAGAGGAGTCGGACCCCCGGTTGCAGGGGATTGCGACTAGGTGCCTGTACCGGTCGAGGAGGCTGGTCAGCAGCCAGGCACTGTCACCGGTCCAGGACCAAAGGCTGGGTGGGGTACACAGACCCTAGGCCGGGGAGAAGCTTCAGGCTACCCGACAATTCACCAGAGGAGAACGGAGCCTTTATGATCTGTTCCCACCCGCTCCAGAATCAGGGCACTAGTGCAACAAGGGGGATAGGGCCTTCCAACTAAAATGATCCAGAAAATCCAAAGCGTGAGCCCTGAGAGCAGGCTCCCACACTTAGCCACAGTGGGGAGCGGGGCCCGGCAAGTTTCAGACTACTGGGCCACCACGTTGAAGTTCAACTTAGCGCCAGGAGGCAGGTCACGAATCACCAGGCAACACCATAGGGGACGGGACCCGGACGTGCTCCCCTCCAGCGGCAGCGATACCCATAGATTTGGTTTCCGCCATTTTCAGCATCTGCTTATTGACTGAGTGAGTACCTGAGTGATCCCTGCATCCCACGGCATCCCACCAAGTCCCGGGGCCTACCCCTACATGTGGAGGGTCACGACACCTTGCTGCCCCACTCTATCACCCTGGGTACCACCAACGGCAGCGGCGGTACCCCCAATTACCGTACACCATGGGAGGCATCACGAACTATCTCTCCCCTGTAAATACCCCCTTCTTCATTCGAGTGTGGACCCTAGCCCCCAGGTTCTGAGACCGTCGAGCCACGAATAATCACCCCCGGATCCGAGCGATTCGGACCGCTGCAGGAGCGGCACACATCCCCCTTAATCCCAATTTAAATAATACTATAAATATAATACTCATGGAAGTACTGTCACCTCCTACCTGTTTTTTTTATCCAGCTTTACTAGATTGCTTTCCCATTTTAGTCTAGAGGCCTCCAGAAATTGCCTCAGATTCTGAGTCAGACGTTTCACTATAGGGTGATGGATATGATGGATATGATCACCCTAATAGAGTGTGATATTATCCCTATAGCCCAAGAACCTGAAGGACCTATATCTTTAATCCCCTAAACTAGGTTTAGCATGAGCTGGGTGCTGCAATTTGAAGAATTGGTAAAACACATTACAAAACTTATAATGAATGCCTGCTTTAATATTGAAAGGATGTTAAATCTCTGAGAGTAAACTGATGCAGATATTTGATCCTTTATATTTTCAGTCCTGGAATGATAAAAGGATATGTTTTGTACAAATTACTAAACCAAAAAACATTATACAAGGCCACCATGCTTTATGCATTAGAAGAAGTTTAATCCCTTGCTTCACTTTAAATCTGTGATTTTCCTGAGCCTCTAGCACAGAAATGCCATCCCCCAAATAGTGTACTAACTTCCCACTGGAATACCTAGTCTGGAGTCCCAACTTTGTATGGTGGATAGTAAACCCAAGCAGTAAAGGTAAAGTAAAGTAAGATACTCGTGAGTGATGTGAGTGTTGATAAAAATGCTCATTTCCCAATTATCTTAATGTGTAAACAGGCTCCTAATCACACAATGAACAAGCAAAATGCTCCTTCATGGGGTGAAATGATCTTTTGTACAGCCCCAAATATTATCGTCCTGTATAAACAGACCTCTCACTGCGGAGAACTAAGGCAGCCAACGCACACGGAGCGATCTAGTATAGGTCGCTCCTTGCTCATCATTTACTTTGGTCTGTCTGTGTAAACAGGCATTCAAACGACTGCTGATAGGTAAAGGTTTTACTGAACAGAGGTCGTATCATACTGCCCGTCAGTCTATGCAATTGGACCTTTAGTAATAACTCTCCATCCTGCTGGGGTTATTGGAGTTACTTTTTCTTAAAAGGTTTCCTGTTTCCACACCAAATCCCTTCATAGGTTATTATGTATCCTCCTATATGTAGGAAACCTATGTGAGTCATGATCTACTGCATATTTAGTATCTGCAGAATTATTTTAACTAAATTCATCCTCTTTAGAACTCATTTGTCAGCGTTTCTGGACTGATAAGAAGTTCCTGGATAGACTGGTCACTATTGATGAGACCTGGATTAATTTGTATGACCTTGAAAACAAGGAGCAATCAAAAGAGTGGAGGTACAGTGGTTCTCCTCATCCAATGAAGTTCAGGGTGTAAATATCAGCTACTATGGTGATGGCGTCTATGTTATGGGATAAGGAGGGCATGCTGCTAGTGGACTACCTTCAAAAGGATTCCACCATCAATGCAAGGTATTACACTGAACTTTTGGACCAATTGAAGGCAGCTCTTAAGGCCAAAAGGCATGGCAAGCTGTCCAAAGGAATCTTGTTCCTGCAAGACAACGTTTCCGCTCACACTGCATAAGCGACCATGGCAAAACTGGCAGAGCTGGGCTTCCAGCTGGTTGACCACTCACCTTATTCACCAGACCTAACTCCCTCCGACTATCATCTGTTTCCAAACCTGAAAAAACACCTCAAGACTACCAAATTTCACACCATTTCTGATGCCATGGCTACTACAGATGCCTGGTTTGAGGTACAACTGAAATCCTTCTTTTTGCTAAGCTTACAGAACTTGGAATACCGATGTAAAACGTGTGTTGACATCAGTGGAGAGCATGTGGATTAAATGTAAAGTTTTACCATCCTATCCCATTTCTTTCTGGGTAAAGCCAAAGACTTAGCAGCAGCCCCTCGTATAAGTGGTTAGCACGATGTTATTTTCGATCATCACCACTATATAATCCATTGTTAAATACAGCTGGTTGTGAATTTAACAGGGGCAAATCAAGAGAAAGTCACCTGGGCTATAAACTCACACACAATGCTGTGTTTTAACAGAGAAACTTCAAAGAACTATTAATTATGATGCTAAGAGAGATGATTTGTATGAACAACAGTAAGTTAAAAATCATAATTGGATCATCAACGTCTTTCTATTGGCCATAGGTTTCCCTGCATTCCTCTGACAGATTCAGATTCTCTTTGTACCCTATCAAGTTTCTGAACAATATCATGCGAGTCCAATCCACTAGACACCCTAAGGCGGGCTTTGCACGCTGCGACATCAGTAACAATGTGTTACCGATGCTGAAGCGATAGTCCCGCCCACGTCGCACTTGCAATATCTAGTGAAAGCTGCCGTAGCGATTATTATCGCTACGGCAGTTTCACACACACATACCTGCCGTGCGACGTTCCTCTGGCCGGCGACCCGCCTCCTAAGGGTGCGGGTCGTGCGGCGTCACAGCGATGTCACACGGCAGGCAGCCAATTGAACTGGAGGGGCGGAGATGAGCAGGATGTAAACATCCCGCCCACCTCCATCCTTCTCATTGCAGCCGGCGGCAGGTAAGGAGATGTTCCTCGCTCCTGCGGCTTTACACACAGCGATGTGTGCTGCCGCAGGAGCGAGGAACAACATCGCACCTGTCGCTGCACCGGCATTATGGAAATGTCAGAGGCTGCAGCGATGATACGATAACGACGCTTTTGCGCTCGTTCATCGTATCAAAAAGGTTTTACACCTTGCGATATCGACTGCGACGCCAGATGTGCGTCACTTTCGATTTGACCCCATCGACATCGCACGTGCAATGTCGCAACGTGCAAAGCCGCCCTAAGATGTATTTGCTGGTTAGTGACACACTACCCTCAATACTACATACTCTAATGCCAACTATTACATGAAACTCTTCATAAATGATTCTACCAATTCAGTCATGGACCCTCTGACTCGATAAGCAATTTCTCGCCATGCTTCCCTCTTTTCCACAGCTTCTTTCAATTGCTTGATGTGCATTCCTATGTCCAGCCAATGAGCATTCGGTCCTCCCTGTTTCCTCTTACCACCGACCATTCGGTGTAGCATCTTCCTTTCTAGTAATTTTGCCCTCATCACATGTCCTAGCTGTCTACCGCAATCCCAGCTGTTTTCTTCAACACCACAACCCAAAGGCATCAATTTTTGTTCTGTCTGCTTTCATGAGAGTCCACGTCTCATAGCGAGTTGTCACAATAGGGATAACAATGCCAGTTATCAGTGTTTTTTTTTTACGGTAATTCATGTCCTTGCACTCAGATTTGGTCTATGGTCGATTGCTTACTATGGATGCACACCCCAATGCTATTTGATGTTTGAGCTCTCCTGTCTATGATTAATGAGGGACCGAAGAAGAATGAAGCTGTCTTTTACTGCTATTTGTTTTTATTGTTGATCTTTATATGGACTTCCTCAATGGGGGTAGTAGTCATGATTTTGAACTTCTTGATATTCAAGTAAAGTTCTTTCAACTTTAACATCACTTTTTTCATGCTCTTCTCACTGATTCCTGATTGTTCTTCTACCTATTTTACCCCAATCCTCAATTCATCTAAGTCCAGCTTTCTCGTCATTACCCCTGCATCTGCACAGAGATTAAAAAGAAAAAGAGAGAGAACACATCCTACTTGTCTTATGCCCTTTTTCATCATGAACTATGATGTATTTCCATAACTGTAGCTTCTTGATTGTGATAGAGTGACGTGATTAACCTAATCAGGCAGTCCTATGTGACACCCCTCGACTAGTCAGGTCGTCACAGGGTACTGCACGCTCTTTATCTCCCAGTGCAGGACTCAACCCCCCATGGTTCTGGGTTCCCAACTTGCAGCACTCTCTCCATCAGCATCCAAAATCCCAATCACACCTCGCATCACACCCTGTCAGGCACACCAGTGGGCTGCTAAGCTGGAATAGGGCCGCCCACCTAGGGGTCAGGCAGGGAGGTGGGAGGTTACAAGTCAGAACGGTGGTAGTCCTCGAGCAGTGAGGAGATAGGAGGAAGCTGGAAGTAAGAGCTCCCAGGGGAGAAGATTGAGTTGCAGACAGTGGTCTGGACCCAGAGGAGTCGGAGACCCAGCAGCGGGATATTGGGACTGGGTGCCTGGCTTAGTCTAGAAGGACGGTCGGCAGCTGCAGTCCAATAGCCGGTCTGGGGCCGAAAGCACGTCGGGGTACACGGCCCCTAGGTCGGGGAGAAGCTTTAGGCAACCCGGCAATTAACCTGCGGAGGACAGGACCTCTATGGACTGTTACCACAAAGCTCAGAGATCGGGGGCACTAGCGCAACGAGGGGGATAGGGCTTTCCAAACAAGCGGCCCACTGAAATCCCAAGCATGAGCTCCTGAGAGCAAGCTCTTCTACTTAGCCACAGTGGGGAGCGGGGCCCGGAAAGCTCCGAGCTGAAGGGCCACAAAGGACACTCTAAATTACTGTGCCAGGAGGCAGGTCACGGACCACCAGGCAGTGCTGCAGGGGACGGGACCCGGACGAGCTCCCCTCAGGAGACAGCGGCAGTCAGAGACTTGGTTTACCCTATTGTCAGCGTCTGGTTCATTGCTAAGTGAGTACCAGATTAACCCCTGCAACCAGCAAGCCTGCGCTCCCCCTGCACCCCAAACCACCATCCAGAGTCCCGGGGCCTTTCCTACCCGTGGAGGGTAATGTCATCTTGCTGCCCCACTCCATCACCCCGGGTACTCCCAATTACCGTACACCCACTATATCTCCCCTGTAAATACCCCCCTTCCTTATTCGGGTGTGACCCTTAGCCCCCGGGTCCGGAGACTCTCGAGCCACAAGCAGTGACATCCAGATCCGATGTCTGGTCTGGCCGGGTCGGAAGGCGGTGCGGTCTGGTCAAAGAAGGGTGACGGCATTCAGATTGGAGAGGTTTGGAAGGTTCCTGGTATCATCTCTGAAAGCGCCTGGTTCTCGTGGGCCCGTATGGTCGCCACCAGTCCCATCATCTCTGCTCGCCATTCTTCAATTTGCTGGAGCTGCTGCGCCCGCATTGCCCAGCATAGCCGCTGGACCTCCGCCTCCAGACTCTCTCCAGTCCATGCTCCTTGACGACCTGTTTCGCTCTCCTGGTCCTTTGGTGCTGATATTCTCCTAGCGTTCCAGGGGGCATTCTGTTGCAGGGTTCTGGTCTCCCTGCTGTTAGTTTAGTTTTTACATTATGGTCACTCCCAAGGGGCAGGGTTTCTTTTCGCGTGCTTTTCACCACCGCAATGGCGCACTTTTAGTTTTCTGCCACCCAAGATGGTGGACAAGTTTACAAGTCCAAGCATAATACAGTTCACAAGGCGCATGTCACCCGGTATTATTGGGTCTAGTCCATTCCTCTTCACAGCGCCAAGAAAAGCCTGTCGCACCCCAGGGCTATGGGGTACTCGATCCCGGGCCTGGTTTCACTGGGAAGTGTCACGGGTGTAATGGCCGGTGCCCGGTTCCGTAACCCTGGGGATCGAGTTTTAAAAGGGGGTATTTACAGGGATTAAAATAAAGTTTGTGTCGTGACACCACTTGCAGGTTGCAGCTATTTGGATGGAGCCGCCACTGCACAGTCTCTCAATGCTGGAGCTGATGTCAATGGCAGCCTGGATGTTGTGACCCTCCGCAAGTAAGGCTAGGCCCCAGAAGACAAATAATGGTATTTGATGTTTAGGTCCATTAACTGTACCAGGGCGTGGAAATATGGTAGACCACACAAGAGATTGCAGTGTAACTGATTCTTTACTCACGATGGACATGCTTGCAACCCGATGGAGGATGGTCCTCACCACTGGTCCATTTAGTTCCAGTGCCGGTGTGGTGACAGGGTGGCTTACTTCCCCTGCACCCATCTCTGGTTGGTGGGTCCCCGTGGCTTGGAGCATCTGGGAGTCCCCTCCTGGTTGTCTTTCGGTTCTAGTCCGTATGGCGGGCAGTTTGAAACCTGTCAGGTCGGTCCTCAATTCCCGGTCCCCTGGTTCTTCCGTCACTGCTGTGTCCCGGATTCTATAGTCGGTGACGTCCTGGATGGTCCCCTCACCGTGCAGATTTTATCAGGTCTGCCTGGAGCATTTTCCTGATCTAGGGCTATGCAGCCTGCCGATGCTATGCTTCCGAGAGTACTCCACCGTACTCCTTCGGCAACCAGATGCCTGAGCCTTACAGGTCACTGTTACACTCTCCCATCAGTGTCGTTACGTCCTTCTGTTTTCACTTCCACTAACTGACTGTCTGACCCCTCCTCCCTGGTTGTCGTCTAGTAGACTGGATCGATTCCATCCCTAGGTGGCCATCCATGGGTCCAACCCTAGCCTGTCACCAGACCAGTTTTTGGGGAAGGAAAAACAGGTAGCTCCTCCTGATAGCTTCAGGGGCACTACATTTACATACAATATCTAAAAAGACACATCTGCATGTTTTTCTTTCTGACATGAAATCAGAATAAACCTTTTCTGTTTTGTGAATTAGCAACCAAAATAATTTATATTTGCCAAATGCCAGAATAATGAGAGAGAGAGAGAGAGAGAGACACAGAGAGACAGAGAGAGCGCGAGAAAAGAAAATGCTTTAAGGCATTTTTTTATTGCTTTCTGCAAAGTCAAAAGTTTACATACATTTCGTTAGTATTTGGTACCATTGCCCTTTAATTGTATGACTTGGATCAAACATTTTGGATATCCTTCCACAAGCTTCTCACAATAGTTGGTAGGAATTTGGGCCCATTTCTCCTGACAGAACTGGTATAACAGCCATGTTTGTAAGTCGCATTGCTCGCATATGCCTTTTTACCTTTGCCCATAAATTTCCAGTAGGATTGAGATTAGGACTTTGGGATGGCCACTCCAAAACATTGACTTTGATATCCTTAAGTTTTCTTAGGCTTTAAGCTTCTCCCTTTAGCCTCAAAACGTAATGATGGTCCATACAGTATTAGCCAAACAGTTTAATTTTAGTTTCGTCAGACAACAGGACATGTCTCTAAAAATGAAGGTCTTTGCTCTTGTGTACATTTGCAAACATTAATCTAGCTTTTTTATTTTTTTTGTGAGTAATGTCTTCTATCTGGCAAAGTGGTCTTTCAGCCCATTTTGATACAGTACTCGGTTTCACAGTGGATAAGATACAATCTTGCCAGATTCCACTAGCAACTTCACAAGGTTTTTTGCTTTTTTTCTTGAGTTGATATGCTCATGTCTGACCAGAGCAAACTAATCTCTGATACACGGAACCCGTCTCCTTCATGAGCGGTATGATGGCTGGACATTCCCATCTTGTTTGTACTTACATATCTATATATATAATTGCCTTATTCTGTCTGTCTGTCTGTCTGTCTGTCTATCTGTCTGTCTGTCTGTCTGTCATGCTCCAAAATTGTGTCCTTACGGTGACACAAAGCTGATTGGCCGCTGGGCTCGCCATGGCCCCGCCCCCCCACGGATTGGCCTCTCGCCCCGGCTCTCTGCAGGCCCCGCCCCCCTCACGTAATGCACGCTCGCTCTGGCCCAACTGACACGGAGCTCCGATTCCCAGGTGAGTACACACACACATCAGATCACACTCACTCTCACACTCACTCTCACACACACTCTCACACACACCTCACACATCACAACATCCTGGGATATCCCTTGCTTCTACACCGGCTCCGTCAGGATCCCAGCAGCGCCAGACATAACCTTGCGATGCTGGGATCTTGACGGAGGCCGTGAAAGCTGGTAACCATTATACACATCGGGTAACTAAGGTCGCTTAGTTACCCGATGTGTATCATAGTTACCAGCGCACACCGGCTCACACTCACTCTCACACACACATCACACACACATCACATCGCATCCACACATCAAGGTCCTGCAGCGGCGGAACATACACACACGCACACACACACATAACAGCACACACACATACACACATCAGATCACACTCACCCTCACACACACATCACATCGCATCCACATACTCACAACATCCTGGGATATCGCTTGCTTCTCGGCGGCGATACTGTGCTGTGAGCTTCCAGGACCTGACGGAGGATCACATGGCCAGAAGCATGTGATATCTCCGGATGTTGTGAGTATCAGCGCGTATGTGCGATTTCGTCAGTGTCTGTGTGTGTGAGTGTATGCGATCGGGTGTGTGTGAGTGTATGCGATCGGGTGTGTGTGAGTGTATGCGATCGGGTGTGTGTGAGTGTATGCGATCGGGTGTGGGTAAGTGTATGCGATCGGTTGTGTGGGTGAGTGTATGCGATCGGTTGTGTGGGTGAGTGTATGCGATCGGTTGTGTGGGTGAGTGTATGCGATCGGTTGTGTGTGTGAGTGTATGCGATCGGGTGTGTGTGAGTGTCGGCAGAGGAGCACGGCGTGCTGGAGGAGGCTGGGAGCAGAGAGGCTGATCTTGGGGAAGGCTGGGAGGGGGAGGCTGATGCTAGGGGAGACTGGGAGGGGAAGGCTGATGCTGAAGGAGGCTGGGAGGAGAGAGGCTGATCCTGGGGAAGGCTGGGAAGGGGAGACTGATGCTGAGGGAGGCTGGAAGGAGAGAGGCTGAGGCTGGGAGGAGAGAGGCTGATGCTGGGGAAGGCTGGAAGGAGAGAGGCTGAGGCTGGGAGGAGAGAGGCTGATGCTGGGGAAGGCTGATGCTGAGGGAGGCTGGGAGGGGAAAGCTGATGCTGGGGAAGGCTGGGAGGACGGAGGCTGGGAGGAGAGAGGCTGATCCTGGGGAAGGCTGGGAGAGGGAGGCTGATGCTGGGGGAGGCTGTAAGGAGAGAGGGTGATGCTGAGGGAGGCTGGAAGGAGAGAGGCTGATGCTGGGGGAGGCTGATGCTGGGGGAGGCTGGGAAGACGGAGGCTGGGAGGAGAGAGGCTGAGCCTGGGGAAGGTTGGGAGAGGGAGGCTGATGCTGGAGGAGGCTGGAAGGAGAGAGGCTGATGCTGGGGGAGGCTAGAAGGAGAGAGGCTGATGCTGGGGGAGGCTGATGCTGGGGGAGGCTGGGAGGAGAGAGGCTGATGCTGGGGAAGGCTGGGAGGAGAGAGGCTGATGCTGGGGAAGGCTGGGAGGAGAGAGGCTGATGCTGGGGACAGAGAGGAGAGGCTGATGCTGGGAGGAGAGAGGCTGATGCTGGGATGAGAGAGGCTGATCCTGGGGAAGGCTGGGAGGGGAAGGCTGAGAGAAGAGAGGCTGATGCTGAGGGAGGCTGAGGCTGGGGTAGGCTGGGAGGAGAGAGGCTGATGCTAGGGACAGAAAAGGCTGATGCTGTGAGGAGAGAGGCTGATGCTGGGAGGAGAGAGGCTGATGCTGTGTGCAGAGAGGCTGATGCTGTGTGCAGAGAGGCTGATGCTGCGGGCAGAGAGGCTGATGCTGGTGCAGCATGGGGAATGGAGCACGATGGGGGGTGCGCAGCATGGGGGATGGAGCACGATGGGGAGTGCGCAGCATGGGGGATGGAGCACGTTTGGGAGTGCGCAGCATGGCGGATGGACCACGTTTGGGAGTGCGCAGCATGGAGGATGGAGCACGTTTGGGAGTGCGCAGCATGGCGGATGGAGCACGTTTGGGAGTGCGCAGCATGGCGGATCGACCACGTTTGGGAGTGCGCAGCATAGCGGATGGACCACGTTTGGGAGTGCGCAGCATGGCGGATGGACCACGTTTGGGAGTGCGCAGCATTGCGGATGGAGCACGTTTGGGAGTGCGCAGCATGACGGATGGAGCACGTTTGGGAGTGCGCAGCATGGCGGATGGAGCACGTTTGGGAGTGCGCAGCATGCCGGATGGTGCACGATGGGGAGTGCGCAGTATGGCGGATGGAGCACGTTTAGGAGTGCGCAGTATGGCGGATGGAGCACGTTTGGGAGTGCGCAGCATGGCGGATGGAGCACGTTTGGGAGTGTGCAGCATGACGGATGGACCACGTTTGGGAGTGCGCAGCATGGCGGATGGAGCACGTTTGGGAGTGCGCAGCATGGCGGATGGAGCACGTTTGGGAGTGCGCAGCATGGCGGGTGGAGCACGTTTGGGAGTGCGCAGCATGGCGGATAGAGCATGATGGGGGGTGCGCAGCATGGCGGATGGAGCACGTTTGGGAGTGCGCAGCATGGCGGATGGAGCACGTTTGGGAGTGTGCAGCATGGCGGATAGAGCACGATGGGGAGTGCGCAGCATGGCGGATGGAGCACGTTTGGGAGTGCGCAGCATAGGGGATGCAGCACGATGGGGAGTGCGCAGTATGGTGGATGGAGCACGTTTGGGAGTGCGCAGCATGGCGGATGGACCACGTTTGGGAGTGCGCAGCATGGCGGATGGAGCACGTTTGGGAATGCGCAGCATAGGAACCACAAACAACGCCCTACACAGACACCCACACACACACACAACGCTGCACACACACAACACCCAACACACAAACACCGCAGCACACACAAATATACGCACATACCGCACAACACACACATTGCTCAAAACATACCTCCCCCCAAAACACACCACACACACACAAACCGCACAACACACACACACACACACACACACACACAACGCTACAGACACACAGCGCTCCACAAACAACGCAACACACGCAACACACATACAACACCGCTCTCACCCCCCGCCACACCCAGAACATGTACAGCGCCCTACACAAACACTTGGTAACTACACACAACAACATCTATATATATATATATATATATAACAAAAATCATACATGAACTACACAATACGTAAATTCTAGAATACCCGATGCGTAGAATCGGGCCACCTTCTAGTAATTGTATAATTGTTTGTACAGATGAACAAGGTACCTTCAGGTATCTGGAAATTGCACCTAAGGGTGAATCAGACTTCTGCAAGTCCACAATTTTCTTCCTGAGATCTTGGCTGATTTCTTTTGACTTTCCCATGATGCTACACAAACAAGCAGTGTGTTTCATGTGTGCATTAAAATACATCCATAGGTGCGCCTCTAATTAACTCAGATGTTGCCAATAAACCTATCAGAAGCTTCCAAAGACATGACAACATCATATGGGCTGTCCCATATTATTTAAAGGCACAGTACTCTTAGGCGGGCTTTACACGTTGCGACATCGGTAACGATATATCGTCCGGGTCACGTCGTTAGTGACGCACATCCGGTGCCGTTACCGTCATCGCAGCGTGTAAACCCTAAGAGCAACGATCACAAAAACGTCAAAAAACGTTGATCGGTGACACGTCGCTCCTTTTCATAAAATCGCTGCTGCTGCCGGTACGATGTTGTTTGTTGTTCCTGCAGCACCACACATCGCTATGTGTGACACCGCAGAAACGACAAACATCTCCTTACCTGCCTCCACCGACAATACGGAAGGTAGGAGGTGGGCGGGATGTTCCGGCCGCTCATCTCCGGTCCTACGCTTCTATTGGCCGGCCGCTAAGTGACGTCGCTGTGACGCCGAACGCACCTCCCCCTTGAGGGAGGGATTGCTTGGCGGTCACAGCGATGTCGCCGACCAAATATGTGCGTGTGAAGCTGCCGTAGCGATAATGTTCGCTACGGCAGTAATCACCACATATCGCATGTGCGACGGGGGTGGGTGCTATCGCGCTCGACATCGCTAGCATTTGCTAGCGATGTCGCAGCGTGTAAAGCCCTCCTTACTGTATGGAAACTGTTGACTTTGCAAAAACGAATAAAAATGACTTAAAACATTCTTTCTCTATCTCTCTCTCTCTCTCTCTCTCATTATTCTGGCATTTGGCAAATAGAAATAATTTTGGTTCCTAATTGACCTCAAACTGGAAAGGTTTATTCTGATTTCACATCAGATAGTGAGAAAAACATGCAGCGGTATCTATTTAGATAGTGGATGTAAACTTCTGGTTTCAACTGCATCTATTCCTTAACTACTTCTCTGTTTCTACTTCTTTTTTTCTTTCCATTCATGCATCTACCTGCTCATATCTCTTATCTATCTTTGCATTTATCTTGCATCTATCTAGATATCCATTTATGTATGCATCGTTCTATCTTTGCATCTAGCTATCTATCATCTACTATTTATTTATCCCCTCATATCTCATTATACAGTCATATGAAAAAGTTTGGGCACCCCTATTAATGTTAACCTTTTTCCTTTATTACAATTTGGGTTTTTGCAACAGCTATTTCAGTTTCATATATCTAATAACTGATGGACTGAGTAATATTTCTGGACTGAAATGAGATTTATTTTACTAACAGAAAATGTGCAATCCGCATTTAAACAAAATTTGACCGGTGCAAAAGTATGGGCACCTCAACATAAAAGTGACATTAATATTTTGTAGATCCTCCTTTTGCAAAAATAACAGCCTCTAGTTGCTTCCTGTAGCTTTTAATGAGTTTGTAGATCCTAGATGAAGTGCTGCAGCTGGAAGTAAAGTCCTGCACTGCCTGCCCTCAGATTACCTTCAGGTTCGGTGGCTCACGTGCTGATGATTGCAGTGTAGCGTTAGTTTTCAGGCGCAGCGTGCCGGTCAGTAAATAACAGCCAGGAAATCCAACAACAGGAGGAAGAAAAACTGACCGCATACAGCTGCTATGCCGAAAAAATTCTTTTATTCAAACGATTTTCTCCATAGGTGCAGGTAAAAATGCGGGAGGTGGCTTGGATGCGAGTCCCTCCAAAGGACGACGGCCGTTTCGTCTGTAAATCAGACTTCTACGGGTCCACATGAGGGAGTGACCACACGCACCTTATAAAGGGGAGTGCATCCAGGCCACGTCACCGCACGTTAAAAACAGAGGAATCATCACATAATAGTGATTTGCATGAATGCAAACAAACATCCCATTTAAAACATGGTTACATAGACAATGTAACATACGTTTACATACAAACACAAAAAAAGGAAAACTACATAGAAAGTTACGCGGGCATTTTGAAATGTCATATTGAAACGTATCACATTATATTCATATTATTCTTTTTGATGACATATCCGCTCATTTACCAAATGATATAAAATGAATCAACTGCTCGAAAACAGATTACAAAAACCGGTTTTATAAAAATACCACTAAATCGTTACGGTCATTTAGCCCCAGGTTTCCCTGTGCTCCAAATTTTATTATCAATTTTGCTTCTCTTTGTAGCAATAATTTATGGAGATCGCCCCCTTGAGGGGGTAGAGAAACCTGGACTAGTCCTGCAAAACGCAAGATGTTGGGATTACCTTCATGTGCCATACGAATGTGTTCTATTAACCTTGGAGAACCTTTTCCTGTAGAGATCGATTTATAATGCTCTCTAAAGCGTATGTACATACACCTGACTGTCTTCCCTATGTAGAATCTTCCACAAGGGCACAAAATCACGTAAACAACATATTTCGTTTTGCAGGAAATAAACTGCCTAACTTGGTGAGAGGAGGAACCAATCTGAAGAGATGTACCGGTGAGGTGCAAGGTGCAAAACTTGCAATGACCACAGCGAAAGTTCCCGACCAGGGAGCATTTATCTAGCCATGTGGACGAACAAGCCACCCTGTTTTTCACCAGTAGATCTCTCAGGTTGTTACACCGTCTGTAAGAGACTAAAGGTCCTGCGTCTGTCATATTCTTCAAATCTGGATCGTTGGCGAGGATGTGCCAATTCTTTTTTATGGCTTTTTTTATTACTCCATCCAATGGGCCAAATCTAAAACTAAACATAAACCTATTTGTGGCATTGTTCGTTTTTCTTGTCTTTTTTGACTTCACCTGACTCTGTGACAAATTTCCAGCGCCAGGGGATTGGTTAACTCCTAAATTATCAGAACTCTCGAAACACACCTTTTCATAGGCAGAATCAATTAGTGTACTAGGGTACCCCCGTGCCAATAGCCTTAATTTCAAATCTCCAGCCTGTTCTTCAAAGGTCTCTTTTTCACTATTGATCCTCCTTAGTCTCAAAAACTGAGAGTAAGGTAAAGCCACTTTAGTGTGATTTGGGTGAGCACTTTGAAAGTGCAACAAAGAGTTAGAGGCGGTTGGTTTCCTATACATCTTTGTCAATATCAACCCCTCCTTTACTCCCACCTCTATGTCCAAAAAAGTTATAGTGTCACCTCCGAAACATGATGTGAAAGACATATTCATGGTGTTGGTATCATTCAGGTAGGTGACAAAACCTGTAAACTCCTCCTCTGTCCCATCCCACACCATGAATATGTCGTCCACATATCTGAGGAACAATTTCACGTGCTTGAGAAATGGGTTTGTGCTAACAAAAACATATGCGCTCTCAAAAAAACCCAAAAAAATATTAGCCATGGCACATGATACGGGGGTACCCATTGCAGTACCCCCGCATTGGACATACCACTTGTCAAGGAACATAAAAGCATTTCTTGAGAGCACAAAATCCAAAGCCTCACCTACAAAATCGCAGTACAACTGCGTTTTCCCACTACGTGCTACCGTCTCCCTTACTGCCTGTACACCCAGATTCTGTGGGATCCGTGTATACAAGCTTTCCACGTCAATGGACACAAGACTAAACCCCTCCTGCCAAACAAATCCTCTTAATAAAGATACAAAATCATTGCTGTCTTTAACGTAGGAAGGAATTTTTTTCATTAGAGGCCTCAATAACCAATCTAGATAGTGGGACAACGGCTCAGTTAACGAACCGATGCCAGCCACTATCGGGCGGCCAGGGGGATTAACACTATCTTTATGTATTTTAGGTATAGGATACCAATGGGGTTTTGTGGGGAACTCTGGAATTAATTTTTCAGCCTGGGTACTGGTAAGAAAACCAAGTGTCACAAATCCCCAATAAGCGTGTCAATTGCTTCTTATACTCATTGATGGGGTTAGATTGTAAAGGAGTATAAGTAGCACGATCCTGCAGATGTCTTAAACATTCTTTAATGTATGCAGCGCGCGTCAACAACACGATATTACCGCCTTTATCAGCTTGGCGGAATACTGTGTCATCCCACGCACGCATTATTTTTACTGCTGTCGCTTCTCCCTCATTTAGATTGTTATCCATTCTGGGGTATAGCAATGCCTCCACATCTTTTACAACTGCCTCCTGAAACACATCAATTAAATTACCGTGGGCAACCGGAGGGAAAAAATTCGATTTCACCCCCTTAGTGAATCTGCCACATTCATCTGTACTGCCACCCGGGTCATAAGGCTGGTCATACTCCGGGGCATTCAGACTCAAAAGCAAACCAGCATCCTGGGTTACAGTGGAGTCAAAAGCCCCTGTAATATCCCAATCACACCCCCCGGTTGTACAAGGTTGGTGACCCTCAGGGACTACAGTTGAAGTGGTCGGCATCTGGTGAAAAAACTTGTGCAGATGTATTTTCCTTGTGGCTTTATATAAGTCAATCCTAAATTCGGCAAAATCAAACTCTTCTGGCACACAAAAGTTTAAACCTCTAGATAGAACAGCTACCATATCGTCAGTCAACTCATGTTCAGACAGGTTAACAATATTACTGACAGGAGGAGAGAGAGAAGATGGAAAACATTCTAATTCTTCCATGAGACAAATTTTCTCTTGTGTCCTCTTCCCCTTGTGCCTCTTCCTGCCCCCCCTACGGATGCGTTTCCTAAAGGGGCAGGATTTGGCCCGACTTGGGGGTCACCGTTCTAGAGGGGCCTGGAATCACATCCTCCGAGCCACTGGACTCCGACTCAGTGGTCCAGTACCCTCTTTCCTGGTTACCCAATTTTTTATTTTTTATATAAGGTTTTCTCTTATAATTTTTAGAACGATCTTTTGTCCAACAGAAAATTTGTTTCATTTCATAATCATTTTTATTTCTCATAAATTTTTCTCTTTTTTTAATTTTAATCTCTGTCTGAGTTTCAATCAATTTTTTATCCAAATTCTGAATGAATGTCGACCATACACCCTCAGTCACACGTGAACGAGTGTCTTTTTTCAAAATGTCCAGCTGTGTGTTCAAAGCTGAATATTCCTCCTCATTTTTCTTTAAAACCAATTGAAGCAGTCTCATAGAACAGTCATGTTGAATACTCTCCCATTCTTTGGTAAAGGTATTATCATCTTGAAAATGGGACAATGTCTTTATCACTCGAAGGCCCCTCGGGACCCTACCGCAATCAACATATGACTGTAACGACTTTATAGTCCAAAATAAACGCACCTCTCTATCAGAGAGGGAATATATCTTATTTTCGAGTGTTTTTATGCCCAGTACCTCAGTGTCCTTTTTAAGGTTGCATTCCTCGAAAAAGGAAGCCGCATCCATCCTACCCGCCTGTACACCTGGAACGTCAACAGAAGTTGCGCTTTCATTGTCCATCAGTTCCATCGTGTCCACCGCAAATGTGACAATATAAGCAGTCTTTCACGAACCTCGGTAATGAGCCTGGCAACGGCGTGCAATGAAGACTCCAGGGAAGAATCCGAGTATACTGCAGCTGGAAGTAAAGTCCTGCACTGCCTGCCCTCAGATTACCTTCAGGTTCGGTGGCTCACGTGCTGATGATTGCAGTGTAGCGTTAGTTTTCAGGCGCAGCGTGCCGGTCAGTAAATAACAGCCAGGAAATCCAACAACAGGAGGAAGAAAAACTGACCGCATACAGCTGCTATGCCGAAAAAATTCTTTTATTCAAATGATTTTCTCCATAGGTGCAGGTAAAAATGCGGGAGGTGGCTTGGATGCGAGTCCCTCCAAAGGACGACGGCCGTTTCGTCTGTAAATCAGACTTCTACGGGTCCACATGAGGGAGTGACCGCACGCACCTTATAAAGGGGAGTGCATCCAGGCCACGTCACCGCACGTTAAAAACAGAGGAATCATCACATAACAGTAATTTGCATGAATGCAAACAAACATCCCATTTAAAACATGGTTACATAGACAATGTAACATACGTTTACATACAAACACAAAAAAAGGAAAACTACATAGAAAGTTACGCGGGCATTTTGAAATGTCATATTGAAACGTATCACATTATATTCATATTATTCTTTTTGATGACATATCCGCTCATTTACCAAATGATATAAAATGAATCAACTGCTCGAAAACGGATTACAAAAACCGGTTTTATAAAAATACCACTAAATCGTTACGGTCATTTAGCCCCAGGTTTCCCTGTGCTCCAAATTTTATTATCAATTTTGCTTCTTTTTGTAGCAATAATTTATGGAGATCGCCCCCTTGAGGGGGTAGAGAAACCTGGACTAGTCCTGCAAAACGCAAGATGTTGGGATTACCTTCATGTGCCATACGAATGTGTTCTATTAACCTTGGAGAACCTTTTCCTGTAGAGATCGATTTATAATGCTCTCTAAAGCGTATGTACATACACCTGACTGTCTTCCCTATGTAGAATCTTCCACAAGGGCACAAAATCACGTTTTTGAGAGCGCATATGTTTTTGTTAGCACAAACCCATTTCTCAAGCACGTGAAATTGTTCCTCAGATATGTGGACGACATATTCATGGTGTGGGATGGGACAGAGGAGGAGTTTACAGGTTTTGTCACCTACCTGAATGATACCAACACCATGAATATGTCTTTCACATCATGTTTCGGAGGTGACACTATAACTTTTTTGGACATAGAGGTGGGAGTAAAGGAGGGGTTGATATTGACAAAGATGTATAGGAAACCAACCGCCTCTAACTCTTTGTTGCACTTTCAAAGTGCTCACCCAAATCACACTAAAGTGGCTTTACCTTACTCTCAGTTTTTGAGACTAAGGAGGATCAATAGTGAAAAAGAGACCTTTGAAGAACAGGCTGGAGATTTGAAATTAAGGCTATTGGCACGGGGGTACCCTAGTACACTAATTGATTCTGCCTATGAAAAGGTGTGTTTCGAGAGTTCTGATAATTTAGGAGTTAACCAATCCCCTGGCGCTGGAAATTTGTCACAGAGTCAGGTGAAGTCAAAAAAGACAAGAAAAACGAACAATGCCACAAATAGGTTTATGTTTAGTTTTAGATTTGGCCCATTGGATGGAGTAATAAAAAAAGCCATAAAAAAGAATTGGCACATCCTCGCCAACGATCCAGATTTGAAGAATATGACAGACGCAGGACCTTTAGTCTCTTACAGACGGTGTAACAACCTGAGAGATCTACTGGTGAAAAACAGGGTGGCTTGTTCGTCCACATGGCTAGATAAATGCTCCCTGGTCGGGAACTTTCGCTGTGGTCATTGCAAGTTTTGCACCTTGCACCTCACCGGTACATCTCTTCAGATTGGTTCCTCCTCTCACCAAGTTAGGCAGTTTATTTCCTGCAAAACGAAATATGTTGTTTACGTGATTTTGTGCCCTTGTGGAAGATTCTACATAGGGAAGACAGTCAGGTGTATGTACATACGCTTTAGAGAGCATTATAAATCGATCTCTACAGGAAAAGGTTCTCCAAGGTTAATAGAACACATTCGTATGGCACATGAAGGTAATCCCAACATCTTGCGTTTTGCAGGACTAGTCCAGGTTTCTCTACCCCCTCAAGGGGGCGATCTCCATAAATTATTGCTACAAAAAGAAGCAAAATTGATAATAAAATTTGGAGCACAGGGAAACCTGGGGCTAAATGACCGTAACGATTTAGTGGTATTTTTATAAAACCGGTTTTTGTAATCCGTTTTCGAGCAGTTGATTCATTTTATATCATTTGGTAAATGAGCGGATATGTCATCAAAAAGAATAATATGAATATAATGTGATACGTTTCAATATGACATTTCAAAATGCTCGCGTAACTTTCTATGTAGTTTTCCTTTTTTTGTGTTTGTATGTAAACGTATGTTACATTGTCTATGTAACCATGTTTTAAATGGGATGTTTGTTTGCATTCATGCAAATCACTATTATGTGATGATTCCTCTGTTTTTAACGTGCGGTGACGTGGCCTGGATGCACTCCCCTTTATAAGGTGCGTGTGGTCACTCCCTCATGTGGACCCGTAGAAGTCTGATTTACAGACGAAACGGCCGTCGTCCTTTGGAGGGACTCGCATCCAAGCCACCTCCCGCATTTTTACCTGCACCTATGGAGAAAATCGTTTGAATAAAAGAATTTTTTCGGCATAGCAGCTGTATGCGGTCAGTTTTTCTTCCTCCTGTTGTTGGAGATCCTAGATGAAGGTATATTTGACCATTCCTGTTTACAAAACAATTCCAGTTCAGTTAAGTTTGATGGTCGCCAAGCATGGACAGCACGCTTCAAATCATCCAACAGATTTTCAATGATATTCAGGTCTGGGGACTGGGATGGCCATTCCAGAACATTATAATTGTTCCTCTGCATGAATGCCTGAGTAGATTTGGAGCGGTGTTTTGGATCATTGTCTTGCTGAAATATCCATCACCTGCGTAACTTCAACTTCGTCACTGATTATTGCACATTATTGTCAAGAATTTGCTGATACTGAGTTGAATCCATGCGACCCTCAACTTTAACAAGATTCCCGGTGCCGGCATTGGCCACACAGCCCCAAAGCATGATGGAACCTCCACCAAATTTTACTGTGGGTAGCAAGTGCTTTTCTTGGAAAGCCGTGTTTTTTTGCCTCCATGCATAACGCCTTTTTGTATGACCAAACAACTCAATCTTTGTTTCATCAGTCCACCGGACCTTCTTCCAAAATGTAACTGGCTTGTCTAAATGTGCTTTTGCCTACCTCAGGTGACTCGGTTTGTGGTGTGCTTGCAGAAACAGCTTCTTTCGCATCACTCTCCCATACAGCTTCTCCTTGTGCAACGTGCGCTGTATTATTAACCGATGCACATTGACACCATCTGCAGCAAGATGATGCTGCAGGTCTTTGGAGGTGGTCTGTGGATTGTCCTTGACTGTTCTCACCATTCTTCTTCTCTGCCTTTCTGATATTTTTCATGGCCTGCCACTTCTGGGCTTAACAAGAACTGTACCTGTGTTCTTCCATTTCCTTACTATGTTCCTCACAGTGGAAACTGACAGTTTAAATCTCTGAGACAACTTTTTGTATCCTTCCCCTGAACATCTATGTTGAATAATTTTTGTTTTCAGATCATTTGAGAGTTGTTTTGAGGAGCCCATGATGCCACTCTTCATAGGAGATTCAAATACGAGAACAATTTGCAAGTGGCTGCCTTAAATACCTTTTCTCATGATTGGATACACCTGCCTATGAAGTTCAAAGCTCATTGAGGCTACAAAACCAATTTAGTGCTTTAGTAAGTCAGTAAAAAGTAGTTAGGAGTGTTCAAATCAAGAAATTGATAAGGGTGCCCATACTTTTGCACCGGTCAAATTTTGTTTAAATGTGGATTGCACATTTTCTGTTAGTACAATAAACCTCATTTCAATCCAGAAATATTACTCAGTCAATCAGTTATTAGATATATGAAACTGAAATAGCTGTTGCAAAAACCCAAATTGTTATAAAGAAAAATGGTTAACATTAATAGGGGTGCCCAAACTTTTTCATATGACTGTATCTAGCTATCTATTACTATCTATTCTATTTACTTATCAATATCTCTACTTTACTACTTTTCTTTATCTACTCTACTCTACTCTACTTTCTTGAAAAATTTAATATTACCAGTTATGTATATTAGATTTTATGACAGGGTGTTGTTGATCTATGGAACTAGTCTGATTGCCGTATATGGAGTGAGGAAGGAATTTTTTTCCCTATTGGAGCTTGTTTGCCACATTGTTTTTTTTTTGCCTTCCTCTGTATCAACATGTTAGGCTACGGGTTGAACTAGATGGACTTAGGCGGGGTTTGCACACTACGACATCGCAGGCCGATGCTGCGATGCCGAGTGTGATAGTCCCCGCCCCCGTCGCAGCAGCGATATGTGGTGATAGCTGGCGTAGCGAAAATTATCGCTACGCCAGCTTCACACACACACTCACCTGCCGTGCGACGTCCCTGTGGCCGGCGACCCACCTCCTTGTTAAGGGGGCGGGTCGTGCGGCGTCATTGTGACGTCACACGGCAGGCGGCCAATCGGAGCGGAGGGGCGGAGATGAGCAGGATGTAAACATCCTGCCCACCTCCTTCCTTCCGCATATCCTACGAAAGCCGCAGTGAGGCCGGTAGGAGACATTCCTCGCTCCTGCGACTTCACACACAGCGATGTGTGCTGCCGCAGGAGCGAGGAACAACATCGGACCATTGCGTCGGCGTAATTATGAATTACGCCGACGCTATACCGATGATACGATTACGACGCTTTTGCGCTCGTTAATCGTATCATCCAGCCTTTACAGACTGCGATGTCGCATGCGATGCCGGAAGTGCGTCATTTTCAATTTGACCCCACCGACATCGCACCTGCGATGTCGCAGTGTGCAAAGTGCCCCTTAGAGTCTCCCTTCAACCTTAAAAACTATGATACTATGATACTTATATTTTTCTACTCATACATTTACTAATATCTATTTATCCATTTGTCTATTCATATCTATCTAATTTTCTACATCTATTGCTCTATTCATATCTAAATAAAAAAAAGGTCCGTGGAGCCTATGTTAGGAGTCTCGACACGGAAACTAGCCAGATATCCCTCCGGGAAGGACCTAGCCAAGGAGTGTCTCTTTTTAGGAGACCACGATAACCACCATATTAAGTGACCCTTTTGGTCAATATCCAACTCTTTGACAAGTTTAAAGATATGACAAGGGAAATACCAAGGCCAGGTATCCATCCACAGACAGCTGTTTTGGGGTATTGCCCCTCATCAGTGGGGAGTGGGATTCTGGCCAGGTGGGAGCAATACCTAGTAGACCAACAAGACAAAACAATCACTGATCTCGGGGAGACCGGCCAGAGAAAACACTGCCGGCAGCCAACGAGGGCGCTCAACACAGTGAAATCCTAGGTGCTAGCCTATATCTAGCTATCTATTACTATCTATTCTATTTACTTATCAATATCTCTACTTATACTTTTCTACTCATACATTTACTAATATCTATTTATCCATCTGTTTATTGATATCTATCTAATTTTCTACATCTATTGCTCTATTCATATCTAATTATCTATTCTTCGCTATCTATTCATATCTATCTTGTAACGTCCGGGTGGTGGAACCTCTGGACCGTACACCGGTTTCTCTTGAGGAGGCAGCCAGGCAGGTCATCCCGCCAGAGGGTCTGGCTGCACGGCAGCCGAAGCACTAATGGTAGCCGGACAGTCCGTAGAGGAACAGGAAAGGTGGACGGAGTTCTGGACGGTGGTCCGGGTGACGAGGCTCAGAGTCCGAGGCCAGGTGGTAAGGTCAGGCGGGATCCGGAACTTGCTGAGCAATGGAACGGGTCACCAAACGGAGCCAGGGACTGGAGACTGGCGGAGCTGCAGAGATGGTGGAACATCCGCCGAAGTCACCGTCAGGTTACGGGAATGAGCGTGGTTCGGAGCGGCTGGCGTGGCAGGACAGGCTCTACGAGACAGGACAGGGTTAATGCAGGCAAAAGCACAAGGCAAAGCAATAGGGGACCTGAACACTAGCTTGCTAAACACGTAGAACAGGCCCCGCCCACCAGGAAAGTGATTCTTAATATACCCTGTACCTGTCTATGTAATTTCCTGTTTCTAGGTGCTGGCCCTTTAAGAGAGGGTCAATGACCGCGCGCGCGCCCTAATGCGTATGCGCGAGGCCCGGGTGCCAGAAGCCAGAGCAGGGAGCGGTGAGTAGGAAGCAGGAGAGCCGGGCTGAGGCAGAGTAGCCGACGGGCGCCGGGAACGGGGACCGGGCTGCCTGGGGACTGCAGGCGATGGGGCAGGAAGGCTGCGGAGCGGGGGACCGGGAAGCCTGGCACGGGAGCGGCGGAGCACGACCTGGGAGCCGGTAAGCAAGGCAGAGGGGCCGGGGAGCATGGCAGGAGAGCCGGGGAGCCTATCAGGGGAGCCGAGGAGCGTGACAGTACCCCCTCCCCCACGCCCCCTCCCCGCAAGCGGGACAGGAAGGCACGAATCAGAGGAGTGCCAACATTCTCCCGGGGCTCCCAGGACCTATCCTCAGGACCATACCCCGCCCAGTCCACCAGGAAATACTGCCGACCTCGTACGGTCTTCATGGCCACGATATCCCTTACCGCATAGATGTCATCGTCAGCGATGGGAGGAGGAGCAGTACCGGCATCAGCAGAGAAGGGACCAAGGACAACAGGCTTGAGCAAGGAGACATGGAAAGAGTTGGGTATCCGCATCGTGGCCGGGAGCTGCAGCATGTAGGAGACTGTATTGATCTTGCTGATGACTTTAAACGGCCCGATGTAACGAGGACCCAATTTGTATGATGGCAACTTCAATCGGACATACTTGCATGCAAGCCAGACCAGATCACCAGGGGAGAAACACGGGGGATCCAGGCGCCTCTTGTCCGCATGTCTCTTCATCCGCAAAGAAGCCGCTCAAGGGAGGTCTTGACAGAGCTCCATATGGCTGAGAAGTCCTGGACCAGAGCATCTGCTGTGGGGACATCGGAAGTCAGGATACTGGCAATGGAACAGAAGGCTGAAGTCCGTAAACGACTCGGAATGGAGAGCTGGAGGTGGACTCGCTGATGTGATGGTTGTGGGAGAACTCAGCCCAAGGAAGAAGCGTGGACCAGTCATCGTGATGGGCATTAACGTAGTGGCGCAGGAAGGAGGTCAGGATTTGATTGACCCGCTCCACTTGCCCATTCGACTGAGGATGGTAGGCCGAAGAAAAGTCCAGAGATACTCCCAGATGTTTGCAGAGGGCCCTCCAGAAGCGCGAGATAAACTGGGTTCCTCTGTCGGACACAATGTGTGCGGGAAAGCCATGCAACCGCAATATATGTTGGATGAAGGAGTCAGCTAGCTCCTGGGCAGAGGGCAGCCCGGCCATGGGAATGAAGTGAGCCATTTTTGAGAAACGGTCCACCACAACCCATATGACTGTGTGTCCAGAGGATAAGGGTAAGTCCGTAATGAAGTCCATTGCGATATGTTGCCACGGAACAGAAGGAATGGGCAGAGGCAGGAGACGTCCATATGGTAGGTGCTTTGGTGTCTTGTTCCGGGCACAGGACGGACAGGCTGAAACGAAGGATGTGACGTCTGTACGGAGGGACGGCCACCAGTAGTGACGGACAATCGTACTCCACGTCTTCTTCTGACCAGCATGGCCGGCGATCTTCGAGGCATGGCCCCAGTGCAGGACTCTCTGTCTGTCAGTATCTGAGACATAGGTTTTCCCAGGGGGTATCTGAGTTAAAGCGACAGGATTCACCGGAATGATTTTGCTGGGGTTGATGATGGGCTGGAACGTCTCCTCCTCCAACTCCACGGGCACGAAGGACCTGGACAAAGCGTCTGCCCGCACGTTCTTGTCCGCAAGCCGAAAATGGAGTTGGAAATCAAATCGAGCAAAAAACAAGGACCAGCGGGCTTGTCGCGGGTTCAGTCTTTGGGCTGATCGCAGGTACTCTAGATTCTTGTGGTCCGTGTATATGATTACAGGGTATACTGCTCCCTCCAAGAGGTAGCGCCATTCCTCCAAGGCAAGCTTCACGGCCAGTAGCTCCCGATCCCCGATGGTGTAGTTGCGTTCGGGTGCCGAGAAGCTCTTGGAGAAGAATCCACAAGTGACCATCTTGCCGGAGGGGGAGTTCTGCATCAACACTGCCCTGGCTCCTGAGGAAGAGGCATCCACCTCCAAGGTGAACTGTCGGTTCAATTCAGGGCGATGGAGAACCGGGGAAGAAGCAAACGCCTGTTTTAAGGAGCAGAACGCGGCATCGGCCGCCGGGGACCAGTCCTTAGGATTAGCTCCTTTCTTAGTCAAGGCAGAGAGAGGCGCAGTCAAGCCAGAGAAATGCGGGATGAATTGCCGATAATAGTTCGCAAAGCCGAGAAAGCGTTGGATAGCCTTCAGTCCGGAGGGAGGAGGCCAGTTGATGATGGCAGACACTTTCTCAGGATCCATCTGCAGGCCAGTGTCCGAGGTAACATAACCCAGGAAGGGAAGAGACGACTTCTCAAAGATGCATTTCTCGTACTTTGCGTACAGACGGTTTTCTCTAAGCCTCTGGAGAACTAGCTGCACGTTTTCTCTGTGGGTCTGTAGATCCGGAGAGAAGACCAGGATGTCATCAAGATATACCACGACACAGACATAGAGGAGGTCCCTGAACACGTCGTTCACCAGTTCTTGGAAGACTGCCGGAGCATTACCCAGACCAAAGGGCATGACACAATACTCGTAGTGCCCATCTCGAGTGTTGAATGCGGTTTTCCATTTGTCTCCAGAGCGAATGCGAACCAGGTTATAAGCCCCGCGGAGGTCCAACTTGGTGAATACACGGGCTCCTCGGAGCCGATCGAATAGTTCGGGGATAAGCGGCAGAGGGTATTTGTTCTTTACGGTGATCTGGTTTAAACCCCGGTAGTTGATGCAAGGGCGCAGATCACCTTCCTTTTTCTTGACGAAGAAAAACCCTGCTCCGGCAGGGGATGAGGACCTCCGAATGAACCCCTTTGCCAGGCTCTCGGTGATATAGGCAGACATGGCCCGTGTTTCAGCAGGGGACAAGGGGTATATTCTTCCTCTAGGAGGCGTGGTTCCTGGCAGTAAATCGATGGCGCAGTCGTAGGGACGATGAGGCAGTAGCACCTCTGACTCCTTTTTATCGAAAACGTCCGAGAAGGACCAGTAGGCAGAAGGCAGTCCTGGTAGAGACTCTGGAACCGGAGAGCGTCGAATGGGCTGGATGGTTTTCAGACATCTCTCGTGGCACGAGGAGCCCCATCGGGTGATTTCACCTGTACTCCAGCTGACCGACGGTTCGTGTGTCCGTAACCATGGGAGTCCCAGCAGGATCTGATGAGACATACTCGGGAGGACGTAGAAGGTGACCTTCTCGGTGTGCAAAGCACCAATCCGTACTTCCACAGACTTGGTGATCAGTGAGACGGTGTCAGAGAGGGGTCTCCCATCCACAGAGGCGATCACCAGCGGTTTCTCTAGTGGGAGGACCGGCACCTGGTACTTATCCACCGTGGCCTGCTGGATGAAGTTGCCTGCTGCTCCGGAATCAAGATACGCCTCTGCCGTGAACCGGGTCTCTTCTGTAGTGACTTGAATAGTCCAGGTAACGGAGTCTGAGAGTGTCCCAGCACCTAGGGTAGCCTCTCCTACCAAGCCTAGGCTTTGGAGTTTCCCGGCTTCTCGGGACAAGAGCGTAGCAGGTGGGAACTATCACCGCAGTAGAAGCAAAGACCCTTTGCTAGTCGTTCTGCTCGGCGTTGCTCCGACTGCCTCAGGCGGTCAATCTGCATGGGCTCGTAGGTAGACGCGCCAGGGAACGCCGACTGAGGAGCGGTGGACTTCTGTGGTGGGGAGGAGTGCCGTATTGGACGTCTCTCGCGGGACACCTCTTTGGATCGTTCCTGAAAGCGAAGATCCACGCGAGTCACCAGAGCAATCAGGGCATCCAGGGTAGAAGGCACGTCACGACCAGCCAGCTCATCTTTAATGCGAGCCGAGAGTCCTTCCCAGAAGGCGGCAGTTAGGGCCTCGTTGTTCCACCCGAGTTCCGAGGCCAAGGTGCGGAAACGAATAGCATATTGGCCCACCGTCAGAGTCCCTTGACGTAACCGGAGGAGGGATGAAGCAGAGGCGGCGGTGCGTCCGGGCTCGTCAAAGGTGTTGTGGAAAGCCTGCAAGAAGTCCTGGATATCAGTGGTCACCGGATCCTCTTTCTCCCACAAGGGGTTCATCCAGGCCAGTGCCTTTCCCTCTAGATGGGACATCATGAACGCGACCTTGGCTTGGTCGGAGGCGAAAAGGTGCGGCAGCAGCTGGAAATGGAGGGAGCATTGGTTTATAAATCCCCTGCAGGTCTTGGGATCTCCAGCGTACCGGGGTGGTGAGGCCAAACGAAGCTTGGAAGCATCCGAGGAGGCTGCCACGGGAGCTGCGGACGTGGATTGTGCAGTGGAACCCCGAGATGTCACAGGCGTGGCCGCTGCTTGTAGCGCGTTCAGACGGGCATCCACAGAAGACATGAAGTTCAGCATGCGGGTCTGGGTCTCGCGCTGTCGTGTGAGTTCCTGCTGCAGGGCCGCTAGTGCTTCGGCGCGATCCATGGCCTGTTCTAGCTCTAACGTCCGGGTGGTGGAACCTCTGGACCGTACACCGGTTTCTCTTGAGGAGGCAGCCAGGCAGGTCACCCCACCAGAGGGTCTGGGTGCACGGCAGCCGAAGCACTAATGGTAGCCGGACAGTCCGTAGAGGAACAGGAAAGGTGGACGGAGATCTGGACGGTGGTCCGGGTGACGAGGCTCAGAGTCCGAGGCCAGGTGGTAAGGTCAGGCGGGATCCGGAACTTGCTGAGCAATGGAACGGGTCACCAAACGGAGCCAGGGACTGGGGACTGGCGGAGCTGCAGAGATGGTGGAACATCCGCCGAAGTCACCGTCAGGTTACGGGAATGAGCGTGGTTCGGAGCGGCTGGCGTGGCAGGACAGGCTCTACGAGACAGGACAGGGTTAATGCAGGCAAAAGCACAAGGCAAAGCAATAGGGGACCTGAACACTAGCTTGCTAAACACGTAGAACAGGCCCCGCCCACCAGGAAAGTGATTCTTAATATACCCTGTACCTGTCTATGTATTTTCCTGCTTCTAGCTGCTGGCCCTTTAAGAGAGGGTCAATGACCGCGCGCGCGCCCTAATGCGCATGCGCGAGGCCCGGGTGCCAGAAGCCAGAGCAGGGAGCGGTGCACAGGAGGCAGGAGAGCCGGGCTGAGGCAGAGTAGCCGACGGGCGCCGGGAACGGGGACCGGGCTGCCTGGGGACCGCAGGCGATGGGGCAGGAAGGCTGCGGAGCGGGGGACCGGGAAGCCTGGCACGGGAGCGGCGGAGCGCGACCTGGGAGCCGGTAAGCAAGGCAGAGGGGCCGGGGAGCATGGCAGGAGAGCCGGGGAGCCTATCAGGGGAGCCGAGGAGCGTGACATATCTATTCATAACAGTTTATGTTTTTATCAAACAATCCATATATCAATCTATTTAAGGACTCATCTATATATATAATTGCCTTATTCTGTCTGTCTGTCTGTCTGTCTATCTGTCTGTCTATCTGTCTGTCTGTCATGCTCCGAAATTGTGTCCTTACGGTGACACAAAGCTGATTGGCCGCTGGGCTCGCCATGGCCCCGCCCCCCCACACGGATTGGCCTCTCGCCCCGGCTCTCTGCAGGCCCCGCCCCCCTCACGCAATGCACGCTCGCTCTGGCCTAACTGACACGGGGCTCCGATTCCCAGGTGAGTACACACACACATCAGATCACACTCACTCTCACACACACCTCACACACACCTCACACATCACATCCACACATCACATCCACACATCACAACATGCTGGGATATCGCTTGCTTCTACACCGGCTCCGTCAGGATCCCGGCAGCGCCACACATAACCTTGCGATGCTGGGATCTTAACGGAGGCCGTGAAAGCTGGTAACCATTATACACATCGGGTAACTAAGGTCCCTTAGTTACCCGATGTGTATCATAGTTACCAGTGTACACCGGCTCACACTCACTCTCACACACACCTCACACACACATCACATCGCATCCACACATCAAGGTCCTGCAGCTGCGGAACATACATAACATAACAGCACACACACATAACAGCACACACACACAAATCAGATCACACTCACACACACCTCACACATCACATCGCATCCAAATACTCACAACATCCTGGGATATCGCTTGCTTCTCGGCGGCGATATTGTGCTGTGAGCTTCCAGGACCTGACGGAGGATCACATGGCCAGAAGCATGTGATATCCCCGGATGTTGTGAGTATCAGCGCGTATGTGCAATATCGTCAGTGTCTGTGTGTGTGAGTGTATGCGATCGGGTGTGTGTGAGTGTATGCGATCGGTTGTGTGTGTGAGTGTATGCGATCGGTTGTGTGTGTGAGTGGATGCGATCGGTTGTGTGTGTGAGTGGATGCGATCGGTTGTGTGTGTGAGTGGATGCGATCGGTTGTGTGGGTGAGTGGATGCGATCGGTTGTGTGGGTGAGTGGATGCGATCGGGTGTGGGTGAGTGTCGGCAGAGGAGCACGGCGTGCTGGAGGAGGCTGGGAGCAGAGAGGCTGATCTTGGGGAAGGCTGGGAGGGGGAGGCTGATGCTGAGGGAGGCTGGAAGGAGAGAGGCTGAGCAAACGTGCTCCATCCGCCATACTGCGCACTCCCCATCGTGCTGCATCCCCCATGCTGCGCACTCCCAAACGTGCTCCATCCGCCATGCTGCGCACTCCCCATCGTGCTCTATCCGCCATGCTGCACACTCCCAAACGTGCTCCATCCGCCATGCTGCGCACTCCCAAACGTGCTCCATCCGCCATACTGCGCACTCCCCATCGTGCTCTATCCGCCATGCTGCACACTCCCAAACGTGCTCCATCCCCCATGCTGCGCACTCCCAAACGTGCTCCATCCGCCATGCTGCGCACTCCCCATCGTGCTCTATCCGCCATGCTGCACACTCCCAAAAGTGCTCCATCCGCCATGCTGCGCACTCCCAAACGTGGTCCATCCGCCATGCTGCGCACCCCCCATCATGCTCCATCCGCCATGCTGCGCACTCCCAAACGTGCTCCATCCGCCATGCTGCGCACTCCCAAACGTGCTCCATCCGCCATGCTGCGCACTCCCAAACGTGGTCCATCCGCCATGCTGCGCACTCCCAAACGTGGTCCATCCGCCATGCTGCGCACTCCCAAACGTGGTCCATCCGCCATGCTGCGCACTCCCAAACGTGCTCCATCCGCCATACTGCGCACTCCCAAACGTGCTCCATCCGCCATACTGCGCACTCCCCATCGTGCACCATCCGGCATGCTGCGCACTCCCAAGCGGATGGAGCATGATGGGGGGTGCGCAGCATGGCGGATGGAGCACGTTTGGGAGTGCGCAGCATGGCGGATGGAGCACGTTTGGGAGTGCGCAGCATGACGGATGGAGCACGTTTGGGAGTGCGCAGCATGACGGATGGAGCACGTTTGGGAGTGCGCAGCATGCCGGATGGTGCACGATGGGGAGTGCGCAGTATGGCGGATGGAGCACGTTTGGGAGTGCGCAGTATGGCGGATGGAGCACGTTTGGGAGTGCGCAGCATGGCGGATGGAGCACGTTTGGGAGTGCGCAGCATGGCGGATGGAGCACGTTTGGGAGTGCGCAGCATGGCGGATGGAGCACGTTTGGGAGTGCGCAGCATGGCGGATGGAGCACGTTTGGGAGTGCGCAGCATGGCGGATGGAGCACGTTTGGGAGTGCGCAGCATGGCGGATGGAGCACGTTTGGGAGTGTGCAGCATGCCGGATGGAGCACGTTTGGGAGTGCGCAGCATGGCGGATGGACCACGTTTGGGAGTGCGCAGCATGGCGGATGGAGCACGTTTGGGAGTGCGCAGCATGGGGGATGCAGCACGATGGGGGGTGCGCAGCATGGGGGATGGAGCACGATGGGAGGTGCACACCTCCCCCCAACACACACACACACGCGCACTGCACAACACACACACACACTAGGAATCACAAACAACGCCCTACACAGACACCCACACACACAGACAACGCTGCACACACAAATATACGCACATACTGCACAACACACACATTGCTCAAAACATACCTCCCCCCAAAACACACCACACCCACACAAACCGCACAACACACACACACACACAACGCTACAGACACACAGCGCTCCACAAACAACGCAACACACGCAACACACATACAACACCGCTCTCACACCCCGCGACACTCAGAACATGTACAGCGCCCTACACAAACACTTGGTAACTACACACAACAACATCTATATATATATATATATATAACAAAAATCATACATGAACTACACAATACGTAAATTCTAGAATACCCGATGCGTAGAATCGGGCCACCTTCTAGTATCTATATATTCATCTACCTGCTCATATTAATTTATCCATCTAAAAAATTGTTTAAAAGAACTGAAGTCCTCAGTGGTTGATACCTTTTAATGGCTATCCATCTAGTCCATCTATGTTCTATGATCTTAATGATAAATATTTGGACCTAACACAAATTCACTAGTGCTTTGCTTTGTCACACTAGTACTGACGTTCGCACACGACAGAGAAAATGCACTTGGAAGAATTTCGTGCCCAGGAAAGCTCCCAGCAAAGAGGAGGATTGTAGAATGATGTTATCCACAGGATGGGGCAGCAGAACAGCAGCCAGGCAGCAGGCACCGCAGGCAGCTCTCTAACAGCCGCTCTAGAAAGCTATAACACTGCTGGAAAGAATGGCCCCTGACAGAGGGCTGACTCAGCAGGAGGTAGTGGTTTATGTAATCCACAGCAATCCATTATTACAAAGGAGCTTTCACAAACTCCTGAGCACTGGGCACAGCTAGGTTATTGATTAAAGAGACAGCGGAAGCACAGACAAAGGGAGGAGGGAGGGAGAACAAGGCCCTCATCCATTAAGGGATGCTGCTTTCCACCAATTAGAAAGAGAAAAATCATTACTCAGCAGCCATCAACGACCTATAGGCAGCGATGAAGCGCAAACACTTAATTTATCTCCCCCCTCCTCCTGATGACAGGCACCTCTTAGGAAATCCAATGACAGCTATTAGGGATGCTTCTACATACAGATTAGAGCGCAATCTGCTCGGCAGCGGAATCTTCGTCTCCGTCTCCGGGCTTTGCTCGAACCTCCAGGGATAAAACGCTGCCATGCATACATTCAAGCGATACATTTTTACATTATCCTACTCCTGATTTCAAGGGAATAATCTTAAAACATCCGTTATTTTTTCTCCTCCAAGACACGTTACCTGCAGGAAATGAGGTGCACCTGAGGTGCCTTGCGATCACGATGCTTGGCTGTCAGTGCTGCGGGATAATCACTGCTTTGTCACACATTGGATGGAAGCACAAAGCAATCCCTTGCTCACAGCGAAAAGTTAAAGCGCTTCTATCATTTCTTGTCAACAACCGTAAACTAAAAAAGCAAATCAAGGTGGATATGTCACCAGGTTTTTCCGCTTACTGTGAGACGCATGATGTAGGGGCATAGACCCGGTTTCTGGTGATGCATCATTTACTGGGCTGCTTGCTACAGACTTGATAAAGTCACTGGTTCATCTGCTGCAGATTTACTCTACTGTACAACCCCACCCACACCACTGATTAACAGCTTTCTGTGTACACTCTGCATAGGCAGAAACCTGTCAATTAGTGGTTAGAGTGGAGTTAAAGAGAGCTTCAGAAAATGGAGAACTATACAGTGTGTCCACCCATATCCTGCCCACCGCCATTAACTTAAGAACGGCCGCAGCTATAGGCATAGAAGTGGTGTCTAGGTATAGTAAAGTAGCCATGCGCTACACAATGAAACAACCTATAGCACCACCTGGTAGAAAACAACAGAGTTAGCATTTTTATCTGGAAAACGGAATGAGATAGAGGGAAAAAAGTGAATTACAAAGTTGTAGGGCATCATCAATTCAATACGAATCGACACTTTGCATACAGAAATGCTATTGTCGCGGGCGGGGAGGGGACGCTGCGCTCACCACGCTCGGGTCCGGCGCTGCTGTTACTGCTGCTCGGTGGCTCGAGCGGTGGGCCGGAACCGGAGACTCGAGCGGCGCTCCTCGCCCGTGAGTGAAAAGGGGATGGTTTGGTTTGGGGATGTTGTCCGTGACGCCACCCACGATTTGTGGTTAGGTTGGGGACACCACCGCTGCTCTGGACGGGGATCCCGGGAGCGATGACAGGGAGCAGCCAAGATGTTTCTCTCCCCTCCGTGGGTAGGGAATTTTGGTGGTCCCGGGGCCCGGTGATGGTGACTGGAAGGTGGATGATGGGGTTTGGTGAGGTGCAGGGTCGTGGGAGGGCAGCGCGATGCCAGACGGCACGATGGTACTCACTCAGCCAATGATGTAGACGGAGTCTCTGGTAAAACAAACGGCTGGATGGACGGGTCCCGCAGCCAGCTGCGATGGTCACTCCCGGTAGGTTGGCGGTGACTGTCTCGCCCTGCACCTGTGTTGTGTTGTCTGCTCCGATGGCTTCCCACCGGTAGCCCTCTTCCCAGCGGTGTATTTGCCAGAGGAGACCCTTTTTGCCTGCATGCTCTGGCCTTGGGAACTCTAGCTGTGGCGGTAGCTGTATTTCCCTTCACGGTTGAGCGGTTGCCTTCAGTCGGGTCTTTGCTGCTGGGAAACCCCGGAGGTTCCCGTCGCTGACAGATTTGACCGGTTTACCGGCGACTCTAAGCTTGGTCGGGGTCCGTAGGCCCTGCCGAGTGGTGCTGGCTTCTCTTCGCTCCCCGGTCCGGTACCGGCGGGCCACCGCCCATCCCCGGTCCTTACGGTTGTGCGTCAATCGGCCTTGCCTGCAGACGGTCACCACCGTCTGCCAATCTTGCTGTTTCTGTGCCCGGGCCACGTACTCGGACATGGCCAGTCTGCTCCACTACCACTTCCTCACTCTCCAACAACAACTACTCAAACTGTTCTTTTCCCGCCTCCAGGACTGTGAACTCCTCGGTGGGTGAGGCCAACCGCCTGGCTCCACCCAACCTGGTGTGGACATCAGCCTCTGGAGGGAGGCAACAAGGATTTGTGTGTGTGACTGATGTGCCAAACCGGGGTGTGGGGTGTGTTGTTGTAGTACCTGTGACGTCCTGGCTTGTCCAGGGCGCCACACTATGATTAGAATGTGTAAAATTAACAAGGCTGCGGACGTGAAGTGATACCTCATGTAGACCTTCCTACAAGTCATTGGGTATGGTGGAGTGGTCTCCACACTCACCTGACCTGACCCCAATGGACTTCTTTCTGTGAGGTCACATCAAACAGCAGGTGTATGCGACCCCTCCACCAACATTGCAGGACCTAAAACGACGTATCACAGATGCTTGTGCAAATGTGTCACCTACCATATTGCACAATGTGCAGCAAGATATAGTATGCTGTCCAGAGTCCAGATGTGCATTGCAGTTGACGGTGGCCACTTTGAGCATAAAAGTTAGATGAGAACCATATGCGTGACCAGCATTCAATGTTTTGGGGGGTCATGGGTTTCACATCATAGCAATTCTGTATGCAAGGTGTCGATTTGTATTGAATTGATGTTGCCCTACAATTTTCTAATTCACTTTTTTTCTCTATTTCATTCCATTTTCGAGATACACAAGCTAACTCCCTTGTTTTCCACCAGGTGGCGCTATAAGTGGTTTCATTGCGTAGCGCATGGCTACTTTAGTATACCTAGACACCACTTCTATGCTTATAGCTGTCGCCATTCTCAACTTAATGGCGGTGGACAGTATATGGGTGGACACACTGTATGTCAGCAGTAGTGATGAGTGAGCAGTACCATGCTCGGGTGCTCAGTACTCGTAACAAGCGGGTTGGACACTTGGATGGGTGTGACTCAACTAACTGATTATAATAGAAGTCAATGGGGAACTCGAGCATTTTTCCAGAAGATTTCCTGGAAAAATTCTTGAGATCCCCATTGACTTCTATTATACTCTAGTACTCAAGGATCCAACTGCAGGAACAGGAACATTTAGTATTGGAAAGTAGTACTAAATGTGTGTCCATTTACAGGAAGAGATTGGAATGCCGTTCAGTAAATGTTTACAGAAATTACAAAGAGAGAGAACAGGCAATAGTTTATTTGTTTATTGACTACAGAGAGAGACCGGAAGACCGTACTAATTATGTCTACGTCATTTATAGGAAGAAACAGGGAGGCAGTACAATCTGTGCCTTTATCAATGATAAGGAGAGAGGAGAGACAGGGCTAAATGTGCCTACTTTATTTGAGGGAGAAACAGGGAGCCAGTACAATCTGTGCCTTTATCATTGATAAGGAGAGAAGAGAGGCAAGGCTAAGGGGTGCTTCACACACAGCGAGCTCGCTGCCGAGATCGCTGCTGAGTCACGCTTTTTGTGACGCAGCAGTGACCTCATTATCGATCTCGCTGTGTGTGACACTGAGCAGCGATCTGGCCCCTGCTGCGAGATCGCTGCTCGTTACACACAGCCCTGGTTCGTTTTCTTCAAAGGCGCTCTCCCACTGTGACACACAGATCGCTGTGTGTGACAGCGAGAGAGCGACAAATGAAGCGAGCAGGGAGCAGGAGCCGGCGTCTGGCAGCTGCGGTAAGCTGTAACCAAGATAAACATCGGGTAACCAAGGTGGTTACCCGATATTTACCTTAGTTACCAGCCTCCGCCGCTCTCACGCTGCCTGTGCTGCCGGCTCCGGCTCTCTGCACATGTAGCTGCTGTACACATCGGGTTAATTAACCCGATGTGTACTGTAGCTAGGAGAGCAAGGAGCCAGCGCTAAGCAGTGTGCGCGGCTCCCTGCTCTCTGCACATGTAGCTGCATTACACATCGGGTTAATTAACCCGATGTGTATTGTAGCTAGGAGAGCAAGGAGCCTGCGCTCAGTGTGCGCGGCTCCCTGCTCCCTGCACACACAGCTAAGTGGTGTGCGCTGGTAACTAATGTAAACATCGGGTAACCATACCCGATGTTTACCTTAGTTACCAGTGTCCGCAGCTTCCAGACGCCGGCTCCGTGCAAGCGCAGCGTCGCTTGCACGTCGCTGCTGGCTGGGGGCTGGTCACTGGTCGCTGGTGAGATCTGCCTGTTTGACAGCTCACCAGCGACCATGTAGCGATGCAGCAGCGATCCTGACCAGGTCAGATCGCTGGTCGGATCGCTGCTGCATCGCTAAAGTGTGAAGGTACCCTAAATGTGCCTACCTTATCTGAGGTAGAAACAGGGAGGCAGTACAATCTGTGCCTTTATCATTGATAAGGAGAGAAGACAGGCAGGGCTAAATGTGGCTACCTTATCTGAGGTAGAAACAGGGAGGCAGTACACTCTGTGCCTTTATCAGTAATAAGGAGAGAAGAGAGGCAGGACTATATGTGCCTACCTTATATAAGGGAGAAACAGGCCGCAGTACAATCTGTGCCTATGTAATTGGAAGGCAGTGCTATATTTGCCTATGTCAATACTTGGCGAGAAAAGAAGGCAGTAATATCTGTGTATACATTTTTAAAGGGAGGCAGCACAAGCAGTGCTTGGACAATTTACAAGGAGAAAATAGAGGCCATACTATATTCACCTACGTCATTACAAGGTGAGACTGAGGCAGTACGTATAAACACAGATGTAAACTTATATGACATGTACTGCTGAGAGACGTCCATGTATTTTCCACTCTTTTCAGATATTTAGCATTCCGTACACAGCTTCCAGCAGAGCCACACCATCGGCAGGAAAGTAATATACTCTAATGCTCCCTCCAAGCATTTATTATATCCTTCCCCCACAGTCTTTTTTTGTCAGCTCTCAGCCTCTCCGAGACCATGTTTTAAGAAAGGCATTTTGTCCATGTTGTCCCTGTGGCAGAAAACATTCACAGCAGAGGTTACCAGAAAGTCTACAGAGGACATGAACCGACTGGCTTGAAGACGGCTATTGTGTTCCACAGTATGAAATGCACATTACTATAATAAATCTCTCTTTTTGGAAGTCAAACACAAATCGTACGCGGTTTATAAATGACGTTAGTGACCACTGGAGACCACACGCATTTGATGGCCTCACACAATTGTAACAGGTAGACTTGGTCATTATGTATAGTGGAATTATGCAAGCAATTATGCTGTCCTTTAGAGAAGAACTAGTCTCATGGGCCGGGAGATTAGATTCTCTGCATCGCCAGCGATGTCTCAGTAGTTCTGGGCTTCGCTACTGCGTGTGCATCATGTTGGAAAGATACTGCTGTGAAAAGTAAAGATTTGTTTAAAGTGCCGTTTAAAGATAATCCTACAAGCTGCTACAAGGAATACAGAATATGGGGTAAAAGAACAAAAGAGTAAGACAACTATCCAAGATAATGTTCAACTGACAGTGGATGTTACCTGTATGCATTAATTGCCCCAGTTCTTTAAAGCGCAGAGTTACCTACAAGAAACAAGCAGAGGTGATCCCACTGTGTGCTCCAATGAAGACTAGGGTGGCCACCTTCTATGCTGACAGTGCATACTACAAAAATCCAGCACTGTCCACAAAACTGGCTGACTGATTTAAAGGGAATCTGACAACAGATTTTTAATATGTACAGCATGCTGTAGAGGTTAAAACACAGATTTCAGCGATGTCTCTCTTATCAAGGTTCATAGTGTTGTTTACTTGCAATATGTGTATTAGCACCAGGAGATTATCATTGCTGGACTACATTGCCTCCAGCCCAGTAGTCTAAAACTCTCCCTCCTATGATTAGCAGCTCACTGTCATTATACATACAGAGCCTGGTGTAAGCGGGGGCAGCTTTCTCAACTCTGCTGCATTGTTAAATCTAAAAACTCAGATTGTGTCAGAACTGCCGCAGCCAGTAATCTAAGTGATACATCGTTGGATTCAGAATCTCTTTGACTACATCATGCTGCTCTCAGATGAGGTAGCAAAAACCTGGTGTCAGATTCCCTTTAAGTACTGGAATGGAAATTATATTATAAATATAATTATATATGATATACACACGCATAAATACGAGGGACTGCTGATAAGTATTTGGCTTTGTGATCTTTTATTGTTTCTATGGTAACGAATGTTACATCACATAAAAGCCTTATGTGTCTAATATATGTTTTCAAAATGTTGTGTTTGTTGCTTATGGCAACAGTGTTCTACGTACGGACGTGGGAAAACAAAATGGTGGATATTCAAAGCAACTGAGAGCAGAGGAGTGATACAATTCTTCTTTTTGCAAGAAAAATCAGGGAAGGATATTCATGGTGATATGTCGCAGACATTGGGGGATCAATGCCCTTCTTATTCCACAGTTACGAACTGGGTTGCCAAATTTAAAACTGGCCATTTCAGCACCAATGATGAAGAACGTCCTGGATGATGAAGAGTGGTTGTTGTTCCGGAGATCATCAATGCTGTTGTGAGAGAATACAAGCCATTTTGTATTCTATACAAACCATCTTGTCTTATAACTGAATGATGTCATAGGGTGGAGTGAGATTTATGGTGAAAGACACAGCACACTGAGGCGCACACCACTTCACACCTCGCCTGGCATGCGCCTCTTAATGAATCAGGAACCTTGCACTATACTCCACTACTTCATGAAGAACAGTGTGAATAATGCTGTTTTTGATGAGTCTAGGACACTTTTACACTACAACCCCTTAATGAATCAAGCAAGACGCAAAGGGACTGGAGTAAGACTTGTGACCTAAGGAACGCCACTGCTTGTCATGAATTTACCACGTCCTATTACGCCCCTGTCTGGCCTCAACCTCACCCACTTTCAATAGACCTGGGCGCAGTTTTCTGGCATAAAAGCTTTGATGAATGGGAAGCTACGTATGATTTCTGCCCTCATAGGATACAACAGAGGAAAACACAGAAATATTAAAGATGTGCTCCAGTCTGAAAGCAGCAAAGCCCAGAAAACATGCTATTCTGTGTTGCAATGTATAACTAAGATATCCAAAATAAACACATGTAAAATCCTAAGTATAAAAGTATTAGGCCTAAGCCACACGGTGAGAAAATCGGAGCAAGTGGAGTGCGATAAAACATTGCATTCCACTCGGACCAATATAAGCCTATGTCCCATCACACATGAGCGATTATTTTCTCAGCCCTAATCGGACCGAGAAAACAATCGCAGCATGCTGTGACTGTAATGAAAGAGTCTTTTCTCTCGCACCCATTCAAGTCTATGGGGGCGAGAGAAAAATCACGCTGCACTCGCGGTACACCGGTGTACCGCGCGTGCAAAGCGAGAATCGCAATAGCCAGCTACGGAGGAGAGAGGGAGAGAAATCCCTCCCCACCTCAGTGCCGGCCCTCTCGTCCTTAGTGCCAGGCTGCCCCCCGCAGCTGAGGTCCGCTCGCACAGTCAGATCTCAGTCGCAGGGACACTAGCATGAAACTCGGCTCTGCTGAGCTGCCAGCGTGAGCTGAGTGTCATGCGAGCATCGCACTAGTGCCTCGTGTGGCCCCGGCCTTAGGCTTGGTCTGGTATATGGTATTAGAAGAGTATTATGTCACATCCATATTGGTGGCATATTGAAAAGAGATGCAACATAGAAATACAGAACATCTGTGGCATATCCACTTATAGACGAACATCGACATATACTGCATTTCTTTAGTCCCATAATTCCCGCATGTATTTGCATCTGTATATGTATTTCATATCAAAACTGTATTTTGCAAGTTCAGGCAATCAGCAAATCCGGGACTCAGAGCGAGCAGGAAGTTGGCCGAGAGCCAGCGCTCTATAAAATAAGAGGTAAGTACATATGTCAGACACCACTGTGCCAATCCATTCATACAGAACTAAATACGGACAAAATGTGTGAATTTGGACTACAGCCAATCCTACGGCTGTGACATATTGATAATTCCGCCCAGGAGTTTCCAGTGCATGACCTTTAGAAATTATAATTAACAAACAATTAATTGTTTCATATTTCACGATAAATCAAGGCATTTTTTATTGGCACTAAAGCCTATTGATTCTTTAATGAGGGGAAGCAGCCGCTATGATTGTCTGATCCGAGGCCATCATTAAACTTTCCTGGAAACTGAAAAGACAACAGTGCCATCTACAGGGTTTAACAATACGGGGGATCAATACCCTGACAAAGAGCTTTTCACCGGACTCTGCATGTAGGTCAGAAAGATGAGCATTCATATATCATGACAGGGAGCGCAAGTCACTTATTGTAGCGCTAGACGTAACGCAACCTATTTAATTACCGATGATATTCAATCACAGTGATGATGAATGCAAATGATTTATAAATGAAATAATTTAGGAAGCAATGTGAATTCAGAAAAAAAGCAGGTAGTGCACAACTCTAGACACAACAAGGGGTTAAATGTCCTCATGTCCTCCAGAATCTCCATCCAGACAGTGTATTTCATCCTGCACACAGATTCGTTATCGGAATAAATGGATTACGCTGCAAAAAAGTGAAGGAGTAACACGAGACAGCGAAGCGACTACCAGCTGCCATCGCTCGGCTCAGGAGATCCTCTGTCCTGAAAATCTTTTCATTAATAGGAGGAATGGATTTCAGCATAAGGGAGAAGCGGAGTATTCTGTGCAGAAATATACTTTTACTTCTATCTAGCTGTACTACCGAAGCGTCTATTTCCATTTTTATGTAACAAGTCACACATGAGACCATAATGGGATATAATCTTAGAACTGCAACAGTGAAAAGCAGGGTCAATGGTAAATCAACGTACTGGAGGTAAAAAAAAAGAAATCAGCAGATACTATGATTTCAAATAGCAAATATTAATGGGAAATTAAAGGGATTGTCCAGGCCTTTAACATTGATGGCCTATCCTCAGGCTAGGTCCTCAATATCTGATCAGCGGGAATGTGAAATCCTCATCACTCCCACCAATCAGCCTTTCCTGATGCCGCTGCCAGCCAGAACTACTCAGTTGCAGACCTGCGCTGCAACTGCGCTGTCAACATAATAGTGGTACTGCACATCTGCACGCTATTGATTTAAATAGAGGATGGATATCCAATACCCCATTGTCATGCATGGAGTAGGAGACGTCCATATGTAACGCGTGACACACACGTTCAGACCGGAGGGCGTCTGACGCAGTACTAAAACAAAAGTAACAAAAAGGGGAGAACACCAGGGTCACAATACAACAGAAGTGCCTGCCGCTAAGGAGAGGGGTGAGGGGGCCCCTTCTGAACTCACCTCCAGCTGACTCCTGAGCTCCCTAGCATTCTTATGCAGGTTGTTCTTTCAAGCTGTCGGCGAGCAGGAAAGGAAAGGAAAGACAGACAGGGGAATAAACATAAGGATACAAACACCAAACTTCCCAGCAGCAGACAGACTCTAAAGCAGCACATGGATAGGAAAAGGACAATTCCTCAGCAGCTCCTTCCACCACACTGGCCAGAGAAGAATGAATTCTAACAGTAGCAGGAACTGCTGGGGAGCTCCAGTATTTAAACCTAAATAAGCGTGGGCTCAAAGCCCCCAAAGTGTCTTACACTGCTACGACCTGCTGGCAACAAAACTGAAAATAACTCATGAGACGCAAAAGGAAAGGAAACTTTGTTTAACTAAGGAGTCTAGATGGAGATGGTAGGCTTCAGTCTTAAGGCTGTCACTAGTCTCAAAACAGCAGGGAGACGACCATGACACCCATGGCTACTTGTTCTTCCGATGTCAGCACTGTGTTTCATTGAGGTCAAGTGATGTTGTTAAGTTACATAACCACTGCAGGTAATCTAAGGAAACGACTGACTACAGCTTTAATTGGAAGTCTACTCTGACACAATAATGAAGACTGCAGATAACCAACGACCACTGATTAGCCAAAACAGAAAATAACATAAGAATGAAGAGACAAAGCGCCAACATTGGTGGAACAGTGCAAGTCCAGCAGACAAATATATGTTTTTTATTTTTTATTATTGGACACTTTAGCGGTTAAGAAGACGTTGTCCTATGGCAGACAACCACTTTAACATCCCAGGTTTAACTAGACTGTATAACAGACGTTGCCAAAAAGATATTCCCTTGCTTATATCAATTCATACTATACAGCTATTGCACCTTCCCATATTCAGTTGGACTGCCCTGATTTGAGGGCTCAATCCCGCCGTCCCGGCAGTCAGGGCTTTTGTTCCGTGGCCTTCTCTCATCTCTCTCTCGCTGGCTCTGTAGAAACTCCTCCTCATGGGCTGGGACAGCATTTCTCTGCAGTGCATAAATTAAATCAACAATTCTCCTCTGGTTTTCCTAGGAGTGAAACTCACAACCTTCATGTGCCTCTCTGTTTGCAGGCAGCAGCTCTACCACTGAACAACCACCCAAACTAATGCTGGCATCACACGGGACCATCTATCGTGCATACCCGCCCCCATCATTTGTGCGTCACGAGCAATTGTTGCCCATGGCACACAAAGTCGTGAACCCCAGTCACACGGACTTACCTCCTGAACGACCTCGCTGTGGGCGGCGAACATCCTCTTCCTGAAGGAGGAGGGACGTTCGGCGTCACAGCAATGTCACTCAGCGGCCGGCCAAAAAAAGCGGAGGGGCGGAGATGAGCGGGACGTAACATCTCGCCCACCTCTTTCCTTTCGCATTGCCGGCGGGACGCAGGTAAGCTGTGTTCGTCGTTCCTGGGGTGTCACACGTAGCGACGTGTGCTGTCACGGGAACGATGAACAACCGGAGCACAGAAGGAGGACCGACTTTTTGAAAATAAACAACAAGCAACGATAAGGTGAGTATTTTTGCTCATTTACAGTCGTTCCTAGGTGTCACACGGTATGATATGTCTAACGATGTCGGATGTGCGTCACTAACGACGTGACCCCGACGACATATCGCCCGATATATCGTACCGTGTGACACCGGCATAAGAGACATAGGCTATGTTCACACTGGGCGTTTTTGCAGCATTTATTAGCTGCAGATTTGCTCGGTTTTATGCAAATCCATACTAATAAAACGCTGCTTTTTACAGTCCCTGCAAAGTCTATGAGATTTCTGAAATCTCATGCACACACACACAAACACATCAGGATTTTTTCCTGACGGTTTTGTGAAATACCTCTGGTTTTGCTGCGTTCTGAAAAGAATGAATATGACAATTCTTTTCAGTGCTTTTGCTATGGTTTTCACCCTGCGAGTCCACCTGTCACTAGGAATTGATCCAGGGTATCTGGCATCTAAATGGTGCTGGGGACAGGGGGATTGGAGCAGGCGTGATATATTTACCGAATCCCCAACTCCCGCGGTTCCTCCAGTTCCCTGCTCATTCCATATTCACTGCTTTCATCTGTGATTGGTTGAAGTCAGACACGCCCCCAGCATCTGACTGCGACCAATCACAGACCCGGTCGGGGGTCTAGCATAGAGAATGAGGAGCCGCGCATTCAGCAGTGACCTCACTCAGACTATTACCGGTCACAGGTATCGCCAGCTGTGATCGTGAATCACCTGAGTGAAGTGACCGCTGATCGTGCGGCTCATTCATTCTGTAGAGCTCACAGTGGGCAGTCCAGTTCTATGGCGCTCACTGCGATCTTCAGATGTAGCAGAGCTGAATCGCCGTGGGACCTCGTGTGGATTACGTCGGATCTGTAGGGGTGATTATGGGGTTAATAAAGTGGTGAAAGAGGGGGCTTTTTGTATTTTATTTTAAATAAAGGATTTTTTTCAGTGTTTGTGTTTATTTCTTTTCAATTTTTAGATTGGTAATGGGGATGTCTCATAGACGCCTGCCATTACCAATCTAGGGCTTAGTCGCAGCTATGAGCTGTGATTATCCCCTTATTACCTTGATTGCCACTGCACCAGGGCAATTCGGGAAGAGCCAGATAAAGTGCTGGGATTGTCGCATCTAATGGATGCGACAATCCTGGGTGGCTGCAGGCTGATATTTTTAGGCTGGGAGGCTCCAGCCTGAGAATACCAGCCCCCAGCTATGGGCTTTATGTTGGCTAGGTATCAAAATTTGTGGGGACCGCATGCTGTTTTTTTTAATTATTTATTTAAATAATTAAAAAAACAGCATGGGGTCCCTCTTATTTTGATACCCAGCCAAGATAAGCATAGCTGGGGACTGCAGCCTGTGGCTGTAGGCTTTATCTGTGCTGGGTATCAAAATATGGAGGTCCCTACATAATTTTTTTTTATTTATTTATTTTTTTACTGTCCAATAGACCAACAGACTCCAGTGGAGAGGGGAAAGGGGGGAAGCAGTGAATATGCATGAGGCTAATAAACGGCACCAGAAGTAGGCGGGGCCATGGGAGCAGGTACAATGATCCTAGAATATATGGGCTCCTTCCAGGTTAGTGGGCGTGGCTATTTGGGTTAGTGGGCGTGAGCGGCTTGGTTAGTGAGCTTGGAAATGTTTTCTCCCTGCCACTACAATCATGCTTCGCCCCCCTGTCCCCCGAGTGATAAGGGCCTGTTGAAGACATCATACCTGGAAGGAGCCCATACACTCTAGCATCTACTGGAGACTGGTAAGTATAGCGCGCTTGCTTTACCTTTTTTTTCTTTCTTTCTACCTTTCTCTTTACTACTCCCAGGAGACATCCTGGCACAAGATTAGCTTTTGGTCAGGGAAAAAACGCTGCAAAAACGTCTTGTGTGAACATATCCATAGGAGGATTTGGTAATCTTGATTTGTAGTACAAGCAAGGAATCCAGAAGCAGATTACACAGGTAGATAGACATAACTCTGTACAAAGCAGTATCTCTATATCCCTGTATTCTAGAGGTAAAGAAAAAGTCAGATATTTTTGTTCCTATAAAACTTCTAAAAATGAGAAACATTTACAAAAATGTATTTTTTTTAATTCCCCCCACCCCTGGGACTCAAACTAACAACATTCAACATTGCAAGCAAGGAACTAAACTTTTGAGCCACAGGCTCTGATGATATCACTGGGAGAATATTTTATACCTGAATAAAGGGAGAACTCCAGCACACTAACGCAAAATGAGAAAAACAAAGTTTTGTTTTTCTCATTTTGGGGTAGTTGGCCTGAGTTCTCCCCTTATTACTGTTATATTGTTTTCTCCAGAGCACCTGTAAAGTGAAGCAGGGTCCTATTCTATTTCATTATTTTATACCTGAAACTGCAGTGCAGGGTCTGACTCCACAAACAGATTATATTGATACATAGAGATACATTGTACAGAGCAGTGTGTTTCTATGTCCTGTATTCTTGAAAAATAGATTTTTTTTTCTTACTATAAAATAACTGAATAAAAACCCAATTAAAATAATGACATTTTTAATGCGCTTTTTTTTAAAAAAAATAAAAAAAAATAAACATTACAAATCAGCAAATAACGTAGACATATTTGGTGTCTGTGTAATCATAACGACCCGCACAACACAGCGATCAGATTATGGTGATCAGTAAATGGTGTAAAAACACGGCATGTTTGAATATTTTCCTCTATTAAACCCATAAAAAAGTAATGAAAAAGTAACATTGAGACAGTATTCATACGTAGCATAAATGCTGCATTTATTCTACTGCTTTTTTCTGCAGGTGTCAGCACCACACAATGCAATAACAATTTTATCTGATTATGTCGCTGAACTGTGCGGTTTTGGTGCTTTTTTTATCTAAAGGCTTCCATGTGGAGCCTAAAAAACGCATGGAAAAAACTGCAGTTACTTTCTGTACTATAAGAACCACATTAAAATATGGCTTTACATCTGCACCAAAAATACATCAAATACATGGGAAAAGGCCTAAAAGATGCAGCAAAAATGTGCAATAACCAGGGAAGATTAATATTGCATAGTTTGCTGTACACACCTGCAGAAAACAAAAATCATGGTATTTATGCAGCGTGTGAACATGTCTTTAGGCTAGGTGCACATGTTGAGCACTTTGTGACTTTTTTACCTCAGTATTTGTGAGCCAAAAACAAAATCAGAATTTGGTGCACAGATGATTGAGGACTGGTGTGATAGCCTGGATAGTGAAAAGCTGCGCTAAGGACACCAGAAGGTAAGAGATTCCCAGCCTCCTGTTCAGCCAGCACTTACCACTGACCTGGACGCTGGACGCTCATCTCTAGTCCCAACCGTCCTATATGCAGCAGAACAGTTCCGGATTTTGGTTTACGCCCTGCAGTCTCAAGTGTCTGATAAAGGTCCCTCACTGATAAATGACTGTGGTTTGGGGTGAGGCTTGGGGCATGGTCAAAACCTGCCATGACACGCAGCGCACTGCATAATTGCCCCTCTTTCTGTTTTTCAAAAGTTGGGAGGCATGGCTGTTGGCTGAAGCTAGACCTCAAAGACTTACTGCTCTACCCACTCTTGGACTTAAGGCCGCTTTACGCGCTGCGATATCGTTACCAATATCGCTAGCGTGCGTACCCGCCCCCATCGGTTGTTCGACACGAGCAAATCGCTGCCCATGGTGCACAACATCGATCAGAACCGTCACACTACTTACCTGCCTAGCAACGTTGCTGTGACCGGCGAACCGCCTCCTTTCTAAGGGGGCGGTTTGTTCGGCGTCACAGCGATGTCACTAAGCGGGCGCCAAATAGAAACGGAGGGGCGGAGATGAGCGGGACGTAACAGGTAAGGTGAGGTTCCTCGTTCCTGCGGTGTCACACATAGCGATGTGTTGTAACACCTGCCTGGATCAACAGACTCAGGTGGGATGTAATGGACAGACTAGAGGGAAGCCACTCACCAAGCAGGACCCCCAGAACCCTGAAACCCTTTAACCTCTATACAGGGATTTGAAATTAAACTGGGCCCTGGAGATCACTACCGGTGGAAGGCAGCAGTCCGATGAGAGTAGTCGTCAGGCAGGGTCAAAACCAGGAATAGCAGAACAGAGACAGAATCAGCAGACAAGAACGTAATCAGAAAACGTAGCAGAGGTCAAATCCGTATCCGGTAGTGAGGTACAAAAACAGCAGGCAGAAGGGTAGTCAGAAAACATGCAGAAAGCAGCACACAGGAATCTCAAAACAGAATAGGGTGGACCAGGAGCCAGGAAATCAGAACTATCTCTTGCAGTGGTCATGTGACAGGAGGGGGAATAAGAAGGGTGTGGTGTCTTCCCATTGGCTGCAGGTGAATGTTGGCAACTTCAGCTGGAAGACACACGCCACCTACAGTCAGCCAGTGGTACTGCAGGTTCCAGGGAAACCCAGCCTAGTGGATGAGCGGAGCCTGTGCCCCGCAGAGCCACGGGCACCGACTCCTCTCCCATCACCAGCACTATCCATGGTGGGAACACGGCGTCGTCTGGCGATCGGAACAGAAGTAGCAGGAGTGGACTCCGGTGGGGACGTGACATGTGTGCTGCCACAGGAATGACGTACAACATTATACACGTAGCAGCAATGATAATTGGGAATAGGGGGGCATGTCACCGATTAGCGATTTTGAACGTTTTCCGGACGATTCAAAATCGCTCATAGGTGTCACATGCAACGACATCGCTAAAGCGGCCGGATGTGCGTCACAACTTCCGTGACCCTAACGAGATCACTTGAGCGATGTTGTAGCATCTAAAGCGGCCTTTACTCTTTAACTCCTCAGTGACCATAAAATATGTTTTTTTTACTGACCTGAGATATAAGTGAATAACATCCCCCCACGTGTGAATATGTAGCAGCTGTCAGCTGCACACTATAGCTGACAACCTGCTGCATCAGTTACGATTGGTGTTGGCACCGAACAGGACCGTTTAACTTTTTATATGATGCTTATAATAGTGACTACAACATCTAGATCGTTAATAGAGTGTGGGGGGGTGGCTCCTCTTTAACCCCATCGGCATTGTGAGATCATGATTGTGGGGTCTTGAAAGTTGCCATAGCAATTTAGGGCCAAAGAGTCTGCCAGCTATAGTGACCGTTTAGAAGTTAGCAACATTTAGGTGGTAAAAATATAATTTTTTTTCCGGTCATTTCATTAATTCTTGAAAGCAGCTGAAGGGTCTATAAACTAACTGAAATTTACCAAAATCAAAAAATTCCTATGTTAAATGGTAAAGCTTTCATTAGATATGCATTAAAATGAAACATAAATTCAAAAATTGGAGTCTACCCCAATGGTGTATAGTGATAACCAGTAGGGGAACCAGGAGCTATAGGGTGAGTATAAGAACAATGTACATCTGTGACCTATAAGATGGATATATATACACAATGCATAATATACAATCTATAAAGATCGAATGTTGGCCCTGATGAAACACCCTATCTAGCTGCGGAAGCTGGCACCCTAAAATACGCAAATGCTGCCTCTACTCAATGTCGGCTTTCCCTCCTGCTCTCTAGGATGTCCTTACGTAAGAATATAAAGTGACAAGTGCAACACCGTGTGAATATAAAATCCACTACAAAAAAGAGATATCTAAAATCAACATATTGGCACTGATGAGTCAATATCAATAAACAAAATAATGCCCAGAATCAAAGAATACATATATAAGAAACACAGTGTTTGTAACAATAAGTGGTCCACAGTTCAAATGCATAAACACCAGTTCAAGGCTATGAATTAGAGACAAGTAGCAACATTAATGTAATATATGGGCATACATAAAGTGTCAATGTAAGATATCAATATCATGAAAATATCTAAATGGTTACTTCCCCTGTTGGTGATGTCCCATAACGCAACCTTGACACATTTTCCCTGAGCAACAGGTTCATCAGGAGGCCACTGACAAGAGTTGATGTTCCATAATGAAGGATGATATATGTGATCGTGTGAAAAACTGATGGCACAATTTAAAGTGCCATGGCAGGGATCACGCTGTTCCTGACGCTGTTGACAGCCCCGCGATGCGATCACAGGGCGCCAATGTGTTACCATGACAGCGCAAGGTCAGATGAGCGGCACTCACTGGAGATCAGCATTTCCCCTGATCAGAGCAATACCGAAGCATCGCTCTCATCAGGAGAAGCAATCGGACAGTGCAGTGATAAAGTCCCCTAGGAGGACTAGTAAAATAAATAAAAAATGTAAAAAAAAAAAGTTATAGAAAACATGAAAAAAAACCCTAAAAGTTCAACTCACCCCCCTTTTGTAAAATTGAAAATAAAATAATTTGTAATAAAAAATACACATATTTGGTATTGCTACTTTCAGAAATGCCCGATATATCAAAATATAAAAATCAATTAATTTAATCAGTATATGGCGTAGTGAGAATAAAATTCCAAATGCCAAAATTTAACTTTCAGGGTCACTGCAATATTGCCTTAAAACGCAATAACAGGTGATCAAAGCATCGCATCTACACAAAAATGGTATAGTTAAAAATGCCAGCTCAAGATGCAAAAGATAAGCCATCACTGAGCCCCAGATCCCAAAAAAATGAGAATGCTACGGGTCTTGGAAAAAGGTGACAAAAGCGCAATTTTTAGGAGGGACAAACGTATGATTTTTTTCACTGCTTAGTTAAAAGTTAAAGTATAAATGTTTGGTATCAACAAACTCTTACCAACCTAAGGCATCATACGTTTTAACAATTTCTCCACACTTGTAATTTTTTTCCCATTTTTCAGTATACTATATGAAAAAATAAATGATGTAATTCAAAAGTACAACTTGTCCTGCAAAAAAAATTAGCCCTCATATGGCTATATTGACAGAAAAATAAAAAAGTTATGACTACTAGAAGAAGGGGAGGAGAAAAAAAAAGAGAAACAGAAAACCACCCAGGGGTGAAGCGGTTAAAGGAATAATCATTCAAAGTTTCAAAATTGCTAATTTTTAGTTTTTTTTTATTAAATTTCTGATATTTTTATTTTTTATAAATAAGTGCAAAACATATAGACCTAAATTATCATTATCATAAGATATAATGTGTCACGCAAAAACAATCTCAAAATGGATGTTGAGACTGAGTTATTGGCATATAAAGTGACACATGTCAGATTTTAAAAATTTAGCCTCGTCACTTTTACTCTTTCTGCTTTTTGGTCTACATTAGGAAGTCATTGTATCCTACCAACATTCTCAGATCATTTACTCCGTGTTCATCAAACAATGGGGAAAAAAGGAATGAGGCGAGAGGATGATGGAAGCGCAGACCGTGATTCTCAGTTTCTGAGAATATTACATTTGTTTTAAAACAAATTTTTTGCCTTTGAAATTAAATCCCAGTTACAGCAGGGCAGAGCTGGTGCAATTTTGTGTCTTAGAAGTTAGAACAACTCATAGTATCAGAGGTAGTCATGAATGAGTAACAATAAAGTAAATATACAGTATCACAAACATATATCACTCATTGATCATCTCTGTGTTGCTTAGTATTCAATGTACATTAAAGAGAATCTTACCACATTTAACCTATCTAAACTGTTAATATGGGCATACAGGTTATAAACTGCGGAAAAGTCATACCTGTGTGCCTCATATCAGATGCCTTGTTGCGAATAAATCATCTTTTATCACTTTATGTAAATGACGTCTTTCAGGCTATGGGGTGGATGCATAAGATAACTTCGCTTCCAGAGATTATTTTAAAGGGAACCTGATAGTCCCACCATGCCCTCTCACTGTAGCGTCAGTGTTTCTGCAGAGACGCCGACTTACTCACCGCCCCGGCCGGGTCACATCCTCCTCCGCACTCTCCCGGCCATATACGTTTGCTGCTGGCTCTTTCCCCCTCCCAAGCCCCTGTTGCACAGGGTTCTCAGGAGCGCACCTAAGAAGCGCGTGCGCACACGGGGAATTCTCTTAAAGGGCCCACATGCTATTTCCAGGAAATTAATCTCCTACTATGGTTGAGAGGCACAGTATATTTAAGGCATCCTCCCATTAGGGGAGGTGCTTGCGCAACGACTCTAGTTAGTTAGTGTCATGATTGACTCCTGGCTCAGCTGGAGCTGAGCCTTTTTTTTTAGTTTCACTTCTGATGCAGGTCACGTTAGGGGTTAGTCCTTCCTGCCTCGTTCTGGAGGTCAGGCTGCTTTATTAGGGCACTGTTTCTCTTGGACTTCGACAGTGATACTTCTGGCTCTGCAGTGTTCTGCTCATGAGTGACCTGTTCTCTGCCCCGCCCTCTCCTGACCTCCGTGTTCACCTGACCTGTTAACCTCCTCTGTTGTCTGTTTCCATCAGTGTCTCTCCCGCTGTCTCCCTGTTCGTTCCTTATGTTTACCTTTATTCTGTCTTGTCTTCCCACTCCCCCTCGCTTCTAGGCTCTGATTTCCCGGCTACTGACTGTTTGCTTCCCTCTGACTACGTTTAGACTTTTCCCTTGTGTACTTACAAGACCTCATGTTGTGACACGGCTTTCTGACGATTCTACTGCCATCTGGTGGGCTTGACTAGTATTACCTCTGCTAGGGAATTCCCTGCTCATACGTTTCCTCCACTTTTACGCCTCCTAGTGGTTTACCAGCTAACTACCTTCTCAGATAGTTTCAGGAATCCTCTCAGTCCCACATTACTGCACTGTACTAGTATTGTACATCTTAGAGTACAGCGTGACAGTTAGTTAGTGTTTCAGTCTGCTACCTACTAGTTGTCAGCTCCTGAGCTCCTGTCCTTTTATCCCTGTGTCCGTCTCCGGTACCCGCCTTCCCATACCTGTAGGCCCTGCCATGCCTACTATTCCTGTTCATACATGCCTGTCCAGTCTGCCTCAGTCAACCTGCCTGTACCTGCCTATTCCTGAGTCCGTCACCTGTCCTGGGGGTCAGCTACCACAGTTCCAGTCACTGCCCTGGGAGTTGTACCTGGTGTCTGCCTCACGGTGGGCGCTTATTTAAGCCCCTCCCACTAAGGGGTAAGCTCAGGTGAACGGAACAGCTAGAGTAGGACTCGTCACTGGAGCCAAAAAGTTGGCCAGTGAAAAAATTTTTGCAACTTAAGGAGGTGTCACACACAGCGATGACAACAACGACGTCGCTGCTACGTCACCATTTTCTGTGACGTTGCAGCGACGTCCTGTCGCTGTCGCTGTGTGTGAAATCCGGCAACGAACTGGCCCCTGCTGTGTGGTCGCCGCTCATTGCTGAATGTCCTGCTTCATTTTTTGGTCGTCGTTCTCCCACTGTGACGCACACATCGCTGTGTGTGACAGCGAGAGAGTGACGAAATGAAGCGAGCAGGGAGCAGGAGCCGGCATCTGGCAGCTGCGGTAAGCTGTAACCAGGGTAAACATCGGGTAACCAAGGAAAGACCTTTCCCTGGTTACCCGATATTTACCTTTGTTACCAGCGTCCGCCTCTCTCGCTGCCAGTGCTGGCTCCTGCTCTCTGCACATGTAGCTGCAGTACACATCGGGTAATTAACCCGATGTGTACTGTAGTTAGGAGTGAAGGGAGCCAGCGCTAAGCAGTGTGCGCGGCTCTCTGCACATGTAGCACAGCGACGCGTGTCGTTATGATCGCTGCTGCTTCTGCTGTGTTTGACAGCTAAGCAGCGATCATAACAGCGACTTACAAGGTCGCTGTTGCGTCACAGAAAATGGTGACGCAACAGCGACATCGTTGTCGCTGTCGCTATGTGTGAACCCAGCCTTAAGCTGGTGTCACACACAGCGACAACGACAACGACGTCGCTGCTACGTCACCATTTTCTGTGACGTTGCAGCGACGTCCCGTCGCTGTCGCTGTGTGTGACATCCAGCAACGACCTGGCCCCTGCTGTGAGGTCGCCGGTCGTTGCTGAATGTCCAGCTTCATTTTTTGGTCGTCACTCTCCCGCTGTGACACACACATCGCTGTGTGTGACAGCGAGAGAGCGACGAAATGAAGCGAGCAGGAGCCGGCACTGGCAGCTGCGGTAAGCTGTAACCAGCGTAAACATCGGGTAACCAAGGGAAGACCTTTCCCTGGTTACCCGATATTTACCTTCGTTACCAGCCTCCGCTCTTGCTGCCAGCGCCGGCTCCTGCTCTGTGCACATGTGGCTGCAGTACGCATCGGGTAATTAACCCGATGTATACTGTAGCAAGGAGAGCAAGGAGCCAGCGCTAAGCAGTGCGCGCGGCTCCCTGCTCTCTGCACTGTGACATGTAGCTGCAGCACACATCGGGTTAATTAACCCGATGTGTACTGTACCTAGGAGAGCAAGGAGCCAGCGCTAAGCGCGGCTCCCTGCTCTCTGCACATGTAGCACAGCGACGTTATGATCGCTGCTTCTGCTGTGTTTGACAGCTAAGCAGCGATCATAACAGCGACTTACAAGGTCGCTGTTACGTCACCAAAAATGGTGACGTAACAGCGACGTCGTTGTCGCTGTCGCTTAGTGTGAACCCAGCTTTAGACTCAAGAATACAGTTGCATAAAGTTTAATTAATCCCATTAAAGTTCTCCTGTCACCACTCCACTTAACCTGGGGCTGATGAAGCAGTTTGTGAAAGGTCTATGGAAAGGAGTGACTTTTAAGTGCCTGTGTACCCAGTTTTAGCAACTGCCCAAAGCAAAACTGAAGTAAGGCATTTTTGTGGGTGCAGATACTTGGAAACTCATGAAGGACGATGTATCCGAAATAAAAATGAAAGCTGTTGAGGAAAGGGCTTAGGATTCTTTTAAAGAAGTTGTAAAGCAACAAAGATCCAAAATTTAAGTCCATCATGGAGAACATGCTGAAAACTTTCAAACCCTTGGGTTGTCTAATGAAATTGAAGTTAAAATGTTAACATGCCTATTTGGACTACTTTCCTGAAAACCTTGGTACTGTTAGCGAAGAGACAGGAGACAATCAGGATAAGGCTATGTGCACACGCTGCGTTTTTGTGCAATTTTGGCCGCTAAAAACGCACAAAAACGCACCCGCGGCAAAAAACGCATGTGTTTTTACCGCGATTTGGTGCGTTTTTGGCTGCGTTTTGCTGCGTTTTTGATCTCTGCGTTTTTCCAATGCATTGCATGGGGGGAAAACGCAGAAAAACGCAGGAAAGAATTGACATGTCCATTTTTTTTTTAAGCTCAAAAACGCAGCTTAAAAAAAAAGTTGTGTGCGGACTGCAAAAATGAAAACTCATAGACTTTGCTGGGGAAGCAAAGTCATGCAGTTTTGAGGCCAAAAACGCACCCGAAAAACGCGCAAAAACGCTGCGAAAAACGCACTGTGTGAACTTTCCCTTAAGGCTATGTGCCCACGCTGCGGAAAATGCGCGGATTTTGCCGCGGATTTCTAGCAGAAAAGCCGCGGATTTCCCGAAAATCTGCAGCTCAGGCACTTCCCAGCCATTTCTATGGCATTTTGGAAATGCTGTGCCAACGCTGCAGATTTTTCCGCAGCGGATTTCGTGCGGATTTTGATCCGGAAAAATCTGCAACATGTCAATTATTGTTGCGGATTTTCATCCAGATTTTGGCTTTAAAATTGGGAGAAAAAAATCCGCACCAAAATCTGCATCAAATCCGCGGCAATTCCGCGGTAAATCTGCGGCAAATCCGCACGTTTGAAAAGGTGCGGATTTTGCGGGAAAGCTGCGGATTTTGATGCAGAAAAATCCGCAGCTACATTCTCCCGTGGACACATAGCCTAAATGTGGTTCCTCTGCACTGCCTCAGGCCTCTGCCACACTCACGTGTCTCTGGAACGTGTGTGCCTTTTTTTCCACGTACCGGAGACACGTGCACACGGGGACCTAGGTAATCATAATGATTAGGACACACGTAAGTATTTCGGAACGGAACGTGTGTCCGTTCCGTACTTACGTGTGTCCATTTTTTCAAAACGGCAGCATGTCAGTTTTTTTCCGGGACCACGGGTGTCACACGGCCCGCACCCGTACCACTCGGATGTAGTGTGGATGCGGGTCAGTGTGACACGCGCCGGAGAAAGTCACGTGACATGTTAAAAATTAAATAAACACATACTCACCTCCACGAGTCCTGCTGTCTCTGCCGCGGCTGTCCCCTGCATCCGTCCCCCAGTGAATTTGAACAGCGCTTCTCCTTCACTGGGGGCCGGAAGTAGCGTCAGCGGGGCATGGCCTGGGGCGGAGACTGACATTCAGCACCGCAGACAGCACCGGAAGAAGTAGGTAAGTCGGGGCTTTCCGTTCTCCGTGTGTTATTACGTATAACACACGGAGAACACGTGCGTGCCACAAACACGGCACACACGGATCAAACCACCCCTTTAACACGTACGTGACAAAAATGGTACGTTTTGTCACGTAAGTGTGGCAGAGGCCTCAATGGATGAGATGAACTCCCAAATTAATTAAGTTAAATTGGTTTATTTGTCTATGTGTTTCTAGCCCCTTCCTATGGTCTCAGGACAAAACCATAGGAAGGGGCTAGATTGAGGAAGAGGCAAGATTGCCTTGAAATGCATAGACAAATAAACCAAGTTCAACTTAATCCATGGAGTCCTCATCCATTGAGGTAGCGCAGAATAACCGCATTTTATCCTGATTGTCTCCTATCTGTGTGCATCACCCATTGACCTGCAGCAGCCTGTCACACACAACTATCCCAGGTGAGGAGACAATAATCTCACCTCTCATTGTAACCATTTAAGACCTTATTACGCTTGTTTTCTACCTTAGTTTTTTCCCAAAGAGCAGGGAGGAAGATTTCATCAGGATATCTAGTTACCCGCCTTTGAACTGACGCTAACTTCTGAATGTCCTTTTTAAAATGTGAAGCCCAAAACTGGATCCCATATTCCAGATGTGGCCTTACAAGTGATTTATAGATGGTTAACAATACGTTGGGATCACGGGATCTAATCTCAGTTTTTATACACCCTAAAATCTTGTTTGCTTTTGCAAATTGAATTCTTGTTATTTAGAATTTTGGAATCTAAACTTGAGCTTTGATCCTTAGGGTTACTTTGCACACTATGACATTGCAGCTGAGATGTCGGTGGGGTCAAATCGAAAGTGACGCACATCCGGCGTCGTTGTCAACATCGGAGTATGTGAATCCTTTTTACTACGATTAACGAGCGCAAAAGTGTCGAAATTGTATGATCGGTGTAGTGTCGGGCATTTCCATAATGTCGCTGCAGCGACAGGTACGATGTTGTTCCTCGTTCCTGCGGCAGCACATATCACTGTGTATGAAGCCGCAGGAGCGAGGAACATCTCCTTACTTGCGTCCCGGCTGCAATGAGGAAGGAAGGAGGTGGGCGGGATGTTTACGTCCCGCTCATCTCCGCCCCTCTGCTTCTATTGGCCACCTGCTGTGTGACGTCGCTGTGACGCCGCACGACCCGCCCCCTTAGGAAGGAGGCGGTTCGCCAGCCAGAGTGATGTCGCAGGGCAGGTAAGTGCATGTGAAGCTGCCGTAGCGATAATGTTCGCTACGGCAGCTATCACAAAATATCCCATGTGCGACGGGGGCGGGGACTATCGCGCTCGGCATCGCTACAATCAGCATGCGATGTCGTAGTGTGCAAAGTACCCTTAAGACTTTCATTGGGGTAACCTATTTTTGCAACATGGTTTAGAATACATTGTTAGGAAAATTACTTTTTCAGGCATGCAAAATAACAAATAACACATTTGCTGTAGTATTTTGCTGTACAGTATCCCACAGAAAATGTTGATTCTGAAAGGAAACAAAAGGTTTTCTGACAAATCTAATATTCAAACCAATGATAGGGCCTCATACAGCTCTGATCTCCACTTCAATAGTGCCCTGATATCAACATCATTGAGTCTATCAGAGATTATATGAATAGACATAAGGATTAGCGCATGACTACACACATAGAATATCTGTGGTTAGTTCCCCAAGAAGCTGCGAATAGCCTTCCGGTCAAGTGCTTTCAGAACTATGTGCAAGTGTACCTAGAAGAATTTGTGCTGATTTTTAAAGCAAAGAGAGATTAATAATTATTGATTTGATTTCTATTTCTTTGCATTGTTAATTAATAAAAATAAACTGTTAACTCTTCTTTTTTTTCATTTTTTTATTTACTATGAAGCATTTTTCCATTCCTGTCTAAAACTTTTTAGTAATTTGGGAAAATGTGTCAAAGTGCCAGCTACCTTTCAAAAACTATATTACTTTAACATTTCCTTTAAATACATAAAGTGGCTTAATTGCTACAATGTTTAGAATTACATATGATACATACACACTAATATAAAGATGTAACAAAAAAATTCAATGCTTGGTAATATATCACTGAGTGTATACCATCACCTTATCCAACATGGTAAAGATGGCACGTTGCTTTACGCAGCCACTGCGGGTTGGTTGAATCAATTAATTAGTAAGTGACAAACACTGTCACTTTCTAATTAACTCACAGCATCAAAATGAGTTACCCCAAAGCAGGGGAATGCAGCATGATACTCAGTGAGATAATAGTACACATCACTCAAAAGAGTGGCATATATACACGTATAGATGTAAAGATAATTCCACTCAATTCTATGTCGGTTGCTACATTTTCTAACAATGCAATCAATGAATACAAGAATATAGATTTGCATTACTGCTTAAGGAAATCTAAGAAAAATTGAGATATTTAGCACTCAAAAATGGTCATTTTGATATCTACCCAGTGGCCACGTCAAGGCATATCTTGTATACTGGGAACCTACACTAAACTGAAACCTCTCTCTGGGTTACAAACCTCCATGTGCATGGGCAAGTAGGAACCTGCTATTAGAGAATAATATCACCTGTGGCTAATGGGGGAGGGGTGTACAGTCAGAGAGCATGACTCCATAATCTACACAAAAAGACTGACGGTTACTGACGCAACTTGACGTGGCTACTGGGCAGATATCAAAATGGCCATTTTTGTATGCTAAATATCTCAATCTTTCCTAGATTTCCTTAAAAAGTAATGCATATCTATAATTGTGCATTCATTGTTTGCATGCTCTAGCATTTCAGAGTGCATCTGCCTTTTTTTTTGCTATTATATGTCATGTTCAGTTTTGCACCTGTTTAGTCTGCAATTTGGGAGTGCCGTCAGACTTTTTGTCTAGATTATGGACTGTGGCTACATTTTCACCATCTTTTAGAGAAGAGAATAAAAGAAATCTAGCAATATTATGGTTATTTTTACAGTATGTATTCATTAAGCCACGTCCAAATTCTTTAACATTTGGGGACTAAGGGGTACTTTGCACGCTGCGACATCGCTAGCCGATGATAGTGATGCTGAGCGCGATAGTCCCCACCCCCGTCGCACATGCGATATCTTGTGATAGCTGCCGTAGCGAACATTGTCGCTGCGGCAGCTTCACACGCTTCTCACTCTGGCCGGCGACCCGCCTCCTTCCTAAGGGAGCGGGCCATGAAGCGTCACAGCGACGTCACACGGCAGGCGGCCAATAGAAGCGGAGGGGTGGAGATGAGCGGGACGTAAACATCCCGCCCACCTCCTTCCATCCGCATAGCCGGTGGAGGCAGGTAAGGAGAAGTTTCTCGCTCCTGCGGTTTCATACACAGCGATGTGTGCTGCCGCAGGAACGAGGAACAACATCATACCTGTCGTTGCAGCGAAATTACAGAAATGACGACACTACACAGATCACCGATTTACGACGCTTTTGCGATCGTTTATTGGTGCATCTAGGCTTTACACGTCGTTAGTGGCGCCGGATGTGCGTCACTTTCGATTTGACCCCGACGACATCGCAGTAGCGATGTCGCAACGTGCAAAGTACCCCTTAGATCAATGTCAGTTTTAACGTAGTTTTTAAATGAAAAACACAGATTGAGAGTTTTGATTGTAGTGGTCGTGCATTTATAAGAAAACATACACTCTCCTGAATAGTGCAATAACTGACATAGGAGAAATATAAAAAAAATCAAAATGACATAAAGGCAAGAAGTCAAAACAGAGCAATGATTTACATTGCTAATCACACCGAGAAGAGCTCACTTCAGCTGTACCAGACGTTCCCGTAACTAGAGACTGGCAAATTGCTGTGACGGATGCAATAGCTGCATATTCACCATGCTTGCTGAATTTTGAAATACCCAAATCTAATAAATCTCTTCTGAGCCTCCACAGTTTTAGTAATAACGGTGACTACAAGGTAAATAGCAGACAGGCGCTTCTGACAGAAATATGTTTTGCTGGAAGCACTTGATCATCAGAATTTGCATATATTGAACCTTGGGTGATAAAAAGATAAGCATGCAGATTATACATTTAACTGAATCTTGGAGTATCGAGTCTCAGTCCTATAAATGTCCATTAAAGCTAAGATATACTGGAGGTATAAAGATATAACAATAATTTCAATGTCTTAGTATTCAGAGCAAAAAAGGTATCCTTGGTGAGGATAAATGTTTCAGACAGATATAAGTGTCCTCTGATCAGTAATCATTGTCAACATGGCTTGTGCTAAGAGGTTGTCAGGTCGAGATAATCTCTGTTTACATATAAAATAGAGAATAGCTGTTAACATTTTGAAAATTACCCAACAATTGGACGTTTCCAAACCAGAAAAGTCGTTAACATGCCAAACTAGTACCCTATAATAAAGGGTCTCCATAGCAAAGAAAGCCGTGTTGGAAGAAGTTGAAGAGACTAATCTTTTTGGGGGCTTCTGTAGCTTTGCAGCATGGAGCTCCAGGTATTTCCTGCAGATTTATGCCTGGCAATATAAAACTTACGCTCAAGTTTAGAAGTTATCCCCTATCAGAGAGGGAATAGCTTTCCAATCACTGGGGGTACAATGGCTGTGACTCCACCGATCCCGAGAACTAGGGCTCTCCCCATGTAAATGGAGCAGTGGTCGATCATTCCCACTGGCTTTCCATTCATTCTTAATGGGACTGCCAGAGGTAGCCAAGCATTAAGTGTGTGTGTATAATTAAATACGGTGAAAGAAGATGAAGCCACTGGAATGCGAGTGTAGTACAGGGGTCAGGGGACTTAGACTTAAAGCACAACTCTAGCTGCAGTTGTGCTTTAAGATCTAATATATGATAAGCACAACGTTCTTTGGATAGATGCATATATTTATGCTGTCAAGTATTGCTGTGTTTTTTTAGGGAAACACCCTATACATATGGTGAATAGCGATGAATATCTCTCCGCCAGCAATAGGCCTTATATCACACGTGGCCTTAGTATACAGATAGTCAGCAAAAATTCAGATGCGTATTTGTAATACTAGGTGTAGAGAGAACCTGTTACGGTTCGAGGTTCTGTTGTGCCTCGAACCGGTCCAGTCCCATCATTGACTCCCACATTGGGGTCTGTCAACTCCGCAGCGCCACCTGGCCGTTGCTTGAGGCATCATGTGGCTAGAGTTTTGTACCATCCTGAGCCTAAGTGCTCATGCAGTCATACTGAGCATGTGCGTGATGTCATCAATGACAAGGCGGACACTGATTGGTCATCAGTGACATCAGTGATGAAGTGGCAGCCGCTGATTGGTCATCATGACATCAGCAATGACGTGGCAGCCTCTGTATGGCTGCAACCGAAGCCATTACCACATGCCATGTGGTCTGGGCCAGGGAGGCAGCTATAAAAGGGCTATAGCTCCGCCATCGGCGCGCGAGTGTCATACTGCATGCTGACAGCTAAGGCTGCTATCCTGGCTGTTAGAGTGATTGGGTTCCAGTGCCATTTTCCTGCAGTGCTTGTGGCAGGTGAGTGTATGGATAAGGACAGTGACTACTTCAGAGCTAGGCGTCGGTGCAAGGTATTTGTATCTGTGCACACCCGTACCTTGGTAGGGTGAAGGTCAACCATTGTCCTACCAGTGTGTATGTGCTTTAGGGCTAGGCGCCGGTACCAGGTATTCGTATCTCGATACAGCTGTGTCTTGGCACGGTGAGGGTCAGGGTCCACATGGTCTGACGTGCCCCCTACGCACGTGACCAGTCTGCAGTGTCAGTGGCAGACTTGTGTGTGTGTGCCAGCCTTGGGTACCCAGTGACGCTAACTGGGTAGCCTACTCGGTCTTACATGCCCTCTACGCACGTGACTGATTCCTTTGTACCTGTACATGGTCTGACGTGCCCCTGTACGCACGAGACCGGTTCTGAGGTAACGTCCTACGTTTCCCAGTGACCTTAACTGGGCTACCTCTCAGTCTGATGGGTTCCTACACATGTGACCGATACCTGTTGCGATTCCTTTTGGTTTTGACGTGTCCCTACACACGTGACCATTACCGGTGTACCTGTGAGGTTAACAGGGACACGCTACACGTTGGGGTGTGCCCTTAAACATTCCCTTCGTTTCCTTTGGGTTCTCCTGAGTTGCTGTATTTCATCCTCCTGTCTCACAGTGGCTTTAAACCTGTCCAGCGGACTTCAGATGACGATTGGTTGCATATTATTTTATATCCCATCGTCCCCTCCATAACAGAACAATCTTGGAAAGTGAATAAACAATGCTAATAAAGGTACCGTCACACTAAGCAACATAGCTAGCAACATCGCTGCTGAGGCACAACTTGCTAGCGATGTTGCTGTGTGTGACATCCAGCAACAACCCGGCCCCTGCTGTGAGGTCGTTGGTTGTTGCTGAATGTCCTGGACCATTTTTTAGTTGTTGCTCTCCCGCTGTGAAGCACACATCACTGTGTGTGACAGCGAGAGAGCAACAACTAAATGTGCAGGGAGCAGGGAGCCGGCTTCTGCGGACGCTGGTAACCAATGTAAATATCGGATATAAGAAGCCCTTTCCTTGGTTACCCGATATTTACCTTCAGGAGCCGGCACTGGCAGTGTGAGAGCGGCGGACGCTGGTAACGAAGGTAAATATCGGGTAACCAAGGAAAGGGCTTCTTGGTTACCCGATGTTTACCGTGGTTACCAGCGTCCACAGAAGCCGGCTCCCTGCTGCCTGCACACGTAGCAGAGTACACATCGGGTAATTAACCCGATGTGTTCTGTGGCTAGGTGTGCAGAGAGCCAGCGCTAAGCAGTGTGCGCTGGTAACCAAGGTAAATATCGGGTTGGTTACCCGATATTTACCTTAGTTACCGAGCGCAGCATGCTTCCACGTGCAGTGACGCTCCAGCGATCCCTGCCAGGTCAGGTTGCTGATGGGATCGCTGCAGCGTCGCTTTGTGTGACATCTCACCAGCGACCTCCTAGCAACTTACCAGCGATCCCTATCATGTTGTATCGTTGTTGGGATCGCTGGTAAGTTGTTTTGTGTGACTGGGCCTTTAGAGTGAAGCTTAATCTTGTAAAAAATGTTCATTGTCCCTTGCTTCTATGGAGAGTAGCTAGCTGATACTGACTGCCAAAAGCCTCCTAGCTGGTCACACCTGATTTAAGACAAACTCATAGACCTCTGCATATTCTAAAAGCGTTTCCTCATATTTTTGCCTTATTACAGATGACTCTGAATTAAATTGTTAATATTGGGTTAACTAAAGATGTCACTTACTCATACTAGAAATGATAAAAAAAAACCTTTCTTTTTAACAGGTTTGACCACTGCCTAACAATTCTTATATGCCCTATATACAATTGATAGCTCTCAGCTAAACAGTGGTCCAGCCAACTATACAACTGGCAGCTATCTCTTATGAGTAGTGATGAGCGGACTCGCAGATAACCGGGACCGGCAGGTCCATGTTCTTTCTTCATTCACTGAAATGAGACATCACCCCAATGCCTTGATGATGATTCATTTCAGGGCAGTGACAGAAGCTTGAGGTGGTGCCGACGTCACTCATGCTGCTTCTATCATTGGTGGTGCTGCTGTCACTCACCCTGCTGTGCTGCTGTCACTCACCCTGCTTCTATCACTGCCCCCTGATGATGACTCATTTCTGTGAAAGCCAGTGGCAAGATAAGGTTTGTGGTAGTGGGCACAGAAGCTGCAGGGCGGTGGTGAAAGAAGAAATGTGGCAGCAGTGATAGAATCTGTGGCACTATGGTAACTTCGCTCTACTCTAATACCACAATTTATTCCGGATATCATTAGCGGACAGTGGTGAAGATAGCTATGGTACGTGACCGCATCACTGCCTCCTGATGATGTTCCAGTTCAATGTGGGGTGATAGACGCTGCAGGGAAATATCTGCAGGGCCTTCCTTCTGATTACATTGTATTTGAGGGGTTATCTATATAGGGATTACAGTAAGATGTTTTCTAATAAACAAAATGATAAAACGGGTTAGGGATTGAAATAGATATGTACCGCATATATGGCAAGTTGTGTATCGTAAAACTCCTTTAATGAGGTTTGTTCAGAAAAAAATTAAATAATCAGGTTCAGATTTGCAGATGTAAAAAAATGGAGCTACCCCAAGATTAACATACTGTAATAAAGTAGTCTATAGCGCTAAAACCTTAGAAATGTATATATTGCGTAGAATTTTCTATTACATGGTTGGATGTTGGATGTGGTATGGATAACAAGGACGTATCATGACATAAGTATAATAAGAAAAGAAACAATACCCTTTGTCTTGCCACATAGATTATCCGTAGATAGCACAGCATCATCATGAATATCAGGGTGAACAATGGAATGTACCATCTGAAATGAACAACATACAACTGAGTTTAATGTCGACAACCAGATATCATACAGTTATCACATAAATTAATAATAATAATAATAATAATAATAATAATAATTTATTTCTATTATGCCAACATATTCCGCAGCACTTTACAATTCAGAGTTTACATGTATAAACAAGATAAGACATTATAGAATAATGCATAGTTTAAAGTATATCAAGAGGAGTGAAGCCCTGTCCCCAAGCTTACAATCTATGAGGAAATAGAGGTAAGTGAAAATGAAAAAATAAAGTGCTTGTAGTGTAAGGTCCAGCCATCAGCAAAATAAATAGGGGCATTCAAATAATGCTGTATGAACCAGTCACAAGCCAAAGTTTGTACAATACAGGTACAAGAAGCTACCAAGTGAATGGGAGAACAAGGGGATAAATTAATCAGTGAGGTAAGGTGATAAGCCAGTCAAAATAAAGGTGTTTTAGGGCATGCTTGAAACTGCATACTGGGAATTAATTGGATTGTGTTTGGTAGTGCATTCCAAAAAATTGGTGCAGCATGAGATAAGTCCTTGAGATGGGAAATGGATGTTCAGATTATAGAGGATGTTAATCTTAGGTCATTAGAGGAAAGGAGAGGATGGGTAGAATGGTAGACAGAGATGAGGGGGGAGATGTGGGGCAATGCAGAACTGTGGAGGTATTTGTGTGTCAGAGTTTGGAATTCTGTTCAAACGAATGCTGAAGTTGAGAACTATCATACAATACTTGTTTGGAAAGCCCCCACAACCTCGAATATTCTTAAATATGAGAATTCTGTCAACTCCTGATCTATGCTGATTTATTTATTTTTCTGCCTTTTATTAGAACTAACAAAAGACTACTAGTCAGCACCATGGACAGGGATTCTGACATATACGGTTATGTGGCTAAATGTACATATTACAGTATAATCAATTCTAAAATATAATAATCAACTCTCTAGAGAGTATAGTAAAATTGTAACCTCATAGATC